>NC_079490.1:181145654-181465200 GCF_020520425.1 Spinacia oleracea
ACAAATGGCCGCAAAATGACATAAGGCAAATGAGGAAATATGCCGAAAGTAACTCCCTACGTTCCAGATTGAATTGACAAAACCTGTACACTAAGAAAAGGTGATGAGAACCAATAACTATTCGCTTCAGCGGAATAGTGACATAGATATACAGGAAGATGGTAAAAAAACTGTGACAGTCCAATGAAACATCCTAAAACCAGAAGCATCACAATTAACTTGGGGTGGACGGATTACATATTTCCAGCCTCAGAATAAAGGGAAATCAAATTACAATCAGGAATTCATTCGCTTGAAATAACAAATAAAGAAATGCCAAAAGTATAATTAGAACTTAGAAGGAGAAATTGCTCCCAGGTAGGAACAGGAGTGGGACTGTAGAGTAAGATATTTTACCTGATATCACTACATCAGGCCTCGGGAAATTCTTTCCAAAGTTCTCATCAATTTTATTAAGATCTCCTTGGACAAACGTAGCATTACAGATGCCATTCAGGTCAGCATTTTGGTGAGCATCTGCGATGGATTGAGCAACTACTTCATAGCCATACACATGCTTGGCTCTGAGATTATAAGACAAGTAATGAGTAATACTGTATAGTCTATATCACCGTGTACCAAATGCTACAATCCCAACCTTCTGGCAAGTGTGAGACCAATGGTGCCTGTTCCGCAAAACAAATCCAGCACAATCTCTGAGCCGTCTCCTTTGAGACTAGCAGCATCTTCAATTAATTCATAGAGAACTTCCGCCTGAAGAAGTATGAAATTTGGCATTAAACCAGGGAAGTTGTTAATATTTAAAACACTAAGATCAGCAGGACTCCAGATTATAGAATCAGGTCATACAAAGACTATTAACATGAATATACCTGCTGTGTATTTGTCTGGAAGAATGAGTTGGCTGAAATCTGAAACGTCAGCCCTCTCAATACTTCTGCAATAATAGGTTTCCCATACAATACATGTTCCTCCTCCCCAATTGAAGTGCTCCCAACTGAGGTATTTATGTTGTTCACAATGCTGGCCTAATTATCAGAAGAAGGAAACTTAAAAACCAGTATGATTTCATGCCAAGTGTAACAGTGAAAAGAAACAGTAGAAAGCTAGGACTTCCTCCTCCAAAGACTAAAATGAACCTCTCGGTTATTTAACTAAAGAAGGAGAAAACGAGAAATACGAAGAGAAAATATAAATATACACAAAAGATAGACGTCGCATCAACTTTCAGAATTGAGGCCCTTACTAGTTGAAAACTCTGTTCTTTGCCAAGTAACAACAACCGATCCAAAAGGTAATCCTATTTTCTATCAGTTAGCTTCTGCATTCCCCAAATTTTGCAGCCATGCTTACCACTCATTTCATCTCTCAATGAAAGGATCATCTCCCAGCATCGGAACCTCTCAGTTAACAAAACCTCTCAATGAAAGAATCATCTCCCAGAGTCCCAGTCTTATCAAATAGTTGCTCATCAAACTACCAGCTAAAATATAACACATGTGCAATGCCATCCGAAATATATGAGGATACATCCAGCATCTATATGAAGCGGACATCATAACTTCAAACATTGCTGTTGTTAGGATTATCCATGTATTTGACTTTGCTAAAGGGGAAGTAAGACCATAGCCTGCTGTTTCATTTTATACAAAACTATTAGTAAGCTAATAGGAAATGTAGGACAACAAGTAAGCAGAAGGGACAGTAATTGATTTACAACTTGTAATTAGTTGTATTGTTTCCTTTGGCCTTGTTAAAGCCTGTTTTGTCTTCCCTTTTTCCTCCCCCTAAGCATCTTATCTCAGGGTCCTACCTAGCAGGTTGTTTGTTCTTAAGCAGGAGGCAGGTTGTAAAAGGTTTGAAGTTTTGATGATATAGATTTTGTTGATTTACCAAAAAAATAAAAAAAAAATGGAATTGTCATCATTTCAATTGGAGCATACTGACTTAACTGCGATGCGTTTAGAGAAGTAACCTCCTTAAGTTTTGAGCTCATTACTATCATCGGCATACTGTTACTAGGCCATATAAAACCCCTTTCAAAGTTAAAATAATCTCTGAAACCGATTCCGGTACATCATAATGCTTCGATTCACCTACTAACAGACACCATTTTCACATCAGCATCCCCAACTATATTCTTTATTGAAACATTCTTCACAGTGCTCCGTTTTACAAATTATCAGGAACAAGTTCTATCACTTTTTCAATATGTAACTCCAAGCATCTTTCCCCTGATGTTTCCATGGCCAGCAAAATCAATTATAGACCTAGCAAACATGATGTGACTTGAAGAAACAGACCCAACCTTAAAAGGTCAAAACACCACCATGTCACCACTCACCAACCCTAATATCTTTGTGTTACTGAAAGTATAATAGCCCAATATATATCCTATCTATATTTATATACCTGAAATCTGGTTGTTATCACTAACTGAATTGATCCAAACCTTATATTTCCCGAGCCATATTAATTGGAAACCAAATTGACTTGAAATTCATACTTGAATAATACTAATTTTATAATCTCGAACTTCGTAATAAACTAAATGCAACTAAAACATTCGGGAATTATGAGTTGTTTGATTAATATCACAGCCCTCTTTTTGGAAGTTAAATAAGAAATTGAATGATTAAGCCCAACAGGTTCTCTTCCGCCATTGGGGACGGACTGAGAAACTGTACTGAGAATCCATTGGTTTCTTCCAAGGATAAGTCTCTGGTAAAAGGTAGAATGAAGGTTGTCAAGGTCTGCTATTAATAAAAGAGGTTTGAGACATACTCCCTCTGTTTCGAAATAATGGGGACAGTTTCCTTAAATGGGTGTTTCAAAATAATAGGGACAGTGTGCTTTATTCTATTTTTGGTAGATGATTCACCATATTTAATGCATTCTTTTTCCCACTTTAGTTACAACATCCCACTCAATCTATTTTTGTATTCTCTTTTTACTCATAACTTTCCACTCAACCTAACTTTTTATTATGCTTTTCTTACAACATTCCATTTTTCCCATACTAATTTCTTACTTTCCAATCATTTATCTTGGTTGTTGTGAAATGCGTAAGTGTCCCCATTTTTTCGAAACGGAGGGAGTATTAGTGTAGATCCAAGTTTTATAATTTAAGGTATGTTTTCAAATTTCATAAAGGATGTGATCTCCGATCTCACTCTGTTCGTGGATAAAAAGAACAGGAGTCAAGCACAGAAAGTATTCGATTTTAGGACGGCAAGTAGCGCTCCAGATGGAACCCCAATTAACATCATCGCTATCCTTCTTTTTAACATCATTGCCCTTTATGAGTTAGAACATTCCAATCACATAGGCAGCAGATACCCTACCAGATCCAGGAAAAGGGATGGGGAGAACAGATTCTGACAAGTAAATAAGGAGAGAGTCGAGACATCAACTCTCCTCACCCATTGAAAGGGGCCTGAATGAGATTACCTGGAACCATACCTATCCAATCATCCATTCAAAAAACGGTATATTTCCCATCTCCCAGGCACCATGGAGTATTTATCAAAAACCTCCCAACCATTTTTCATGTCCTGCCAAATATGGGAGACCTTTTAAAACTCTATAGGAAGGGAACTACTCAAGCAGTAAGTTACCGAAGAATGTTGAAGCCAAGCTGTTTCTAAGTCAATTTTCAGCGAAGTTTGGTCATTTGGATTTTATTCATGAGCAAGGTTGATGTTCTTCTTGCCTCACATACCCCTTTCCTTCTCCTCTTCCATTCTTTCTTTCTGGGTGATGCAAGGCCAAACTGGAACACTCCCCGTTAAGGATGATGGTGCAAGCCTGGAACTTGGACAGTTGGGCTTTTATTATGGACAGAGGCTTCCACTTAATGGGTATGTCCAAGGCTAAAAGCAATGTTACAACGAATAAATGCATATAGTCATCCATCCAGAAAATGTACCGAGTCAGGGTGACGAAAGTGGATGTACTAGACTAAAGTCCAAAAGAAAAATAAACAAGGACAATAAACTGACCAATTTTCCTAACTAAAATATTACTATAAACTAACTATTATAGAACTGAGAGGACAAAAAGGAAGAAACAAATATTTATTTCATGTTTCATCATCAGCAAAGAAATCACACACTAAACATGAGAGCTTCGATAATCCCACACTCTCCCCACCATATAATTTCTTTCTAGTGCTTAATTCTTTTTACCCAATGAGCAGTGCACCTATAAAGGCTCACCGCCTTAAAAAGAAAAAGTGATGATTACTTTTCAGAACATGGTAATAATGTCAATAACAGTAACTATTAGAATATAAATGCGACTAACCACTTCAGTGATGGCTGAAACTTTCTCAACTAGAGTCTGTAATAGCTCCGGCTTGTACGCAGAAGTAACAAAATTGACCATAATTTCAGGCTTACCAGTTTGGACATCCCTGCAAAATTAATTACCATCCACCATTAATTTTAGAATTAATAATCCAAGTATCTAACAAACTCCAACCAAATTAAGCATTGACAAAAGGATAACCTTACTTTATTCTAACATGAAAGTCACAGTATAAGAAAAGAAACGGGTTTCAGAGGCGCAATCAAATGTAAAGTCATGGATAACCAGAGATCCTTTGTACTTTTTATATTGACTTGTCTCCATGGAGAAGGCATATACTTCATCAGATTCTATAAGACCCTTTATAACACAATTCATACAGTGATATTTTATTTGTTTTCATAAGATATAAATTGAATATTCACATGTACGCGACATACAGTACTATCTTGAACCCAATCAAGAATACATTTATGGTACTTGTGGGATTAAAAAACCAGATTACCTGCCAGTTCTTATCACTAGATGCTTGAGAAATCCAGCATGGGAGTGAACATTGTAAGGAGAAAGGCCTAAGCTCTCATCTCTCCAGCAATCTTGAACTGCCAAGAGAACCTATTATCAGAAATACAAATTAACTGAAATAGATCATTAACCACACTTCTCTGTGTCTAACATGATAATGGCAATGACAAGATGGCACATAAACGTCAGCGTAAATACAATCAGATATGACAAGGATGTAAACAAGAATTGATCTTTGCATCCAGATTCCAGAGAGTTAAGAAAGTAGTGTTTTGACATAAAAGTAATAGCTGATATAATTTCTTACCCAGAACAGACCACAAAAATAAAAGGGCTAAATGTCCATCTATCTCTAAGCGACGTACATAAAATTTAACATACCGCATTGCCAGGTTCGCTTTGTAACAGGCACTTGTCAACATTGAGAACCTTGTCAAAAAATCCAGGAGCATGAAGTCCAAGGGCATACTCGTTCCCACTACCTTGCTCTTCTTCCCAAAGTTCTTGAGGTATCCATCTTCTATTGCTAAATGAGAACTCCATCTGTAGAAGAGCAACATAACCCATTATGTTTCACATTAAGTTACATAAATATCAGATATCAATATAAATAAAAACAAAACAGAAGCATTAACTGATTAACTTGACATTAAACCATGAAGCAACTTGATAACTTTGGAAAGTCGAAGTGTTAAGGATATACAACAAAATAAACAATATGAACGTACACTCTACTAGCAAGACAAGACCATCTGACAATAATGTCTCATCTTTACCAGCAAACATACTCTTCCTTGAGTATAGATGTCTTATATACAGACAAACACAGAAAGGAAGATGCTCCACCGGACAACTGATTTTCGTAATGGCTATCCATTCACTTTCCATTTATTTTAGCTTTTCTTTGAGCATACAATATTATTCTATGAACACTGCTGCTGTTGTTATCGTTGTGTAAAAGAGATGGGATGCTCTAACCTTGTTTCTATAATGAAACTGATTTGCACAAGGAACAATGGGCTTCATAATGCTGAGACAATCAGGTTGTTCATCAGAAAACTTCCCAACATGTATCATCAACTCCCGAACTTGTTGTTCTTTATATTTTATTTGGGCTTCGTACGACAGACTCTGAGTCTTACAGCCTCCACAATATGAAGCATATTCACAAGGAGCATCCACGGCATCCTGGTGGGGCGATAATGTTTTTAATTTTGCCACCTAAAAGAAACAATTCAAATTGACAGAGTAAGTAAAAGTAGTCAATAAACTATCAATTTAATTCAGTTTCTAAATGCAGCATATCATATTATCATCACATAAAAACAACGAGGATGACTCGAACAAACTTCTTAAGTTCACGACAGCATGACTGTACAGCATAGTATTCCAAAGTGAGTGGCCGGAGGTTGAATTAAAACAAACTTCCTTTTCCTAGGAAGTTGTAAAAACTCACACACAAAAGGTAGGAACTCAAAACAAACCGCCATTCAAGAACTATCAACCAACTCTAAAACCGCTAGGATGAAATGCAGTCTCTTCAAAGATCAGCCATCCTTTCTAATGCGAAAGACACAATGCTGAGTATCCTCAATGACAACATTTCCATTATATTTCAAATACATACTGCTAAAATAATAAAATAGAAGCAGTGCTAAGGCCCTGTCCTGTCCTTTAGAGCTGAACTGAACTGAACTGCACTAAAACTAACTAACTGAACTGAACTGAAGTGAATGCTCTTGAACTGAACTTAACTTAACTAAATATTACTGAAATAAAAATAAAAAAATAAAAAAATAAATTAATAATAAATAATTTAATTACTAAAAAATAATAATAAATGATACATAATAAATTATAGTAATTAATATTAAATTAATAGTAAATAATTAGTTATATACTACCTCCGTTCCTTAATGTTCTTTACGCTTTGAAATATGTGTCCAAAGTATGAAAACTTTGACCGTGAACTCTTATTGTTATATACATCAAAATGTTATCATGTAAGATCTTGTTAGATTGGTCTCGTTATGTATTTTCAAAATATCAAATTTTATAATTTTTTCACATACGGAAATGGATATATAAGTGGTTAAATATTGCATTGGAGTCCGTGCAAATAGTAAGCGTAAAGAACATTCAGGAACGGAGGTAGTATAATAATAATAATAAATAATATAAATAATAATAAATAATAAAAATAATAATGTAAACAATAACAATAATAATAAAAATAATAATAATAATAATAATAATAATAATAATAATAATAATAATAATAATAATAAGTTGAGTTAAATTGAATTAAACTGAACTAAACTGAGAAATAAGTCCTGAAACTGAAGTTAAGCCAAAAGGAACAGGTGCCTAACAATTTCTAATCAGCTTTCCTCTTTGCTAATGACTCTTACTTGTCAGTGAAAAGCTAAACAGGATATTAGAGCCGAACAGAAATGTCGCTAGTCCAAAAAAAATGGAAAAAAAAAACGAGTTTATCATCATACTTGCATAGAGAAAGTCCATCACTGACTTGTTTTCCTCTAATCATCTCTGATCCGTAAGAAGCAGTCCTACGTAACAGTTATTTTTATCTGAACCAGGCTTATAAAGTATTGTTAGTGCAGCAACCCCGGATACCATGAAAGAACAGGATAGGGTGAACAGGATAGGGTTCATGTTGCACGGGGACAGCCAGCCACTGCCATTTCTTGTGCCGGGGTCAGGGACGGGTAAGGTACGGGGAAGTCATGGGGACGGCTTGGGGGCGTCTTAAATTTTTGGGGAAGGTGGGGTTCGGACAGAGAAGACGGGATCTAAATCTGGAACGTTGTTGTACCATATCTACCCAAATTCCATGCCTCACCATTGTTGTACTTGTACCTTCCTTCTTCAGTTCTTCCTTCAACAAAATTCGGAGAGAGAAATCTGACAGGCACGTGATTTTTTGTTATCCTTTAAGTAGTCATGTGGTATCCTCTCTTTCGGATTATTTTAAAACATCTTATTTACTTATTATTTTTACTTATATTTGGGCCTTTAAATTCTAATTTTTAGTACGCATTTTTTCTTTTTTTTAATATTTTTTTTTTTCTGTCGTATCCATGCCGTACACCCTAAATTTTTGAAATTTTCCGTATCTCATCCTTGCCCCCGTACTCGTACATATCCTCTTGCACATCTCTGTGCAACCTAGGTTCCTTGAGTAAACATCATCTAGAGTAACACTTATAACCTATCTTGACAATCCACTTCCAGAACAATTTCCTGAAACCATAAGTCATGACTTGTGTCAACATAATATACAACTGAGCGAAAGAAAATACTCGTAATTGTTATCTCTTAGAAGTCCATCTAGCCTAAAACTGGCCCTCATGCAGTGATAATGTGTTATTCCCCGCTTTCCAAGCATGTAGAAGAAGCATGTTATCCAGTGTCCACAACATTAAACCATGACTGTTTGAACTTCATACACAATTAAATAAAAGAAAAGGATCTTAATATTTTAGAAGTCCACATATAGCTTCATGTAATGACAAACATGTCATCAGCCTTATTTATGAACATAGAGACAAGAAGCATGTAGCTAAAGTACAAAGTCTAAGCACCTTGATGACTGAACATCCTGATATCGATCCTACTAGTTTGGTAAATTTCAATTTCTGAACCCCAATCAGTTTGCCTAAAAACATAACAAATATCAGAACGAGTAAAATAGAGGTAGAAGTGGAAAGAGAGATAAGTAGAGAGTAACTAATAATGTCTATTTAAAAACCATCATACTGAATGATGCATTAGAGCTGGTTTTTCATACATACTGTTGATTACCAGCTGGTTAAGTGGTTAGCATATATAGCTTTAAGTTCCCTGGCCTACTCCTCCACACCTAAAGCCATTCAATTTGTTGCAGCCAAGTTTAAATAACACTATAAAACTTGCAAGCCCCCTAACCTAGTGCCAGAAATTGTACGAGTAAAAATGCCTTCTCAAGTTTTAAACCTTATAAATCCCAAAAACTGAAATCTCATAGCTGTACACACACTAAGCAAGATATAAGTTTAACCCTGAAGTTAAACACAACAATTTAATCAAATAATAGCAAGGTTCATTGTAGCCAAGACGTTAACTAACTCAGCCAAGCCCCTAATCTCAGCCGAACCCAAAACTGAATTTCATAGCTGCACGCCTGCACTCTTGCCAAAAGTTGTGAACCTAAAAGTTATATCCACCATGGGTGGTGGAGGTGTGGAAGCGAGTGTGATTTGAGATAATATAGACATACCTGCCAACCCCACCACACAATATTCCAAAAGTAACCAGCAATTTTCCTTTTAGAGACCTCGTTCTTGATTCCGTCTTTTTATTTATTTATTTGGTTTTTGGAGGTGGATACAGGTGGATATGAATGTTCAAGATGGGTGGTAAGCAGGTATAAGCGGACTTAAGCGGGTAATGTCCATCCAAATGGCTGTTAGGAAAGTGCGGTTTTAGAATGTAACCGCCATCACAAGTATGGAATGGATACCTGGCTACTCGCTATGGGTAATGGTTAGGTCGTGGCCTAGTGGGTATAGAAAATTTGGTATGCTTAGGTGGTGGCATAGTGAGTATAGAAAATTTGGGTAGGTATGGGGTATGAAACCACAACCGCACCCGCACCATTGTCAACCCTTTTAACCCCACTACCCAACCCCCGTGAAAAAGAAGGGAAAAGAATGCCAAAACCCACAAGACAGATAAGCAGAAAAACAATTCAAGTGTCTTTTATCACATGGGTTTGGCATTCTAGCTTCATTCCCTAATTTATACCACCAAGGCGCCAATTGTCTCGTTTCTGGAACAAAACAGAAGGAAAAGGCATCACTGACATTTGCACTGACACATCATGAAATGTCTGACATCACAAATTCACAAGAATTGCATCCATTCTCACCATAGTTCAATACTAACGTAAAGTTTTAACCCAGTTCTGTCTTGTCGGAGTAGGATAGTGATTTCTTTTAAAACTACCAGCATCACAGAAAACTAACATACAGATCCAAATTCTTTGAGTATATACCCAATCAGTAATTCAGTTCCCATATATGAGTTCACACAAGGACTTCACTCCTACAATTATGTTGAAACAAGGAAAGACAATTATCTAAGCAACACAAGCAGACACTGAACAGACCATAGCAGAAATTTTGCCAAATATAAACCATATACTAACACAATAACACTTCAAGCCAGCCTTATTTTTTGAGAAAAATGACCAGGCCTTAACAACCCCACACCTATGCAAATTACAAACTATTGGACATATCCTCAAATGGGTGACACGCCAGAAATCCATTATCCCACTCTTGCACACTAAGAGCACGTTTGGTAGGCCCTACAAAAGAAAAGCTACCAGTTGTCTAAGGTTAACCCATTCCATAACTTCTCTAAGGTTGTTTGGTTTAGTTCCAACAAAATACTGTCACTTTTCAATCAAACTTCCAGGGCTCCCTCCTTACAAGCCAATAACCACCCTCTCCAACAGTGCAATATCCCTATCGCGTCATCTTTCTCACTGCAGTCCGTCTAAGGCTCTAAGCTGCAGCACTTGTCTTTTTATGATTCCTTGGTAACAGAAGTTACAGAACTGTTATCGCTGGAGGAGGAAGGGAATCATTTTGGGAGATAGGGATTAGGCCAAGTAAGTGAATGAAAACAAAGTTAACAAAACAAACTCAAGAAACAATAATGTTCTTTCCATTCCATTATGGTGATTGTTAAAATTCTAACCAAACACGCTGTAATCCTTGATCTACCTTTCTGTATAGTACAGAACGAAAGGAAAACTGTATCACATGATAACATCACCCGGACGCCTAACACTCTGGCCATGAAGAAGCTAGAATTGTAAGCAGCCTTACGTCTGCAACTGCAAGGAGGTATTTTCATTACCCACTTGATTGGAAGGGGACAGAAAATAAAATTGATTCAATCTACTCCAAATTCAAACCTTTGTCTTAAAATACTCAAATCTAACAAATGCTCCTAAATTATTTCACAAACACTACAGAAAATATGACCAAATTCAAACCTATCTCACCAATCATAACACACAAGGAAAATTGAGGGTATAATGTAAGTAGCCATACCTCCTACAAAGGTGTCAACAAAATTAGAATATTTCCCCCAACTTTGTACTCAATTCCCTTCATGGTTAGATGAAATATAATCAATCAGACTGTACTTTACTAGAATTCGCCTATTCCTTATCCATTCATTTCCATCAATTACTTCAAATGAAGTATAACAAATAAACACAACATTCCCAATTACTCCCCATCAATTGAATCCATTGTTCCAAACATCCATTTCCCATAATACCATCTTTGAAAAGAATTCGAAAATTCCTTTTCGACTATTCATATCCCATAAAATACTTCAGGAGACAAATAAAACACAACATTTCCACCTATTCCTTATCAATTAAACCCATTGTTCCTAACATTATAGCATAATAAACCCAATAAATGAATTAACATCTACCAAATTAAGCTACGTTAAACCTATTACCTCCGCATAACTACCCCTTTTACGGGTAACCCGGCCCAAGAAGCGTTCACCCGGAAGAGCACGGTCACACATAAGAACAAACCCAGTTTCAGGAACTTTGCAAACACCTTTCCCTTTAAACGCCAATGTGTCGCATACTAACTCAAGGGTCTGCCCTCTTTTGGGGTAAAACGGTGCGCTTTTATTGCTGGGTTTTGGAGGAGTGTCTGATGGGGTTGAATTGTGGTGGTCGGAATCTTCTTCTTCTGCAGTGGAGGGGGCAGGAGAGAGAGATGCGGCGGAGGTGGCGGTGGAGAGAGAAAATGACGGCGGTGAGATGTGGCGGAGATTGAGGAGCCATGAATGTGAGCGTGGGTTTATGAGTCGGAGGGTGTGAGTTGTGGGTATGGTTATGGCGCCTGCCATTGTAGAGTTTGTTGAGCTTGCTGCTTCACTTTGGAAAAAGATATACAAGTACTTCTGTTTGCACTTTGTAGTTTCTGCTTTTAAAGTTGAACTGAATTGAAATTAACTTAATTAAAATGAATTGAATCCTCATGAACTGAATTTAAATTAACTTGTTAAATATTACTGAATTAGAATGAACTGAACTTAACTGAATATAAATAATAAACTAGTATGTGGTCTGCACATTGACTTTTATTCGAATTTATTTGTTGTAAATATGTCCGTGCCCATATGATTACTATTAAGAAGAAAAAAAATTAGTAATCTTTTGCTATCATTGTCAACCCAAAAGAAGTAAAGTAATTGAATTGATTGACTGATAGATAAACGCTCCATTGAAAGAGTTAGACGGTATGAAAAATTCTTTACATTTTTGAACTCAACAGTAACTGGTCTATTTTAACACTTAATACGGAATACATGATATGAATCGATAACGCACAAAAAATCCGTTTTCAAAAATAATCAAACAAGTGTTATATGACTACTATGCAACTCTTCTGAGCTAAGATCTTTTATGTGTATATCTTATTGAACAAGTACTAGGTCGTTGTTCTTTCCTCTAAAAAGTACGTAGCCACATAGTCACATTATACTAATACAAATATGAGAACGAATTTCTTTTAGATTTGGATAAATAAGAAAACAAAGATGGTTTGTTGTTCTCCATTATCCTTATAGAATTTATCTAATTGAATTTTGATTCAATTTCTCCTAACGGGCTCTTATAGAATTTATCTAATTGAATTTTGATTCAATTTCTCCTAACGGGCTCTTATCAAAATTTTCTAATTGTACTTGAAGTATCAAATAAATAAGTACATAGTTGTAAACAGCTGATGACAGTGTAGTAGTTTTTGTGCACAAGTTATTTACATCTTCCAGGGAGTTTGTGGGTTTACATCCTAGCTAGTTACTACATTTTCTTTTCTTTGTTGACATATGATTTTTTTGTCAGGGGTTAAACATGGAGCGATTTCCCTAGAAATAGCTAGATCGAAAACTAATTTCCAAATTGCATTGGTTTAAAAACTAATTCCCATGGTACCGTCCAAGTAGGATCGGGTAAGAGCTTCGTATACATATTTTTTAAAAGAATTCAACATAAAACCGCTAACGGTATTAGCGGTTCATATATTAGAACCACTAACAGTGGTAGCGGTTTATTCTAAAGAACCACTAACAATGGTAGCGGTTTATTCTAAAGAACCACTAACAGTGGTAGCGGTTCTTTATGTTCTTTAGTAAAAACCGCTACTGGTGTTAGCGGTTCTAATATATGAACCGCTAATACCTTTAGCGGTTTTAGGTTGAATTTTAAAAAATAAAATTATACGAAGCGCTTACCCAATCCTACGTGGACGGTACCATGGGAATTAGTTTTTCAACCAATGCAAATTGGAAATTAGATTTCGATTTAGCTACTTGTAGGGAAATCGTTCGTTAAACATGCCATGTTTTTCGTGTATGTTTGTTTTCCCTTAAATATATCAATGTTTTTTTCTCCATATCCGTCCTCTTTTTTTTTTAACTTCTCTTGTTCTTTTTAAACCTTTTTCGCAAATACTTTCATATCAAAGATGTTATATTAAAATAATATAGTATTACACAATTAAAATTAAATTAAATTTGATACTCCGTAACATAATATTACAAAATAAATCAAATTTTATTGAACTTGGCCAATAGGATTTCTTTAAAACAAAAGAAAAAAAAATGAAAGTTTCCTTATTTGAGAAGATTATTACAAATTTATCCAATTTGTATTAAGATTTAATCCATACTTTGATATATATTTCAATCAGTAAGGAGTGGGAAATTATGTTATTTTATCATTGAAAAAACATTACTTTTTTGCATCAATTTTTTCCATTATATACCATTAATGGGTGTTTTGTTCACCTTTTAAAAATAAGCTAGTTTTAGGTCCAATAAGTTCAGATAAGTTACAATAAGTCCAGAAAGGTTCAGATAAATTCAGACAAGTTCAGACAAGTTTCAATAATAATAATAATAATAATAATAATAATAATAATAATAAATAAATATTTATTATTATTACCCCGCCCCTTAATACTCGCCCCGGTTTGATTGGCACAAAGTTTTAGACAATTTAGAGCACCTCCAATGGTTGTAGCTAGGGACTTGATTGCATTTTTTAGATAATCCAAAGCTACTAGCTTGACCATTGGAGTTGAAATGATAAATTAGCTTGGCCAATCAAATTAGCTTATCTAAGCTAATTTGCTTGAAGAAACCTGGCCAACGGAATAATATTAAATTAAATTAAATTAAATTTAAATATTGATTGACAAATATGACTACATTAAATATCAAGCTAGCTAGTAGCTAACCACTAGGGTACTAACTAGCTAGAAATGGAAGTAGCTTGAAATATATGTGGCATGCCAAGCTAATTTAGAAATTAGCTTGCTGTTGGAGATGCTCTTAGGTGGTAGTTGATAGTGGAGGTACTTTTTTAATATAGTTGGTGGAAAATGTGTCAAACTTTTTAAGGGATGTGTGGGGGGTTTAATTTTTTAATATTTTTAAAGAAAGTAGGAATATAAGTGGGTCTTTGATTAAGTGAGAGAAATGATATAATATTAGTACAAGTATGTCATTTATAGAAACAGAGCGAATATAAAGAGACAGCGTTATAAGGAATGACGAGTATTAAGGGATGGAGAGAATATTATTATTAGTAACAATAAATTTTATTACTATTATAATTACAAATAACCCGACACGATAAGAACCCAAACCCGACGAAAATCGACGCATTTCATTCCGCTATCCGATTAACCCGATCCGATATGAACATGACCCGATATGATTCCCGATCCGACATGACCCACCCCGAATCGATATGATCCTGGGAGTTAAGTATCCGAATTCGTTTTAACTCGAACTCATTTAACCGAACCCATTTCAACCTGGATAGTATAAACCTGAACACGTTTCAACCTTGACCTGTTTCAACCCGAACACATTTAAACTCGGTTCCGTTTTAACCTGGACCCGTATAAACTCGGACCCGTTTCAACCCAAACTAGTTTCAATATTTTTTTTTTGATAATTATTTAATAATTATTATTTATTTAATTATATAATAATAATTTATTATTTATTATTTCTATTATTATTATATTTATTAGTATTATTTTTTATTATATTTATTAGTATTATTTTTTATTATTTTTATTATTATTTTATTTATTATTTATTATTTATTATTTATTATTATTTTATTTTATTTTATTATTATTTTATTTTATTATTTATTAGTATTAGTATTATTATTATTTATTAGTATTATCATTATTATTATTATTTATTATTTATTAGTATTAATATTATTATTTATTTTCATTATTATTTATTACTACGGAGTACATTATTGTTATTATTATTATTGTTATTATTATTATTATTATCATTATCAAGTTCAGATAAGTTCATATACTACCTCCGTTCCTTAATGTTCTTTACACTTACTATTTACACGGACTCCAATGCAATATTTAACGACTTATATATCCATTTCCTTATGTGAAAAAATTATAAAAATTTGGTATTTTGAAAATATATAACGAGACCAATCTAACAAGATCTTATATGATAACATTTTGATGTATATAACAGTGTGAATCCACAGTCAAAGTTTTTATACTTTGGACACATATTTCAAAGTGTAAAGAACATTAAGGAACGGAGGTAGTAAGTTCATATCCAATAAGTTAAGATAAGTTAAATAGAACACACTCTAAATGTATATCGCCCTTATCATCTATTTCTCCCTAAGCTTCCAAAATCACAAAAACCATCTTGACAACATGTGCCTCAATAAGTTAGTGGGGTTGTGTTTCTCACAAGATTTGAATCTCAAACTTACACGCTATACATTTCTTAACTTGACTCCTTACTCTTTACCAACTGAGCTATGCGCTAGATAACCCTGCTCTATATATCAATACCTAGGAAGACCATGGTTTATTAGATGACATGTGTCATCCCATTCCATTTAATTTTTTAATTTTTTTCCTTTTGTTGTTTGTTTCACAAATTATTTTATACCTTTAACACCACAATCCATCTTCTTCATTCAAAATCAATTCGCCATTTAATTCATATAACTTCTTTCACCCCATCTCCCTCCTTAACACTCGATATTAATCCATCATCTAATTTATATATTTTTTCAACTTTCAACCCACTGAAATCACAATCTCTCAACAAAATTAGCACTTTAAAAGACCGCTTAACAACCACTATATAATTACCCGTTCATTGACCCACCAAATTCAAAAATACTCATGAATATAATTAATTTACCTTACTCTTTTTTTTTTGTCAAAAGTACTCATGAATATAAACATACACTTGGCAAAGTAATATTCCCCCAAACACATGTTGTCAAGTGGTCATCATTTTCCTTCTCTCTTCCCAAAGTTTCGGACAGTTCTTTTCACTATTCCCAATTCCATTGTCTTCTATGTTTTCAGTTTCAAAAAAACGTACAATTTGGTTTCAAAAACACCCAATAACTTCAAAAACTTCTACAACTGTTTAATCAAAAACAAAAACGTTTGTGTTAGTTAATATACAAACGTTTTTGTTAATCTCTTTGTAGTTTTGTTGTCCTACTTATATCTATCTCTTTTACCAACTTATTATCACAGATTGAATGATCACAACAATACCCTTGTTTTTCTCATCTTGTTTACCTCTTTTCTTTGTTTCACTACCCTATACTTGATTTTGTCCATTCGAGCTCGTGTTTGATTAGATTAGATTAGATTAGATTAGATTAGAATCATTAGATTAGAGAGTTTGCTCCTTCTGGTGGGATTTTGGGTTTTGTTTAGTTAGTGTGATCATATTGTTCATTTACAGGAAAGGATCACCGGCTTTTAGGTTTTCTGAGGCTTTTATGGATCAGGTTCAGGTTTTGATCACTCTTACAAGAACAATCAGTTTATGATCAAACACCCAGGTGCCAAAATCTCAATTTTTGGTGTTTTGTTACAGTACCGTTACAGAAAGGGCATTTCCTGGTATGAGTCCCTATTTTTGAGGTAAGGATCCAGTAAATTCTGGTTCATTCTGTTGATTAAAATGCAGGCAAGGATAATGAATGGCGAGAATGGGAAGGACAGTGTGAGCTGTACAAGAACAGGGCCGAACAAATCTTGGTCGTTTAAGATCCTTTATATTATCTTGATATTCTTGGTTCTTGGCCTTGGAGTGTGCATATTAAGTATGAATATGATCAGGTATCTTGGGCTGCGAAATATGGTGTTAAGAGAATCATCTAGGTTAGAACCTTGCCATGATGCCTCAAATACTCTGGAATGCTGGATAAAACCACCTTCTAACCTTATGCATAACATGAATGATACTGAGCTATTTTGGAGAGCCACATTTGCTCCTCGAATACAAGAGTATCCTTACAAGAGGGTTCCTAAGCTGGCATTCATGTTTCTGACAAGGGGACCTTTGCCTCTTTCACCTCTTTGGGAAAGGTTTTTTCAAGGCAATCAAGGACTTTACTCCATCTATGTTCATGCACTGCCAACCTATCGAGCTAATTATTCCACTTCTTCTGTTTTTTACGGCAGACAGATTCCTAGCCAGGTACAGGGCTTTTATGTTGATTGTTGAATGTTCTAGCTGCTTCTGACATCTTATTTTTAGTATCTATTCTCTGTTTATCTGATGTAAGTAGCTCAGTATGTTTTGTTTGGTTTATCTCAAGGCATCAATGTACCTGTCTTACCTCACCGCCTTAAATAGCTTCTTGAACCAAAGATGCATTATCTGTCAGTTGTTTCTATATTAGCATTTCGTTTGCCTGAACCTGAGTACCTCTTGAAAGCAAAATTTCTGCAGTCAGGAAATTTCCAATGCGAAAGATTGTTCCTAGACAGGGATAATATTAGTCCAACAGAAACATTAGTTTTAAGTTTGAATGTAATAGTTTCTACTTTCTAGCTTATGGCACACTTGGGAATGACCTTAGAGTCTATAGGGTAGTTGGTTTCCAGCTTATGGCACAGTTGGGAATGACAATCTTGGTAGAATTCATAGTGCAGAAAAAAGTTTCAGGACTGCAATCTTTGAAGTTACAGAAAACAGACCTCTGTTCTGCTATTACTTTGAGCTAATTCAGGACTGTTTGTAGTGTCCAATTAACTGTGTGCGCTAATATGATTCATATTTTGTGTTTTACAAGAGATACAAACGGACAGAAGTTACTAGAAGTGCATGCTGTGAAGAAAGTTTCACGACATTGTATAGGAGTGTCCTGATTGTTTAGTTTTGGTATTTTCAGGTAACGGAATGGGGGAAGATGAGCATGTGTGATGCTGAGAGAAGACTTTTGGCAAATGCGATGCTTGATTTGTCCAATGAATACTTTGTTCTTCTTTCAGAGGCCTGCATTCCTACCCGTAACTTCACTATTGTATACCGCTACATTTCAAAGTCTCACTACAACTTCCTAGGCTCCTATGATGATCGGGGACCCTATGGAAGGGGAAGGTATGACAGACGCATGGAACCGGAGGTCACCCTTGAGCAATGGAGAAAAGGTTCCCAATGGTTTGAGGTTAACCGTGAACTTGCTGTCCGGATTGTAGAGGACAAAGTTTACTACCCAAAGTTCAAGGAATTCTGCAAGCCTGCTTGTTATGTGGATGAGCACTACTTCCCCACAATGCTTACCATCCTAGTTCCTCATTTGCTAGCTAACCGGAGTCTTACGTATACAGATTGGTCGAGGGGTGGGCCCCACCCGGCTACATATGGCAAGAAAGATGTTTCAAAGGACTTCTTTGACAAGATTTTAGGAAGGCGGATGTGCTTCTACAATCATCGCCTAGTCTTTCTATGCCAACTATTTGCACGAAAGTTTGCACCCAGTGCTTTAGAACCCCTCTTGAGTTTGTCATCTGAAGTTTTTGGATATTAAAAACAAAGGAAAACCATTAAACTGCTGAATGCTGATACAGAGATAGTTTTACATTAACATACTTCTGGACTAGCCATGTTATACTAGTCCTGGTTTAACCCTTTCTGGGAAAAAGTGAATACGTAGCAGAACTCGAGATCACACATTTTAATTAACAGGATGGTTACATCTAAGTTAGAACATTTGCTGCCTAAATTTAGTTTAAGGTTTTGTTTGTTTCAAAGCTTAATGAAATGGTTTATAATATGTCATTCAATTTTTTTCCTTAAACTGGATAGCTACAATTGGATGTTAAACGAAAATTGACTTACAATACTGAATGTACAGCAGAATCAGTACCCGCATTGGACCACATTTCATGAGCGCAGAAGAATAGTAAACAAAAAAAGAGGTGCTTACAATTCATCATGATGTGTTCTATCTTGTTCTAGGTTTTTAACTCCCATTTCGATAAGGTATCTAACAGCCAGTGAGGCATGAAGAGATGCACCATAAGGAAGAACATCTTCATTAACCATAAACTTGGGGTTATGCTCTGATCCTGTATTACCACGCGTTTCATTTTTCAGACCAACAAAGAACAAGTACCCTGGGATCACTTCTTGATAAAATGCAAAATCCTCGGATCCAGTCAGGGGTTTGGCTTCTTTCACATTACGCGACCCAAGCATATCTGTAGCAACTTTGCTGAAGAGCTCATGCAAGTTTTCGTCATTTATGGTTGGTGGGTAAAAGTTTTCACCATCAAAGAAATCAACAGTTGCAGTGCACCTTTGTACAGCTGCTTGGCTTGTGATAACCTGTAAATATTATTTAACATAATAACTAAGGCAAAGGTCTTGGATGCTAATTTCTAATACATTACAAAATCAGGAAATTGAAGAATAATAAGAGGTTGTCAACAATTAATTTGGAAGAAGAAGCTATCAAAGCAACCACAAATATGGAACACAATAAATGACACCGGGTATACTATGAAATCCACCAAATAGCATTTGGGAGTAATGCTTCAATTACAAGCACTCTAAGATCTCTCTTCAATGCTTCCACTCAAACCTCTCTTTTAATACATAGAAATGTGTGAATCCCATACAAACGATGGCCCAAAGGATATTTATCAATAAACAATCAATGGACAAAAAACGAGACGTCTGTCACAAAATTTGGGCAAATACCCTATAGGGGGGACACACTGATCAGCTCCCAGGGCCTAGCGCGGATACCCAAAACACTCTGCCTTTGACCCTCAATAATCTCGACTCCTCACACAGACATGCATAATCAAGAGAGCGTGGTCGCACTCCCACCTTCACCATGCCCCCAAGGATTTCCATGCTTAATTCCAAGTACACCATCCTTATGTCTCCATTGATTGCATTGAACTCTCCACAAACCCCAATAGTAGTAAGTAGTAACCAACACCAACAGGCAGGAAATTGGCACTAACTAAACGTAATTTCAGAACAGCAAGTTTTTCGGATGCTAGAAATAAAATATAATAGTTTCACCTTAAAGATAGCATCATTTTTTTTAACGAATATTATCTGTTATTATGACCCTCGTTGTCTGCTTTAGCCCTTTATATGAGCAGCACATAATAAAGCATTCTTATTAATAAGTTTGCAACATTATTTGTATAGGTCACTATTTTCTGTTGAATGAGTTTGAACATGGAAGTGCTCAAAGTTCTCAGTGAACTGAATTTGTAAGTCAAAACAAGATAATGATCCCAAGACCATCATAATTACCACAAATTAACATGTCGAAAAGAGTATTTTACCTCTCCAATTCTCTGTTTGAGACGACTAAGACTTTCCTTTAACAAGGCTCTGAATGTACCACCAATAGTGACAGAATCTGGTATTACATTAAAGGCTCCACCTCCTTGGAACTTCCCTACTGTGACGACCTGAAAGGAAGAAACTAATCTGTAAATATATGGGAAGAACAGTAAAGCAATAGAATATGTACCTTCACAACGAATATGGCAGCAGAACCAGATACTGTATAACTTTCAGGTAGAATATATTTACATCAAGAAAAGGGGGGGAGGGGAAAAGGAAGAACAATTTGAGATTCTGATGCTCTTAGTTGAGGCTAGTGACTATGAATCTAACAGCCCGCACCACTGGCCAATATATAGTACTTAATTATGCCTTTTAATCTCATTTATTCTCACACACGCTGGTAGAGCTGCTAAAAAAAAGGATATAACTCTTTCAACTAGAAATGAGCAGATTCTCACCATCTACAGTTCAAAGATCATTACCATTTAGGAAAACCTATCATTCATGCAGAAAAAACAGGTTCATTTACATGAAAATCATCTTCATTTAACAAACTTTTTCAGTTCAGATAAGCCTATTTGGCAAAAATACTCAATCAAACAATTGATAAAAAGCGTGAAGTTAAAGAAACAGATTACTTGTGAATCGAGGGGATCAGCTTCACGAGAAACAATGTGTTGTAAACTAACAATCACATTTGAAGCTGCCAATATAGGGTCTACCGAGTGATGAGGAATAGCAGCATGACCACCTTTTCCATTAATTACAGCTTCAAAGAATCCACTTCCAGCCAAGAGTGGGCCAGGCCTGGAAGAAACTTGACCAACGGGTAAGCCAGAATTAACATGCAAAGCAAATATGGCTTCCACATTCTCAAGTGCTCCAGCCTCAATCATTCTTTTGGCGCCTCCATATCCTTCCTCCCCTGGTTGGAAAAGCAGAACAACCGTTCCCTGTGGATATCAGAAAGAGGAAAAAGCATAAGACCTTAATATAGAATTTTCAGTAATTGGTACTTTTCAATATAGATTGGTCAATTGCTGCCCCAACTTTATCCAGCATATCCAGAAAGCATATAAGCAGAAAATTTGATGATCTTACAGTCAATTTCGAACAGAAGATAGCGAAAGCTTCTTTTTACAAGAAGATTCTCAAAAGTTATCTATCCAAGCGACCAAAAATACTTCCAAACAATTAGTCAAGTAATTCAATTTCTCATGCCTATCTAATTACTCAATTCAATTAGACGAGTGCTTATCAAATTGGACTGTGTACTTGAGTAACATATTGCAGCGTGTGCAACATGTTATAAATTCTCAACCATGCATCAACCTAAGGACAGAACAGCTATTTATTCACAAATGTACCATGTTGCTTTCAAGGAAGTACTTTTAGAAGCAGCTGTCATTCTGCCCAGAAATTGACAGATTTTCCTATAAATGCTTAGCTTCAATTAGGAGCTACTGCAGTTCTCTGCACACAATTAGACCTCATAGTTGAGATAGATATATCTTCAGATTTTATCAACATATTTTAAGCTATATAATTCAACAAAGTCCATATATCCGCAGAGAATCAAGCTACTCACTAAAACAGAAGAAACCCCGAATCATGAAAGCAAACTCAACAGAAACACACCTGTAACTTGTGTCTATGCTCTTGGAGGATCCTTGCTGCACCAAGCAACATGGCAACATGAGCATCATGCCCACATGCATGCATTTTTCCAGGTACTTTACTCTTGTGTTCCCACTCAACCATTTCCTGCAAAATTCATGAGCATAATAAGATTCAATCATTGATGATTACCCTAAATCAATCAGACAAACACTGCTCAATCAATCAGACTAAACAATAAAATCAAATAGAGTACTAAATTATCAATACAAATCACATGTTCAAATTGAACACACCACCCAACTGCCTAATCATCAAAGCCTTTTCTTTATAGGTGTATGAGAGTCATTTTTCACAATAATGTAGATGGCATTAGATCTCAGGGTATCACCCCCACGACTAACCAACTAATTTAGTGTACATCCATTAACCATAGTACAATTAACAATTCCCATTACCAGTAAACAATGAGCACTTATATAAAAAACAGTTTCAAGAATTTTCACAAAATTTCAATTGAAAAATACAATAAAACAGTACCTCAATAGGAAGAGCATCCATATCAGCCCTCAAAGCCACAAATGGAGGTTCCCCAGTTCCAATAAACCCAAGAACACCAGTAACAGCAAGTGGGTACTTGTATTTTACACCCAATTTATCCAATTCCTCTCTAATTACCCTACTTGTCTCAAATTCCTCAAACCCCAGTTCAGGATTTTCATGCAACTTCCTCCTAATTCCCACCATCCAATAAAAAACCTCTGCCTTTTGGGTTTGATTTAAGAAGTATTTTGGGATTTCTTCAACCTCATTTGAGGTAAAAGTTGACTCAGATTGTAAGAAATTCACAACAATACATTGAAAAATCAAGAAACTAAATACCCATTTAGAAAACCCCATGATTTTGATCTGGGATTTTGCAGATGTTCAATGTTTGATCAATATATATAAAGTTATAAACATGCAAACAAAATAAAAAGATTAAAAAAAAAAAGGTGTTGTGGGTGGAATTGGGGACCAGATTCTCTGGAGTTTGGCGCACTTTGAACAGTAGCTGATGAAATTTATAGCCTGAAAAATAAAAATTTATGGTTGGAAATAATGAAATTGATTCAAGTGGGTTTTGTCAGTAGTTGGTTGTTACTTGATTTTGCTTATACTGTGGCATTATCTGTCACGTGTTTAATATGAATTTTTTATTTGTTGTTGAGATATTTTCCAAACAACAAATTGAACACAACATCACTTTGGATCGAAACTTAGTCCGAAAAATCCAAAGATTCCAACAACTCATATTCCGTGATATTATTTTCAAACCAAATCACTTTGTTTGATCGATATTGATTTCAAATTAAATTTTTAAGTGGGCACAATTATTGCATCAAAGTAACTGTTATTTCCATTTTTCTAAAATCTACTCACTTGTAATATGATAAACTAGTATTGTATGCACGCGATGCGTGTGAAACATGTACTATAAAAACTAATTTTGTTTGTCAATTCAACTAATCACCACAAATAGTAAGCAAGATAAAGTTGTTCACAAAGTTCATATTAAAAAAAACAAAAAAGACCAAATAATGAAACAATGTAATACATACTCGCAATTTAGAAGGTGGAACATGGTGCACATAGAGCTACGTGCACCAAAAGAACACAGTATATAATTGAAAGAACATCTGGTTACGAGAAAAGAACATGGGTATTTTTTTTATTTAGGTTTTAATAAATAGTAAAATAATAAATTATTTTTATAATAAAAAATTGAAATATTATATCGCATGTTCTTTTGCCGTAGTGTCGTGTTCTTTTACTTATGCACACATGTTCTTTTGGTGCACGTAGCTCTATGTGCACCACGGTCCATAGTCCACGAATTGAATACATACTACGTATTCTTTAATGGCGAAAGTTTTAAATTGTACGTAGTAGTACCAAAGTAATTGAACATATCGTAGTTACGAATCAATAGAATTCGTACATCATATCGATGTACCCCTTTAAAAACAAATGCATAAAAGGTGGATAATGTAACTCCGTTATCATGTAAAAAGTTTCAAAGTGAAAAATAAAAAAAATTCAATGTTTAAATGTTAATGTGCAAAGAATTACTTACGTGTATCAGGTGCTACGTTGTCAAACGGTTGAAAATGATGGTGGTGGAGTTGTACTATAAACAACGAATTAGGTATATCCCCACTACTTTTCTTACCATTGGCCATGTGATCCTGAAATGTTCAATTTGTAAATCTCAGTAAAAAAAAAATTGTTTTTAGTTTGTTAATTTGTGCATTACCATCGGATACAGCATCATGAATTGTTCAATTTACTAACACAAATTCTGTTTTTATTTTGTTAACTTATGCATGAATTCGGGAGAAAAACATATATTTGCGACTTCAAAGAGAAACGGTGGCAGGAGATTTTGGTTGAACTCGTTTTTTTGATGTACTCTTTAATGAAAATTTGGTTTTCCATATAAATAATAGAGATTTTGATAATTGTAAGTAATTTGTACTCCGTATTTTTATTTTTATTTGTCTTATTTGACTTTTATTTTATTGTTTCCAGGAAAGAAATTGAGATATTATATGACCGATTTCCACAATTTTTGACTTTCAATTCTCACTGCTTTTATGTTTTGTGGAGAAACAATTCAATTCTTGTTGACTTTTTACCGTCACATTGCCTGATTTTATGAATGATAATTACTTGGGTATCCTAATTTGAGAGATTGAAGCAAATCATCAGTTTTTTAAATTAGTAAAGAATCACAATTTAATTTCATGCATGATTTATGTATGTCTGAATTATATGGTTTTCCTAATTTGTTATTACAATAAGTTTTTTAAATTTACTAAACAATCAGCTTTTTTTAATTGAATTGAATTGTGAAGGTGTGAGGGTATTATCGTCTATTCCTAGGGGGACACCAAAAGTGGGATTACGTTATTGCCCCTCCCCTCTTCCCTTATGTAATAGAGATATATGTGAGAGGCTTAAAGCTCCCTTTATATTATTGATAAGCAAATATATATACATATATAGTACCAAAGCATATGCGTATGCCTACTCCTTGTATGCGTAGGAAACTAATAGCTATAATTTATCTAAACACTAATACTAGGAATTAAAATATCTCCTTAACTCTAAAACTATTGGACATAAAGTCCTATTTGAGATTAACTTCCGTAACACCATCCCTCAAGTTGGAACACGGTGAGGATCAAGAATGTCCAACTTGGACAACAAGTAATCAAACTGACTCCTGCCAGCTTTGGTGAATATGTCGGCCAGTTGAGATGTTGTAGCTATATATGATGGTGCAATAATCCCTTATGTAACTGCATCACGAACAAAGTGACAATTGATTTCAATATGTTTGGTACGCTCATGAAACACTGGATTCTTAGTCATGTGTAAGCAGACTGACTGTCACAAAAGAGGGGAATCGCCTTAGGATGATGAACTCCTAGACTCAACAATAATCCTTTCAACCACTTTAATTCACATGTGGTTGCTGCCATAGAGCGATATTCGGCCTCTGCCGATGAACGAGAAAATGTATGTTTCTTTTTTGTTTTCCATGAAATAGGAGATTGTCCCAAAAAAAAAAGTCAACCTGTAAGTGAGCGTCGAGTAATAGGGCAAGCCGCCCAATCCGAGTCACACCAACTTTGAGGGGGTCGAAAAAGCACGAGGCTAATGCGTGACCTCGTCCCTCGTGGGTGTGACGCTTCTTTTGTCAAATCAAGTGTAATTGGATTTCCTGTGAGTTTACACCCAATTGACTAGTAATATAGGAGTCGCCATTCAGTTTTTAACGACAATGAGAAAAACTGACAAAACCCGGTTATCGTGACATAAAGGGAGTGCAATTATGTTTGACCACGACGGCCGTAGGTTCCCTTGTGATCCCTGGTGTGGGGATCTCTCAACATACACCCGCAAGGTAGAGATTGAGGGGGTTCAGGGGACTGTAACTACCGAGAGGAGTACTCGCTCGTCGATAACTCCAGAGGCAGGATATCCTTACTAGCTCAGCATAAATAATTGAAGGGACATGCGTTAACTATTAAACTAATCTGAGTTGATTTTAACAATATGCAACATATAATACTAGATCGATCGCGATTATCTGATTTAGATTGTTTTAAGGGACCTAGCATGATAATCCAATTTCCCAAAATATTATCTTTATTAGGCGTGATAGACCAATCAGATTTAATTAGTTTAACAGTTTATAAAAGGGCGAGGAAAGCAATTAAATCATGCGAAGGGACACATTACGACGCACCCTTGAGAGGTGCGTCACGGTTCTCAGAAAACTAACCACTTTGACTTTGCTATTTCTCCTTTTGTTTAACGAATCTCAAGTTACGGGACAGGATACGTTCTGTTCGATTTTTGGATCGATTGCGACAGAACGCGTGATCAATTTCGCAGCGTGAGGCTTAGGCTTAGGGGTTGGAGTCAATACTCAGAATATGAATTGTGTGTCTGTTTTCACGTTGAACTTGGGGCTATATTTATAGAAAAGAGTTTGTGGAAAGATAGAATTGTAGAACTCTAATTCACGAAGATTTAGGAAAGCACACGCCCCAGGTAATTTCAGCGCCCAGAGCCAGGCGTTGAAAATAGGGTATGGGCTGTTTTCTTTGTCAGATTCGGACTCTTAGAATCCGGAGTGTATGAGACTTAATCGAGTCTTTTAGTGCGTATTAATTTATGACGGAATGCGTCTGGGCCCGTTATGAACTCTAGGCTCGTTAGGATTTTAATTAATACGTAACTCTTATTTTCGAATCGTATTAGGAATAGGATTCTCTCGCAATTTCTATCTCATTTAGGATTTATGTTGGAGTGCAACACCTAATTCCGACAGGTTTCTATCTTTTATGACTTGCCACTTTTAACAACTACCCATTACGGTAGTTACTATTTTTAGCAGGTTTCTATAAATAGTAGGTTTCGAGTGAAATGAAAAGGGAAATTGAGATTCGTTATTTTATAGGAGATGCGTTGCCAAGTGGAGATTTATGTTCTCATCATCGAACCTTCCCTTTCGGGAATGGGGACAAAAGTAGGTGTCTACAGTTAGCCCCCACTTTGACTGAGTCTTGGAGTAAGACGATGGTCAAAGTACTAGACGGAGTGCGTCACACAAGTCATGGTGACCTGTTTTTGCGAGGGTCTCACGAGCCCCCGAGTGATAACATTTGACTTAAGGGTCATCACTTGAAGTGTCGACATATCCCTCACGTGTCATTGGGATTTGTCAACGGATAGTATAGAAACTCCCTCACTTTGTCATTGGAAGTATCTAAAGAGGCGTAGAAACTCCCTCACTTTGTCATTGGGAGTAGCTACAGATGTTTTCGAAATCAAAGCTATAAAGTGTAATTGGGCCTGGCCAAGCCCAATCACGAGGTAAAAATGTTTTTAAAGAATCTCATTTTCAGGGTTAGCTAAACGAGAAAACCCCCTTGTTTTTATGGGACGTAAAACGAAGGAAAATCCAGCACATCGTTCTTTTTTGGAAAAACGGAAAACCAATCCTTTAATTTTTGGAAAAAAGGAAAACTACTCACATCGTTCTTATTTGGAAAAAACGGAAAACCAGAAAAAGTTATCGCTGCAGCGACTAAGGACCTGCGCGGTTAGTGACGCAGACCCCGCCGGCTAAAGATGACGAGCCTGTCCGCTAAGGGTGGACACCCCGTCCGATAGAAGTGGACGAATCTGTTTTTGAAATTTGAAAATAAGGACCTACGCGGTTTGTGACGTAGACCCCGCCGGCTTAAGATGGAGAACCTGTCCGCTAAGGGTGGACACCCCGTCCGATAGAAGTGGATGAATTTATTTTGAAATTTGTTTGTGCTTTTTGAAAATAAGGACCTACGTGGTTTGCGACGTAGACCCCGCCGGCTGAAGATGGCGAGCCTGTTTCATTTTGCTTTTTTGAAGATTCTTTTTTCGAAAACTGAGGACCTGCGCGGCTAGTGGCGCAGACCCCGCCCGCTGAGGGTGGGCGAGCCCTGTCCGCTAAGGGTGGACGCCCCTGAATTCGTTTTTTTTCGATTTGGAACTCGCGTGGTTCGTGACGCGATCTTGCCAACTGAGGTGGGCAAGTTCCTATTTTTTTCATCGTGATTTCTTTTGAGAATTTCTTTTATTCATTCTTGCAAGGGAGAATTCTTTCGAGGGGTGCTCGGACTTAGTTGTAACCTGAATGTGGGTTGACAACGGGTTTAGACGGACCTTTGTCTTGTGACCGTCTTCTTTTGTGGTTTTGAGCTAGTCTTTACGGCTCGATTTTTGCCACCACTTGGTCTTTGATCAAAGGACCATGTACAAGTGTCAACGGCGACCTTTCTCTGAGGTCGAAACCCGTTCTTTTGAGTTTATCCAAACATGGGACTGCGTATAGCGTAGTCCGGGAATATGATTTTGACTCCGCACACTCTTTGTTGGAGTATATTTTTTTTTCCCGCGAGCCCCCAGGCACTTGGGCTTGTCGGTCATTTTTCGCCAAGAGAGGTACGTATTTTATAACGTCTTTTAATCATGTTTGGGGTCGTGCTCGTATGTGCGAGTGACCTTTATAGTGGTGTGCTATTTTAGCGAAGTCGTGGAGTGCGACTTCAGTTTCCGGGCGACAAAGTTTATTTTCCAATAATATCCGGTTTAGCTTGGCCCGGATTTAATCTTTTGACAGACAAACATTTTTCATTTTGAGAAACCAACGACTTAACAATATTTTTTTGGTGTTTCGAAGAATGACCTTGATATTTATTTTGCTCATATTTGTTTTAAAAAGTGTACACATATATTCCTTGAGACGAGTCTAAGTTTCGACCAAGTTTTAACATTCATTTTTGCTATTTGGGTGCTAAAGGTGCTTTTGGGCTTGATCTTGATTGCAATAGGGCCTCGTTTCTAGCAACATGGTTTTAAGTCCTTTCCTGTTCCGCGTTTTGTGAAATCTGGGCCTTGGGCTGCATTTTCAGCGCCCAAGGCTAGGCGTTAATTATTTCGGCGCCCAGCCGTGGGCGCTGAAGGTCTTTTCCTGGCGATTTTTTGGTTTTCGGATTTCTTAACGCGTTTCCGAATGGGATCAGGATGTCACTTGATGTCTTCAGCTATATATAGGGGCTAGATACGTCCTTATTTTCCATTACTCTTAATTTTCTTCTCTTGTAGTTGCTTAGCCTTAATTCCTCCTTGCTTTTGTCATGTCGATTCCTCCTTTCTCACTCCAACGAGCTGTTAGGCGCTGGCTACGAGCCCTTACTCCTACAGAAAAGGCTTTGTTGAAAGAATACCACTTATAGGCACTTTTAGGCTTACAACAAATTAATATTGATTATAACTTTCTGCATGCAGCCCTAAGCTTTTGGGATTCCGATCATCATGTTTTTGTCTTTCGGGGCAACGAAATATGTCCTTTGCCAGATGAATTTGCTGCGATCCTTGGTTATCCTACTAATGCTACTCCTGCCACCCCTGGCACCATTGAAGAAAGTAAAACAACCATAGGGGCTTTCCTAGGACTAGATGCTAACATGCTTGCTGAGATTGGTGTAGGTGATGAGGTTAATTTGGCAAAGCTTGTAAAACATCACTTTAGGCCTAGTAAAAATATGACCGAACAGAAATTGAACATTCGAGCCCTTGTATTTTGCTTGTTGAATCATTATTTGCTGTCGAATAACAATGGTGACTTCGGTGACATAAGGTTGATCCCCTTGATTAGCCAGCTGGAAAGTTGCTATTCTATTATACCGTTGGTTGTTGCCGAGACTTTACTGAGTGCGGATGAGCTGAAGAAGGATGCCAAATCTGAATATTTTAAGGGAAGCCGGCCCCCTATTGCTGCAGGTAATCGATCTTTTCTTTGCGCACATATATGTTTTTTTGAATATTTTTTATCGTCCTGCCTGGAGTTGAGTTTCAGCGCCCAGGGCTGGGCGTTAGAATTTTCCGCGCTTGGTCCTGGGCGTTGAAACTGCGCCCTAGGTTCCGTTTTTTAATTTTTTTTTTATCGTACCTGTTTTTTGCAGATTTGGCTCATGGAACGACTTAGGCTCTTAGAAACTCCTGCCGATCCTAAACATTATCGCCCTATAGCCTTGGGTAACCGGGAGTATTTGCACCGAGGCCAGGACGAGGCCGAGTGGGCCTCCTTTTTTACTCATGGTATTTGTTCTATTAAGTGGGTGGTACCGTGGTGGGGTTTGACTACTATGACGGGGGGTTCTGATGTATCGGTTTATGTCTCTTTGTTGGGGCTATCCCGGCCCATTTATGTCTTTCCTTACCGAGTCATGCGTCAATAAGGCTTAAGGCAGACTATCCCCTTTTCTGATACGGTACCACCTAAAGTAGCGGCCTTTTCACAAGCACGGGTTCAAGCATGGGATAAGTATTATGATGGTCTCCCGCGTTGGGCCGTAGCTACAAATGGTTTGTGGGTCTTTCTGAAAACTACAAGTTGTAGATGAGCTCCTATGATAAAGTTGTGAGGACCGAGGCTCGAAATGGGGAGCCGGCTGAGCTTTTAATACCTCGTATTCGGGTTAGATACGAGGGCCGTGATTCTGCCAATCCTCGCACCCATGGTATTAAGACTGTGAAAGCTCGTCCTGATCGAAAGCGAAAGGAAGTTCCTCCCCGTTCCAGTTCTAGGCCTAAGAAGATGCCTAACATGAAGGGGCCTGCCGTTGCTAAAAGAAATGCAGGCTCTCGCGGAGATCGTCGCCGGAACAATGTATGGGTTAGGAAGGCTCAGCCGCCAGTAGAAACAGTGACTAATCCAGTTGATGTCGATAATCCTTCCCCCACCATTGTCTGTGCCCTTGAGGCTGAGCGGGCTATAGCTGTTCAAACTGAGAATGTTTCTGAAGCCTTGACATCTTTGGAAGTTAGTGTCCAGGAGCCAGTTCTTATGGAGATTGATATAGGGGCGGCGCAGAAAACTGTGGGGGTGGACCCTGCGAACATTTCCCTCTACAAGACTTTATTTGATGATCCGGAAGAACTAGAGTAGTGTAGTTCTTGCTAGGGTGTAGGTGCCCTTTATTTATTTCAGTTGTGTTTGTTTTTTCCTTCTTAGCACTTTTGTTTTCCTTCTTATCATTTTTTTTTAATAAAGGCGTTTTTTTATTTTTACTTTCATTTTTGCTTCTCCTCTTTCTTTTTATATTTTATATATGTCTAACACTTTTGCACAATGTATATATTTTGATTTTGTTTGATTGGACCGAATCCATAAATAGGATTGCCTACGTATCTTTGTTAGAATCAGGTCGCGCGTAGTTCTAGCTAGAATAAATTCTAGGGTGCCGGATTTTAATAGATATGCCCTGAGGTGGAAACATATTATTTAATCGGTAAAACGGGTGAAGTATTATCATTATTTTAGTCTGCTGTTTTTGCCGTAAGCCGCGTATAAATATGAAATTCCATGTGTTTTTTGTACGGCTATATTTTTTTTTTTTGGTACGCATATCTGATTACACGTTGTACCCCCCAAGTGTTCGTTATTTTTCCGTTATGTGCGGATAAAATGACGAGCACTTCTGGAAAAAATTTAGGCAGGCAGAGAGTTTCAACGCCCAGGCTGAGGCGTCAAAGATTTCGGCGCCCAAACCTGGGCGCTGAAAATGATTTCTGGGCAGTCGTATTTGACGCTTTGCTTCACATGTTCTTGCATTTATTTCTTTTTTTCTTCGTTTTGTGCTTTGCTTTTTACTTGTATTAAAATCAATTTTGAGGCTATTTCGGAGGCTTTTTTGACTGTTAGCGTGAGACGTATTTTTGTCCGGATTAATTTTTTCTATTCGTGACTCGAAACGGTTTTGAAAATGGGGTTAGTGTCTGGAAGATATGAAGATCTTTGTGTAGGCTTTTGAGTGGGCTGAGGTGCGTGTTGATGCCGGGGGCGGTGTTTATTTTTATGAGTTTTTTTTCTTGAGCAACATTTGCATGGTTTCTTTTGCTTTCTTTGGGTTGCATGGGTTAGACCCTTGGTAATATGATAATGTGGTTCATTTTGGGGTTTGATGAATTTCGATGTCACGATTCAAGACCGAGTGGGCTTTGTTTATTGGGCCTAGAGTGGCCTGTGTTGTTTTTTTTTTTTTTTTTGCAAGTATGATTAGTGCTTATTTAGTGTTAGAATAAAAGTTTTTAGGAGAGATCTTACGCCTTTATTAATTTGGAAAGTAAGGAAAACACACTGAAACAAAATTAACCTATTTTCTAAGGGGTCTTAGGACCATCTAAAGCTTTTTTTTTTTTTTATCAACCTAAAGAACTACTAGGCGTTTTTTACTAAGGTGCTCTATATGGCTCAAGCCTTGGGTTTAGTCTCGTAAAACTTTGGTCATTCACCGGTACTCATCTTGAATTCTATTCCTTTCGCGTTGACCCACTGACATGTCTTCACCCATCCGTTCTCGATCTCTTCTAGTGTTGATGCAGGAGAGATTAACCGGGTTGGATCGAAACCTTCATCTTGTAAAGCTAGGGTAGTCATCACAGTCTCGTCCCCCGTAGGCCTCGATTCGTTGAACAATGTCCATAGAGCTTGGTTGTCCAATATTTCAGCTGTTTTGGTCTTGGTGAGGTGGGGTGCCTCATCCAAGGTGTGGCAGTCATGGAGAATTTCAAATCCGGGTTTTAGCAAGCCATCCTGAACGAAGGGTTCAGGAAAATCACATGATGGGTGTTCTTCTCCTTCCCGAATGAACATTCCGTTAAGGGTTCTTTGATACGGGGGAAGGAGGGTGGTTTGTTTGGCCTTGTTAAGGCGTAGCCTAGACAAGCGGTCAACAATATCTTCCTCCGTTGGTTCATAGCCTAGGGCCAAAGGGGGTAGATTTGTTGGGTAAAGGATGGAACGTGCATTCCTTCTTTCTTATGCCCAATGGGGTTCCTGGGAAATAACCTTGAGCTAACAGCATTCTAGGGATGACTCGGGATGCGTGCGGGTCTAGGAATGCTGGATCATAGTCTTCGATGAACTGGATTGCTTCCTCCATTTGAGACCCATAAAGGTCATCTGCAGTTTCGGCCGTTCCCACCATAGTACAACTGATGTCGAGAGGAGGGGAGCGGATTTCCAGAATCACTCCGTTATGGTTAAGTTTAACCATTTGATGCAGGGTAGAAGCCACACCTCCTAAGTCATGGAGCCAAGGTCGCCCCAAGAGGAGGTTGAAAGTGGGCTTGATGTCGATTATTTGAAACTCCGTGGTGCGTGCCACAGGCCCGGTTTGTATTGTAAGGTTGATTTTTCCCAACACAGGCCTTCGAGAGTTATCATAAGCTCGTACCCCTTGCGTGGAGGTTTGGAAGTCATCGTTTCCTAGCCCCAAGCAATGGGCGGTTCGCAATGGGCAAACGTTAACTGCCGAACCGTTATCTACGAGCGCTAGGGGGATGTTTTGTCCTTTGCATCCAACCACTAGATAGAGGGCTTTATTGTGAGCACCCCCCTCTTTGGGCAAGTCTTTGTCAGTGAAAACTATGGCCTTTTCTCCAGCATCTCTCGTGACGTGGTTAACCAATGAGTCAGGTGTGATATCCGTAGGCACCGAGATGAGGTCAAGTGAGCGAATAAGTTTTTCGCGATGTTCCTTTGAAGTACACATGAGATCCCAGATGGTAATCTCGGCCTTGGTTATTTTTAGTTGCTTCAGGAGAGGATTTTCAATGACTTCTGCGACGGTGGTGTGCCGTCCATTCTCAGGAGTTTGTCTGACTGAGATATCGTCCGTAGGAGGTGGGCGAATATCCGGTTGGTATATCCTTCCGGATCGGGTGAGATTGTCGACTTCGGGTTCCCGAGGGGTGGTGTCAATGAGAACATACCCGGGCCAAGTTTCAGTAAAGAGGTCTTGGCCCGATACTTGAGATAGGTAGATATCTTCAGCATCATCATCCCACACACCGCACACTTCTCTCTCGATTCGATCCATAGGGACCACAACGAGTGGTGCTCCTAGGGGTGTAATGTACACCGTAGGGTCGAAGTTCTCATTTTCTGGTTGGTCGAGAGAGATGTGACAAGAGCCGAGTGGGCTCTTGTTGTTGTTGGGTTTGCCAACGTTAGGGAGAGGTATCACTTCATCCTCTATCATGTCCTGGATCGTGTTTTTTAGATTCCAGCAGTTTTCAGTGTCATGCCCATTTCCTTGATGGAATTTGCAGTAAGTACCTTCGACCCAATATTTGCTCTTGACAGGAGGGTCACAGGTGGGGCCTATAGGCCTCAACTTTCCTTGATTGGTTAGTCTTTCAAGAGCTTGTACCAAAGTTGACCAGAGTGGGGCAAACTTTCAATCTCGGACCCATCTTCCAGGGCTTCTTCGGGTGGGAGTCTCTTCTACGGCATGGACTTCTTGGGCTTGGGATGTGTTGCCCCTGTTGTAGGCGTTGCTTTTTTATGCGGGCTTACTTTGTATTGTTTTTGCGAGGTCATCCTCGATCTTTATTCCCACATCATAAACTCTTTTGAAAGTGTCAAGTCCCAGGTACCTAAGGTGTTGTTTGTAAGCCGAGTCCAGGTTGTCAATGAATTTTTGGACCAATTCTGTTTCGGGAGGCCTATTGATTAGTTGGGCCGCCTGGTCTCTCCATCTAGCAAAGTAGGTTGTGAAACCTTCATTTTTCTTTTGGAAGAGAACTTCCAGCTCGCGCATGGTGACTTGAAAATCCATGTTCGACGAGTATTGCTTGATGAAGACATTGACAAAGTCTTCCCAAGTGGGGAAGAGCTTAGGGTCCTGGTGGTAGTACCATTTGAGCGACACAGGTTCCAAGGACAAAGGAAAGGCAGGTAAATACATGGACTTGTCCACGCCTTTCAAGTTCATGGCATTCACAAAGCTCAATCGATGATCACGGGGATTGTCCGTGGCTTTAAACTTTGGTAAGTCAGATGAACTAAACTTTTCTGGTAGTTTGCTAGGAAAAGGTTCAGGATCGAGGGAGAAGTACTTGCTCCCCATGGTTTGCTGTAGGACCATTTTTTCAATCCTCTTCTCGTTATCGAGGTCATTTTTGGCTTGCGCAGCCGCTAAGGCTTCGTTTTCCATTTTCAGTTGGCTCATAAGTTGGGTCATTTGGACCATCTGGTCTCGCAATTCTTCGATGGACATGTTTGAGGGTGCAAATCGAGGTTGGGGAAGCGGAGATCCTTGAAATGAGGGATGACGGACGGAGCTGGGAGTCACTAAACCCGGTGTTGGCGATGTATCTTTGAGACGCACTAACCTTTGATTTCCAGATCGGCACCAAGTGGCAGGACCAGTCCTATGCATAAGATAAGCTAAAGTTTAGGCCCCAAAGTTTCAAGCATTACTTAGTCTAGACTTTGACTCTCTCTATTGGTTTTTTCGCTCTTTCTTTTGTTGGTACACTTTTTGGTTTTTCTTTTGGTCATTCTTTGGATTTTCGAAACACTAGCCCGTGTGACATTCATAGTTATTAGCATGTTCGGTTTTGGTGCCGAGCATTGTCGTCGTAGGAGGCCCAACAACGACACAAAGAGTTATTTATTTTTGTTTTAGCCGCTTTTAGAATCGAGTGCTTTTCTTACGCCCTTGCAGCAATTTTTTTACGAATGGTTTTTTTTTGCTATGTGTTTTTTGCGCGGGCACCGAGGCTAATGTGCCTGACCAAAAGGCCAGGCAGCAACTTCAGCGCCCAGCGTAGGGCATTGGAAATTTTGGGACCCAGCCAGGGGCGTTGAAAATGCGTCCCTGGCTGGTTCTCGTTTTCTGTTTGCGTATACTTTTGTTTTTGCGACTTTAATTTTGCGTGCTTACCTTATAACGTCCTTTACGCGTTGTGCAGCGTTTGTGGGATTCGTTACAGGCCATCCCGAGCGTCGCTTATTTTTGTGGCGATCGTTCGGGTTTGCGGAACACGTATTTTGGTATAACTCTTTGGCCAATTGGCTTATGAATGTTTGGGCAATTTTTAAGGTCGTTGGTTTTCTAACATTGTTTGTCACACACAATCATACATTTCGCTACACATAACTAACATTACATCATGAGGCAATAATACTACGTCATGTAGTTTTATGATAGGCTTCTATGGGTAGTATTTGCGCCTGGCTTGGTACCGCTTCTATCGCAGATCCAACACATGCCCAGGTCGAGGTAGTGCCTTCAACAGACGAATTTCGCCCAAGAGGCCAATCACGATGTAAGCCAAGGGGGCATGCACCGATGAGAGGGACCTAATGGGCGAGCGATTGGGTTTGGGACGGGTGTACTACTAGCGAAAGTCCCGAGTGGACAACATTCGAAGCGTATGCACCCCCCGGTTGGCGATGGGTGTCCTTAGTCCAAACTCCCTGAGGGAGCCAAGATTCGTTATGCGTTTCTGCCCGTTCACATTAATATGTTGATTTTCAGGTCGTCCCAACTTGATGGGGAAATAAACGCGGGGTAGGATCGTTTCACCCTTCGGCTATTTTGATTACCTACAAGCACGAGTATTTCCTTCACTGTCCCCAGTGGAGTCGCCACTGTGAGGGGGTCGAAAAAGCACGAGGCTAATGCGTGACCTCGTCCCTCGTGGGTGTGACGCTTCTTTTGTCAAATCAAGTGTAATTGGATTTCCTATGAGTTTACACCCAATTGACTAGTAATATAGGAGTCGCCATTCAGTTTTTAACGACAATGAGAAAAACTGACAAAATCCGGTTATCGTGACATAAAGGGAGTGCAATTATGTTTGACCACGACGGCCGTAGGTTCTCTTTTGATCCCTGGTGTGGGGATCTCTCAACATACACCCGCAAGGTAGAGATTGAGGGTTCGGGGGACTGTAACTACCGAGAGGAGTACTCGCTCGTCGATAAATCCAGAGGCAGGATATCCTTACTAGCTCAGCATAAATAATTGAAGGGACATGCGTTAACTATTAAACTAATCTGAGTTGATTTTAACAATATGCAACATATAATACTAGATCGATCGCGATTATCTGATTTAGATTGTTTTAAGGGACCTAGCATGATAATCCAATTTCCCAAAATATTATCTTTATTAGGCGTGATAGACCAATCAGATTTAATTAGTTTAACAGTTTATAAAAGGGCGAGGAAAGCAATTAAATCATGCGAAGGGACACATTACGACGCACCCTTGAGAGGTGCGTCACGGTTCTCAAAAAACTAACCACTTTGACTTTGCTATTTCTCCTTTTGTTTAACGAATCTCAAGTTACGGGACAGGATACGTTCTGTTCGATTTTTGGATCGATTGCGACAGAACGCGTGATTAATTTCGCAGCGTGAGGCTTAGGCTTAGGGGTTGGAGTCAATACTCAGAATATGAATTGTGTGTCTGTTTTCACGTCGAACTTGGGGCTATATTTATAGAAAAGAGTTCGTGGAAATACAGAATTGTAGAACTCTAATCCACGAAGAATTAGGAAAGAACACGTCCCAGGTAATTTCAGCGCCCAGAGCCAGGCGTTGAAAATAGGGTATGGGCTGTTTTCTTTGTCAGATTCGGACTCTTAGAATCCGGAGTGTATGAGACTTAATCGAGTCTTTTAGTGCGTATTAATTTATGACGGAATGCGTCTGGGCCCGTTATGAACTCTAGGCTCGTTAGGATTTTAATTAATACGTAACTCTTATTTTTGAATCGTATTAGGAATAGGATTCTCTCGCAATTTCTATCTCATTTAGGATTTATGTTGGAGTGCAACACCTAATTCCGACAGGTTTCTATCTTTTATGACTTGCCACTTTTAACAACTACCCATTACGGCAGTTACTATTTTTAGCAGGTTTCCATAAATAGCAGGTTTCGAGTGAAATGAAAAGGGAAATTGAGATTCGTTATTTTATAGGAGATGCGTTGCCAAGTGGAGATTTATGTTCTCATCATCGAACCTTCCCTTTCGGGAATGGGGACAAAAGTAGGTGTCTACACCAACCTTGAAGAGTCACTTCACTGTCGGCGCGTAGCAAAATACCCTGACCTGGAGTACCTTTGAGATAACGAACAACATGCAATGCATCATCCCAATGAGCGACCTGGGGTGCTTGTAAAAATTGAGACAAAACATGAACTGAATATGCTAGATCAGGGCGTGTAACCGCCAAGTAAACAAGTCGACCAATGAGGCGCAGATAGGCCTCTGTGAGAAGAGAACCGTTAACAAGACTTAGGCGGTGATTTTGTTCAATCGGGAATCCACAGGGATTAGAACCGGATAATCCAACTTCAGTAATAATGTCAAGAGTATACTTGCGTTGGCACAAGAACAAAGCTGAAGCACTACGGGCCACCTCAATGCCGAGAAAATACTTCAACGAGCCTAAATCTTTCATTTTGAAGCAGTCACTCAAGTATGACTTAAAAGTAATAATCGCAACGGAATCATTCCCATAAATAATAAGATCATCAACATATACCAAAACATTTAGTTGAACGAAGCCTTTGGTGTAAGTGAATAAAGAGTAGTCTGAGTAGGACTGGAGAAAGCAAAAGTCTTTGAGAGCACGAACTAACTTTTCAAACCAACATCTCGGAGCTTGTTTTAGCCCATACAAGGATTTTTGAAGGCGACAAACCAATTTTGGATTTGAGCACTCAAACCCGGGGGGTAATTTCATGTATACCTCTTCCTCAAGATCACCATGGAGAAATGCATTATGGACATCCATCTAATGGAGCTCCCAATTTTTGGAAGCAGCTATGGCAAGAAAAGCCCGAACAATGGTCATTTTAGCAACCGGAGCAAAAGTTTCATTATAATCAATACCTTCCTTTTGATGATTACCCAAAACAACCAATCTAGACTTTAGGCGTTCAATATCACCGCTGGAGTAAAATTTGATCCTGTAGACCCAATGACTTCCCAGAGCTCATTTTCCTGGAGGAAGTTCCTCTAGAGTCCATGTCCCGTTATCCTCCAAGGCTCGGATTTCTTCTTGCATTAACTTCTTCCACCCATCATATGTCATAGCCTCCTTAAAAGATTTTGGATCCTTGCCAGAAATAATAGCTGCTATAAACTTACAATAATTTACAGAAAAATTATCACAATTAATATAATATGCTATAGGATAAGGAGGACCTGAGGAGCGATGTGGAGACGGGGTAGAAGAAGATGGACTTTCAGCAATCACTGTGTGAGTAACATAATCTCATAACCAAGAAGGTGGAGCCTTGTCTCTAAGGCCACGTCCTAATTCAGTCGTGTGGGCCTCATTAGCTGTTGTAGTTGGTCGTGGCTGATCATTGATGGGCTGAGTAGTAGGAGGCGGAACTGGGGCAGATAACGTGTGGGCCTCATCGTGGTCAACGGGTTCTACACGCGGAGCATTTGATGTGGGAGAGGCAGGTTAATTTGTGTGTTTTGCGGGATCATGGGCCACGGGTGACTGATTTGGTGGATCAGCTTGCAATTTAGAATTATTATTGCTGAGTGAAGATTTTGTGAGTGGAGTTATTATTAGCTCATGGGTTGGCACATGATCAATTATGGGCTCAGTTGGTAAGACAATTCAGAGTTATGAATTGGAATATGGTCTGAGTTCGTATGCAAGGAAAAATCCAAATCTACCTCCTCTTCACTAAACAATGGCACGATTGTTTGGGGTTCAATGTTCACATCCTCCGGACAAATGGGAATATATCCTCAAAAAATATCACATCCCGAGACATTAGGAACTCTTTCTTATTAAGATCTAAAGCAGACCATCCCTTCTTGCCAAATGGGTACCCTAAGAAAACCCACTTTCGACTCTTACTCTCAAATTTATCCCCCTTTGTTTTTTGATTATGAGCATAACACAAGCAACCAAAAGTAAGTATAGCACCATAGGAAGGCGGAAAAACAAATAATATTTCAAATGGTGTTTTGTTATCTAATAAAGGGGATGGAATACAATTAATTAAATTTGCGGATGCAAGAACACACTTTCCCCAACAATAAATAGGTAATTTAGCTTGAAATCTCAAAGCCCGTGCAACATTTAAAATGTGTTTATGTTTTCTCTAAACCCGCCCATTTTGTTGTGGAGTACCAACACACGAAGAAAATAATAGAATTCCGGTAGCGGAGAAATAATCACGCAAGCAATTAAATTCTGTGCCATTATCACTTTGCACAATATTAATTTTTTGAGAGAATTGACGATCTACCGTAGAAATAAAATTCATGAACATACGAAAGACCTCAGTTTTATCATCTAACAAATAGACCTACACAGCTCGAGAAAAATCGTCCAATATAGTAAAAAAATAACGAGCTCCACAAGAAGATGCATGCCTATAAGGCCCCCACAAATCACAATGGATTTTTTCAACGATACGACTAGCCTTCTTATCACTAATAGGAAATTTGTCTCTAGGATGCTTAGCACGAAAACAAACCTCACAAGCTATGTTACTCAGACACGGGTGTTGGTGTCGTGTCCGACACGGGTGTGGGGGTGTCGGACACTCCAATCCAAATATTTGCAGACACTCTGACACGGTCAAAGGAGTGTCTTGACTTTTTTTTATACACGGCTCCCATACATAGTGTCGGATTGTAAAAAATACACTTTTTTATAAAATACACTTTTTTTTATAAAATACATAAATAGTTTAAATAAAAAATAATAATTAAAATATAAAAATTACTCAAAATATCCAAATGCAAAAATTTTACCACTTAAACATAAAATAGATTGTCTGGAGAAACTTCTCCTGTTGCACTTCCAACACCAACGATAGATTGTCTGGAGAACTTCTCAAACATAAAAACTTAAAAACTACTCAGAAATTCAAAATCTCATAACATAGCAACTACTAGTCTTCTATTGCACTTCCAACACCAACAATAGCTCGTTCCAACCCCAGTTCATTGAGGGAGAGTTGATCAATCTCGCAAACATCAACATCCACATCAAATGTATCTCCACCTGATTAAAAAAAACATGAGTAATTCACTTACTAATTTGTTAAGATTAGCATAAAAAAGGGTTAGAAATTTAAAAATTACCTACGTCCCAATAACGGCTAGGACCGGAATTGTATCTCTCTTCCTTCCTTGCCATTACCCGAAGGTTGTTATGGCAATAAACCAAGTCTTTCGCCCTTTCAAATGTGAGCCTATCTTGACTGTTTGAATATTGCCATAATGGCTCGAATTGCGTTCGCAACATGAAGATGATGCTGGTTGTGACAATAATTTAAAGGCCAAAGATTGAAGGTGGGGAAGTGATGAACCGTAATTTTCCCACCAGACAATCGGTTCTTCATCATCCCGGGAAGCAATTATATGAGCTTGATTGAAAGGAGGTGTTTCGCTAGAAAACACCCCGTACTCCAATCTAACATGTTTGAAATCATATGAATTTGGAAAGAGGCGCCTAAAACAGTCATTTTTGTTGTTGGAAACCTCTTCATCTTCATTGGGGGGAAACCCTTGAAAATCCCGATGTGCTACCCTTAAGCCATCGGGTGCTATAGAATCTTGACACAAGTGAATGTGCCAAACAATGCAAAGGGGTAGAACTTTTGTTCCACCTACTTTCTAACACTTTATGAATGGCATCAAAAAAATCAGATGTGTCAGTTAAAATATCTTTCCCTTCGTGGTCGAAAATGTGAACCTTGGTTGTTTCGATCATTGTATCCCACATGTCGTACACAAGATGCAAGACAGGCGCATCTTTGTCACCCACACGAATTATCTCATATATAGGTTCAATAAACTTTAAGAAGTAGTCAAGATTGTCCCACCAACTGTCATTCAAAATATTTTCTTTGAACTCACGAGCTTTAATATGAATCGAATTCTTGGTAGTTTTAAACAGAACCCTAAAGTCTGAATCCATAACCATTTTTTCGAGACCTTCCTTGACTTCCTTCATGCGTTCTGCAACAACGTAATGGCTTGCAAACCTTGTCTCGGCCACCGACAAGAGTTGTAACTTAGTATGCTTGGTGAATATAATCTTTACCATGTCATGTGTAGTCACGAATTTCTGAATTTGCTTTACATCTGTACATAGGTTCTTCAGCCATATACACTGATTAAAATGGTCAGATTTCTCAGGAGGCTCACAAATACTTTTGAAGTCCAGATTGACACAATGCACCACACACGGTGTCCAAAATATACGAGGTTATTTAGCTTCAACAATGGAACCTAGCAAAGATGGGGAACACATAATTAAGGCTGGGAATTTCTTAGAGGATGACTATGTGGAAACAAATAAGAACAGGGAAAACCAACGGATACAATAAGATAAATGGAAAGACAAAATGGAAAACAGAAAAGACGGAAAACTATACATGTTGCTTTGAAATTAGGTCCATTATCAGTAACAACCTGGACAATATTCTCTGCTCCCACTTCTTCAATGGCCTTAATGAAGACCTCGGATACAAAAGCAGCATCCTTGCGCTTTCCAGATGCATCAACAGAATCAATAAACACAGCTGATGTACTAGATGCACCCATAATGTTTATTATAGGCCTACTAACCACATCCAACCAACCATCAGAGAATATAGAAACCCCATTTTTTACCCCAAGTATCCCTTATAGACTGCAACAATCTACTAATATGTGTTTTCTCTTGGGAAAGAAAGGTTGTTCTAAGTCGATTATAAGTGGGTGGAACATACCCATCAAGACCACTGTTGGCTAAATTCGTACAATAACTCCTGAAGTAGGGGTTTCTTGCAAAATTAAATGGGAGAGCAGCAAAAATAAACATCCTAGCACGTTGTTTATCAAGATCTTCCCTATCTTTTGCTTTGAAAACCTTTTCAATAGAAGATCCAGCAATACCTTTTCTTTTCTTAGGTTGTTTCAAATCAAATCCTAGAGGAAGGGAAAGATATTCTAACCTTTGTTGTTCATCTACCTTTGAAGTCAACTTGTTGAGTACGGCTCCTTTCTCTTCGCAATTAAATTCTTCCTTAAGCTCATTGTTGACCTTTGTAAAAGTAGTGGTTCCTCTACCCGAAAAATGCAGCAAATGGCCCTTCACCTTATAATATGAGCCAATTACTTTCTTGCTGCAAAAGTTGCACTTCCAAACTTTGTTTCCACCACCGTCAACACTATCCCGTGTAATTGTTACATACTTCCACAATGGAGTAGTGGTTATATTAACAGGACGGCGCCCATCTTCCCTTTCATTGTTGTCCTCCATTGAAATTGTGTTTGAATTTGTGTTTGAATTCGTGTTTGTGAAATACTGAAATTAGAACTGATTCAATTAAGAACAAATAAACATTATTTATACCCATTTTCTTCTGTCTGGAATTGGATGAGTCGTAGAAGATGAAGAGGAGAAAATTTTCCAGAGCAAATAGAGAAGATGGATCTTGGGAATTGACGAGAACTGATAATCTTGATGTATTTTTCCAATATGGAGCTTTCGAGGAGAAGGAGTATTGTAAAAAAAAATTAGAGCATCTTTGGCCTTTTTTTACAAAGAAAAGTCAAAGCTACCCCTAGCCTTTAAAAAAAATGTTACATACCCACTAATAGTGTGACATGCTAGTCTATGTTACATTGTTTATTACTTAATTAATTATAGTAGTGTATTTTATTTTGTCAATCTTATTTATGGGATCATACTTTACTATACGGGTTTTTATTAATCGTTCAACGACATTTTCTCATAATATTTAAGTATTTCAATTTTTAAATACTTCAATCTTACTCATTATGGATGACACTTTATTATATAAAGATTAGTATTTCAATCTTACTCATTAGGGATTACACTTTACTATACGGATATTTATAGATCGGCCGATCATAGTTTCTCATGATGTATACTTCAGTAGCTCAATAATTCAATCTTACTCATTAGGGATCATACTTTACTATATAGGTTTTCACTGATCGCCCGATCATAGTTTCTTATGATGTATACTTCGGTAGCTCAATAGTTCAATCTTACTCATTAGGGATCATACTTTAATATATAAGTTTTCATTGATCGGCCTATCATAGTTTCTCATGATGTATACTTCGGTAGCTCAATAGTTCAATCTTACTCATTAGGGATCATACTTTACTATATAGGTTTTCACTGATCGGTCCATCATAATTTATTATGATGTATACTTCGGTAGCTCAATAGTTCAATCTTACTCATTAGGGATTACACTTTAGTACTTTACTATACGGGTCTTTATTGATAGGCCGATCATAGTTTCTTATGATACATACTTCGCATTTCAATACTTCAATCTTACTCGTTAGGGATCACACTTTACTATACAAATCTTTATTGATCGTCCAATTATAGTTTATCTCATTCGGGATCAGGGATCACACTTTATTATACGGGCCTTAATTTATTAATCGACCAATAATAGTTTCTCTTGATATTTGTACGTCGATAGTTCAATACGTACTTCAATCTTATTCATTAGGGATCATGTGTTACTACACGTGTCTTATTGACCGATCAATCATAGTTTCTTACCTTTTCATGATATGTTATACTCGGATATACTTCACATAATTTTTAAGAACTTATGGACTCGGAATTTTCAAGAATCTAGGCTTATCATATAATTATAATTGGATTATTTTTAATGTTATTAGCTTGTATTTTTTTAATAAGCTTGTATTCTCCATCTTCTGTAAAAAAAACAATCGGTTTCCTGATCCAAATCTTTTACCAAATGCACTTAGGGTAGGGTCTTAAACAATATGAAGGAGAAAAAAGATTATTAAAACATTAAAATCAATATCATAGTACAAGATTAATCATCCATTACCAAGTTTCGATTTTTACCAGATTCACCACCATATTGGATAAAGACTCATCATTCTTCTTGTGAATGGGAGTCTTAGCGCCTGGGTCATAAATAAGCAACTCTATTGTGCGTACATCTTTTACCTTAGTGATCATAAGGACAATCCAACCAGGCCCGGTGGAGGCCCTGTGCATCCTAGTCAATAGCACAGGGCCTCCGAAAATTTGAGGGCCCAATTTCGGAGCCCAATACCTGGTCTTCGAAAAAAACTGCTGTATTTTTTGCCAGAGATCAAGCGTGATTCATCTCCCCCATAACGCAGTGTAAATCGAGTAATCAACTCCTCTCCTCTTTTTCTTCACCGATTAATAATCATTCCTTGTTTCCAATATTTATCTCAATTCCCACAATCTTCGTTCATTCCCTATTCTAAATTTCTAATCAAACCTTTTCAAAACTCTTCAATTTTCATCAATTATAACAATGGCACTTTTTGTGAAGAATTTCTCCGATTTTTTCTCAACCAATCATCTATTCTTCTACCAAATAGATTACCCAGTACATATTTTTCCCTTCTTCTCTACTAATTCATCAAATTCATTTCAAGAAAGAAAATCAGATTGAGGATTTTCTCTCTTCAATTCAAAACTATTTCTAATTTTTAATTGGTATGCTCTATTTTGTGGGAATTGAGAAGGAGTGAAATTTGGGGATGTGTTGAAGAAAAATCAATCAACAAACTCGATGAGGTAATTTTGCATTCATGGATTACAATTTTTGTTCTTATTTTCGTTTTTTGATTGAATTAATGATGTAATGTTGGAATTTTATTGTTGTAATTTTGAAGTACAACTTTTGGATTTGGTTGAAGCAGACTTGTTAGTCGATTAGTATGACTGGAGGTCTGACTTATGATGAAATTAGTGATGTAATTTCTGAATCGTTTTGGGTTTAATTAGTGATGCAATTTTGTCTTTGACGATGCCGCTCATAATGTAGAGGATGATCTTGATGAATCAGATGATGATGTACTCAAAATTGAATGCTTCAGTCAGTGCTTTGTGTTTGGGTATGGTGATTGAATTGGTGTGATGAAGGTTGCGTTTATTGGCTTGATCAACGTAATTATATATACTAATCTTCGTGTATTTTTTTCCCTCTTTTTTTTGTTTTAGAAGTTGAATAATGTTTATGGAGAATGAGATTTACAGATCAAAATCTTATTTCGTCCAATTTGTGTATTTGAGTCGCCCTCTTTTGTTTACTTATTTAAAATTGAACTAATAGCAATCAATGGAAAGAATTGTCACACGTTTTGATTTTTTTAATTAATTAATTACCTTTTTTAACTAATTCAACTGGCTAATTGTAGCATATTATTTTTGATTGAGGCTAATTGAAGCATTGCTTGAGTTTTTATTGGGATGTTATTTGAAATTTAATAAATTGTTGAGATTCTATGCTTCAATTTGTAGGAACAAAATCGTAATGCTCGTGAAGTAATACTCCATAGTTTGATTATCGTACATTCGTTTGTATTAGGGCCCCATTTTTAAGATTAGTACAAGATTAGAACAGGGCCTCCTCAATGTTTAAGACGGCCCTGAATCCAACGACCCTCTCGATAAATTGGTATGAATAGCTGCAAATATAATAGGGAAATAATGATGCTTAAAGCTTTAATACCATAGGTGTAAATGACACATTCAAATACAATAAATAATCACCTGTTTCATTTTACCAAATTCAACACCCTTCTCTATTTCAGTATTGAAATAGGTGGCTATCTTTTCAATGTAGACCGTCTCTTGTTCTATGAAAATATCATCCCTTGATATTTCGGACTAATATGAAAAAATATATTAGTGAACAAATACTAGTGGAAATTTTAGCCAAAACCGTGGAAAATCAAAAAATGAATGCTCACTATGACTTCCGGTGGGAGAACATGAACGTTCAACGACAATTCAAGGAGGTCGTTGTTCAAACAACCACACCAAGCAGTCATCACCTAATAGAAAGGACGGAGGCAAGTTAGAGATGTATTTATTTGCACTTCACCCAAAAAAAATTGAAAATGAATTTTGTTACCTCCATTGAAACCTCTCCTTTTATCTTGAATGAGTTGTAAAGCATATCCCGACTAAGATACACCGGTTCTTTTATGAAAAGAATTTGGTCACCAAATTTCATCCTCTCATGAATAATATCGGAAAACTTCTTTTGTGTAGGATCAACCCTCGTCCTATTTCCCACTGCCATATGAATAGGCCAGTCCTCATCTGACTCAGTTTCGTCACCATACTCTCCACTAACATCCAGAGTTGACGTGGAGGCTGAAGCATTTTTGGCCTTTGGTGGCAGGGTTGAATTTAATTGCTCCTCTATATCGGATGTCTGACCCGCATCCAGTGCTGACGAAGAGGCTGGAGCATCTTTAGCCTTTGGTGGCAGGGTTGTATTTGATTGCTCCCTTGTATTGGATGTCTGACCCTTGGACATTTTCATATGGTCCCCTCTTCTTTTAATCTTCCTCCACCTATGATGGAGGTCTTCTTTCGGACCATCATCAAATGGGTCAGCTGCTATCCGAACCAATGGAATTTCATTTACCTTTGGCAGTTTCCATGGAACTACTTCTTTCCTTGGTGCACCTCCAGGGTATGGTTTTCCGTATTCGACATTACGCACAACCTACATTTGAACATTTTATTAATACATTAATACTAGTAATAAAGGTAATACTATATTAGTAGAGCTTGGTTACCTCTGCGTACCCAAACTCTCCGTTTGGACCCATGTCCAGTTCTAGCAGCTTCTCAATGTCATATGGTTGCCACACACAAATACGTGGTTCATCTGTTTTCCACCTACTTCGTGCTTCAGGAAATCTAATCCTGTCTATATAAGCAAACTCAAATTTTATTGACATTGTAAAAAATGTAATGGGATAACAAATTCTTACCAAAATAACAAACGGACTAGGCCTTCCCTTATTGCCATCTCGACCAACCATCCACTCGTGTAAGAAACGACACCAATTCCATCTATCTGGGTCCCTCATATAAGTACTCATTAGGAAAGGAAACAGCTTTGGGGTAATTGAATTGAAAGTATTCACGCAAAATAGGCAACCTAACGTCAATAATATGAAGTGTCGGATGAAGGCAGTAGGGTCCTCTTCAAAAAAAACATTTCTTGAAGACGATGGCGTAAGCAATTCCTTTATTTGTCATATATTCATTGTACATCTTCTACGTCTCCTTGTCATCTGTTCTACGCCACACTCACCATTAGGAAGTCCGGTGATCTATAATATCATCCTCTCGTCTATGACTAACTCATAGTCATCACGAATACGTAACACATTCCTTTTCCAATCCCACCTTTTCTCTAACCAAGACAAAAACGACCTATCTACTTTGTAGATAAATGGCTTCAAAATAGATCCAAAACCAGCCTTTTCCACCAACTCACGACGTACATTACTTAGGCCAATCACCATTTCAACCACTAAACCAGGGTACGCCCTAAGAGAATTGTGCTGCAAAACAACATACATTTATCACAGTACATCACCAATTTTTACTCGAATTCACATTATTAGAAAATCAAACCTTCTCCCGTGGAGATGCACCACCCCTTACTTTGTTGGGTGGTCTCCCAAGTCCGCCTTGAACCCAAGCCTTTCCAGGCTTTCGCTTGGCCTTACTCTGACCCTCAGCAACTGGTGGCCTACCTCTTTTTCGATGTTTAGTGATCGGTTGCTCGGTTGATTGTTGTTTACTGACAATGGGATCATCCCCCGTGATATTTTCAGTATCATTTGCATTATTATCATCAACCAGAGGATCATCCAATCTCACATTGTCAGTAGAATGAAGGTTAGTATTAGTTGAGCTATGGTCTGGTGCATCAACCGAGGGATCATTAACGCTGACATTGTCTTGTGAAGGAATGTGAGGATTTCTTTCACTATCATTTGTTATATCCACTAAAGGATCATTCACGCTACCATCAACCTCGGGTTCCATTGGAATATCAGTACTTTGTAATTGAACACCCGGTGGGTTTGGCCCATTATCAGTACTAATTTGTGTTGCCTCATGTACGGTTTCCACACTATTCCATATGATATCCTACAAGAACGGAGTGTCTCTAAATGTAAATTTCTAAAAACCATTTTAATTATATTAAAATCTGAATTAATTTTATATTGATTTCCATAAATTAATACCTGATTTATTTCATCAACATAAATTCGCCAGGTGGGATTTTCATCAGTTTCTCTAATTTCTTCAATCTATGGTTTGTTGTTTAAAGATGTAAGTAACAACACCATAACAAGGAAGTAGCGAGTATTTACGATAAGAAGAATTATTAAAATACAATACCCCTTTTTAATTTTGAAACAGACAAGATTTTTTTTCACTTAACCCTTATACAATGGCCAAAGAACATTTGAGTTTCATAATTAATTATAAATACCCCAGCATCTTTCGGTGGATGTGGTGTAGACTTCCCTTCCTCGTTGATCTGTTTTAGATATTCTACTTCAGTCTCCATAGCTCAAGAAGAATTATTCTCAAATTCTTTTGCAATCTCCACCACATCCGCAAACTTATTGTTTGACGGATCAATTTTGCTTTTAACAACAACACAAATTTCAATTTAATTTCCCTTTTTACAACAAGACTCGGAAATTTTTTCATTTAAATTACTATTAATTTTACAACAGGACATGCAATAATTTTTTCAATTAGTAATATCACACACCCGGCTATTATAACATCAAAATTTAAATTTAATGAAATAAATTAGATGCATAAAATTCAAGAACAATACATAGAAAACGATTCGCACTTACGTTTGATTTTGATTGGTTTTACTGTAGCTTATAGCGGTGGTATGCTCAGTGTTTGAAGGTTTGTCAGTGGTGAAAATTACTTTGAGGAGGAAGGATGAAGACGGCTATGGTGTGAAAGGAGAGGGAGAGATGAATAAAGGAGATGAATATACATTGAAAATAAGTAATCATAAAGTCCAACTGTTAAAAGACAACTTAATGTCGCTAACTGACATTTTACACAACGAAGGTACTTTTCCTTTTGTTTTTATTCAAAGCTTTTCGTCTTTTAAGACACGCATGGGTACGACTTTCGTAACAACACACCCCAGTCATTAATGTTATTGTACATCACTTAATTTCTATTGTTATTTCAATATTCCCATTATGTTTTATAATTTATTAACGTAATGGTATATTATTAAAATTCAGACACATAAACAATTTACCTAAAATATATTTCAAAATATAAAAATTGTTATTGAGTTGCTTGGTTCGGTATAACGGTCGTATTGTTAACACAACTTCGTGTACACGTATAGTGATATACTATTGACAACATCGAGAATCGGAATACAAGTCTGAGGGTCGTCTAGTTAAAACGGGGTTAGAATGTAACCATTCTAATTAAATATCGAGAACATCGAGTATCGGAATACAAGTCCGAGTGTCGGAATAGTAAAAAAGAATACAAAGTACCCTAAATAAGTATCGAAAATATCGAGTATCTAAATACAAGTCTGAGTATCGTTGAGATGAGCAGGATATTAGATTGTAGAGAAGCTAATATAATCGAGGAGATCGAGTATCGAAATACAAGTCCGAGTGTCGTCTAGTGAAAAAGTATGCAAATACCATAACTAAATATCGAAAATATTGAGAATCTAAAAATACCATTGCATGCAACATTTCCCACATTTCTCATCACCTTCTCCATCATTTTTCTTCACAAAACACAAACTTCTCTTCAAAAATAATTTTCTTCCAAAAACAATTGTTGAGCAACAAGTCTAACAATGGAGCCATTATATTTTCTTGCAAACATGATTTATCTCCTTTACCTCATGTGGATGATTGTGAATATGGTAAGTGTGTTTAGTTTAAGTTTGTTTTAACAAAAGTTCATCAATTGCATGTTTTATTTTCTTAAATGTTTAATTTAAGGACAATGTTTTAATCAAATTATTGTTTTGTTAAAAAAAAATCATTCGTTATTTTTTGCTTGCTAATTTTGTGCGTGCTAATTTAATCAAGTCAACAATGGAGCCTTCGAATTTTTCTTGCTAATTTAATTCCCATTACCCTAAGAATGCATTATCATCCCTTTATCCCACTAAATACTAATAGATTTTGTTTTTAATAAATTAACTTAGTTGAACAAAAGTTAAAAGTATTATGTTACAAAATAATTTTTGAGTTTAAAAAGTTAATGTTTCTCTTTTTTTTAATTAATGTCGAAAAGATTTATAAAACTTACAAAATTTCCTAATTATATTTTAACATTGTTGTTTATTGACAGATGACCAAGGTCATATTGTGGACCATATTTCCGGGCATCCACCACCTCCACAACACGATGAACTTTTCAACGAACTCTTCCAGAATTTCAACTACTAGTACCGTACTAAGACTATTTAGGTTAATTTCGTTGTAATTTTCAAAATCAACAACTATTACTAATTAGTCGGCTATTGAAGCTACTTCTAATGACTAATTTTTTTTATAACTTGGTAAAAATATAAATTTTAACATTTTAATTATTAATATTATTTTATTTCGTCTTAGTAAAAATAAATTGCGCTATTTACTTGTTTACATTCGTAAATATAGAGAACATCAATTAAGTACAATTTAATCTTAAAAATGTCAATGGCTTTGCCTCACTGTCAACTTGGTTACACAATATGCCTCGAAATAGAGTTTCCTACTGTCTGCAATGTCACGGGTTCGATTCCAGAGTAGTGCATAAATAGTGTTCGATTCCATACCCCCACTCCTTTTTTCTTTTTCCTGTTTCTCTTATTTTCAATCAAGTACATGCAACTAAAGTCAAAAAAATTCTAAAATAATCATGTCACATGTCATCTTTTATTGACATTTTGACAATATGCTATCAAAATCTGACAACAAGGATTCTGTTCACATTAATGGTTTTCTTAATTATTACTCCATTATTTTATAAACTGAAATCCTTTAAATATTAAAATTTATTATTTGGCATTAAAATATACTCGTTATTATAAATAACAACTGGAAAAATATATCTCAAACATATTTTTTTATTCAATTTAAATTGATAAGAAACACAACCACTATAGCATTGTTAACTCCGCCCAGAAATTTATCGTCCTCATTTTTTTTTGAAGGTAAAAATTAGTTCATTGATAAAATAGTCATACGACATCTACAATAGAAATCAAAACTAACAAATACAAAATAATTTGGATCAAACAAAATTCTAATCCGGCAAAATCACGATCGTTGTAGATGAGATTCGACAATGATGAATATCCTCTTTCACATTGCTGTTTGATACAGCCTTCAACGAGGGGGTCTTTCGATCTGTTGTAGCTTTGGTATTGAATTAAATTCGATTCAATTGATTGTAGACGTAAGAATGACATCCGTTGTAACCCCGCACAAATCTTCATCAATAAATCAACTTTTTCGCGAAATTAAAAACATGGCCCCAAACTCTCACAAGGAAAGAGATAAAACCCAATAAATGGGTACAGTTAACCCAATAAATGGGTAAAAAAGCTCTCCAATAGGGAGAGAATGGAGTTTTTATTCCGAACATGAAATCAGAAGCTATGAAAAACAAGAAAAAATGGGCTTACCATCAACCTAATGGTTGGTGGTAGCCCCTAGAAAATTAGGGTTTTGAAAGAGGAAGAGAGAAAAGGGAGAAAAAAAAAAAGAGGAGCGGCTAGTATATTACAAAAATTACTTGCGTACCAGAAATTTATCGTCCCCATCGTCTACCTTCAACTACAAAAATCATCCAAAACACGTTAAATCAAACAATCAACTACACTAAATCAAATCAAACCATCGTATTACAGAAATTAACTAAACTAAATAAAATTACACAATCGAACATCAATGGTGAACGCTCGAAAAAAATACGATAAATGGATCCCAAATGGGATTATCTTCTTACAAATCAAGGGTGAACCAAAATTCGAAATCAACAAACAAATCTAAGATTTCAGATCAAAATTAAAATGTTTTGCATCACATAGGTATCATCGAAAAAAAAAGAAAAAAAGAAAAGAAAAGGGGGAAATAAGTTCTGGGTTTTGAATTTCAAATTCAAACCAGAAAAATAATTTTGGGAAAAATTTGGGATGATGAGGTGGCAAAGCTGATGTGGCTTTGTCCAACAGATGAGCAGGGTATGCAGGGCCCACATACCCCCAGGGTATGTGTAGCCTTTGCGCGGCATATAAAGTAACTTTCATTAATTTAATTCTCTTTTCCAAACAAAAAGAAGTGCAATGTTCATCTTCATCTTCCCAGCCTTTCTCTTTTCCCCTCTCTCTATCCTCTAACCAGAGTTCCAAACCGACCACCATAGATGCCGAAGATCACTTTTTGAGGCTGTAAAACTCAACGGAAGCTCGTATCAGGAAGGCGAGCAGGAAGACCCTGTTGGGTACGTGCCTTCCTCCTAAAAAGCATACCCATACCGTCCCCGACTTCACCGGTGTCGTCCCCAAAAGTATTCCGCGTACCCGGCCCTTTGGATTCGTTCTTGGTACGAATCCCAGGCGAATTGGTCCCATACTCGTACCCGGTACGGGAAATGGCGCCTGGAAGGCGTACCCGTGTTTCATAGCTTACAGGTTGGCATTTTTATCTTTTCCATTTTTTCAGATAAAATTTCATCACATAAAGGGGAGTCATCAGGTTTAACTATAGCTCGGTTTGGATTCAGAGTACCTAACACGGAATTATGTGTTGGCCTAGACCTTTCCTCTGTTCTGGTTCTTAGCCTGGCTCTACTGGGGTTATGCTTTCAGCATCATACTCGTAGGAGTCAGCAGCCTCCCTGTCTTATTCTAGATTTCTCACCCAGATGTTAGGATTTCTCTAGGTCTGGGGCGTTTCCTTCTCTGCTCCCCTTCTACCTATGGGGGTATCTTTTGGTCTGAACCTGCAGGGTGGGTTGGGTCAAGAATGTCAGAACTTCCAGGACAATACGCATTTGGTCTGGAGAGAACTGAGCTCCTATACGCTCTAGAGAGGCGACAGTTGGGGCTTGGATGATCTGGCTTGGAGTTGCCTTAGTCTTGGGAGGTGATGGTTTTTTGTGGTGTCCGACATCTTGAGAAATGCAGAACTGTGGCTTTGATGTGGGTTTTGGGTTGGTTTTTGAGGTGGGTGATTCTATCTTTTGGATTAATTGGGTCCTCTAACTTTGTGTTTAAGGAGAGTGTCTAGAAAGTCCCCCTCCTAGCGCCAAAAGAAATATTGAGAAGCACTACAAATATTCGTCTGAACTTGCACGAGTTCCAGTATTTAAAGTTTGAAGGCTGCTAAAGTGAGGAGCATGAACATGCCTTGAAATGCGAGGTGGTAGCTCATCTCTATTCTATAAGCCAGCTCCTGAGGGCATTTTAGTAAAGTAACTTTTCGTGTCCCCCAACAAATTTACGAAAACACCCTTCCCTGTTTAACAGTGTGCCAGACCACTCCATTTTCTAACGCCCCAAAACGTGATTAATGGCCCACAGAATAATATCTATGCCCAAATCACGTTGATTGATAGTTAAAATCAGGCAAGAAAAATAAATTAAGGAAATAAATTATTACACAATATTACAATTGGTTTTTCGTTTAAAAATTAAGGAAACAAATATTAATCCAGCTTATTCCAATTAGAGATATTAATCCAGCTTATTCAGGAAACAAATGAAATCACAAAGTAAACCGAAAATTCTGAAAAATTCTCCAGTGAACCACACTGAAAAGTCATTCTCAGGCCATTTTGATTCTCTTCGAAAGCCATTCTCGGGAAAACCACGTCACTGTTCTTGAAATCGCTTCCATACATGTAAGTACACTTCTCGCACAAATCCTTGCAAGAAAATAAAAATAGAAATTAAACAAATTTTGAATAATAGTAATGCGTGATTTTTAATGCATGACAACAAGATTAAACATTTAACTCTTTAAAAAATAAATGAATTAGAGCCATTCTTCAGATTCGAACATTTGTTTATTCGAACATTTGTTTATGCATTGCGAAAATTTTTATGCATACACAAATGCTTATTTTGAATTTTAATGCTATGTGAATTAAATCTGTCTACCTAACACACTATTTTTTTTATTTATTTTGCAGATTTAAAAATATAAGGTATGTATTAAAGAAATATTATTCTCAGAGGTTCTCTTCAGTTTTGAACATTTGTATATCGCAAAGGCTACACATACATTGTGTGTATGTGGGCCAAGCATACACTGCTCATCTACTGGTCTAAGCCACATCATCGTAGCCATGTCATCATATGAGTCATCCCAAAATTTCCCCAAAATATGGTTTCTGGTTTGAATTTCAAATTCAAACCCTAACAATTTCTTTTTCCTTTTTTTTCGGTCGATGTTTACAAAGTAGTGCCAAAAATTTGATCTCAATTCTGAAATCTTAGATTTGTTTGTTGTTGTAAATTTCCATTCACCCTTGATTTATAAGAAGAAGAAAATCCAATTTGCGGTATTTCTTTCGAGCCTTCACCATTGATTTTCGGATGTTTAATTTGATTTAGTTTTGTTAATTTCTTGAATACGTTGTTTTTATTTGATTAATTGTGGTTGATCTTCTGATTTAACGTATTTTTGATAATTTTTCTAGTTGTGGATCCAATTTGAATGAAGGTAGACGATGAAGTTGATTAAATTCTGGGCAGAGTTAACAATGTTGTATTCATTATGTTTCATATTAAAAAAAAATGTTTTAAAAAATACGTTTGAGGTATTTTTTCTAGTTATTATTTATATTGCAAGATATATTTTTATGTTAGATAATAAAGGTTTATATTTAGTAGTTTTTAGTTTATAAAATATTGTGTTTTGAATATAAAAAAAAAATAGTGTGAACACACACTTTTTTTTTCAAAGAAGAAACGTGTGGGAGCAGGGAGGGAAGACGTGTGTTTGACAGGTTTACAGATTTTTTTTCAGAACTTTTGTTGACAGATTTTGCATGTCAAGGAAATGTCAATGTACTTGAGTGCTTTTAACTGATTTTAATTAATTATTACATATTTTAATTAATTTCTTATTTGATAATCTCTAATTTTATATTTTATTGACAAAATATAAAGTACTTAACAATAATTCATGGTTTACACAGATCATAATAACTGTTTAAAGTTCGCAAGTTGCGTGTTAAGTTCATCAAGTTCTACAATAATCAACAGAATAAGGTATGTGCCCCATCAATCTATCAACACGACAGTAATATGCATGATTTTATTGATTTCAATTAATTATTACATATTGATGTTCATGCTTTTATTATAATAGAGATAAGCTGTTATTTTTCAAATTCCATTCGTAGGACAAATAGCTTTTATTCAATAGAGATAAAACTTATATGTTTATATTATAAAATTATCAAACAAGTTTTGTGCAAGTTGAGCAGTAGTACATTATGTGTTGTATTATGCCTTAGTAACAAACTATAAAGTACCTTAAACCACACAACTACTCAATGGGGGTGTAGGAAATAAGACTCTTAATTCTTACTTGATAGATTTAACACAACACAACCAGGAAGAAGTTCACAGGAAGAAAACAACTAGAATTAACACAACCAGTCGAAGTTCAGAATATTAGGGAAAGAGGCAAACATAGTGAATAACCACCAATTACAATAATTACAGCATAATAAAATCGGAACAAAAAAATCACAATTGCATCATAAAACACAGTTTTTAAGTGAAATTCAGCAACCCCAATCAAAAACATTAACCGTTCAGCAGCTAAAATCCTAATAAATCGAATGACCCAATTTCACTATGAACAATTAGATTCAATTTCAAACATGAAACCCTAATAAATCGAATAACCCAATTTCAAACATGAAACCCTAATAAATCGAATAACCCAATTTCAAACAAGAAAATAAATTTCAATCTCTATTATATATAACCCAGTCAATGGGGGACACCAAAAGTTAGGTTACTAAAATACCCTCAGATGTTCATGCATCTAATTCATCACCAAATATACCAATAAAACCAGTCGAAGTTCAGAATAGTAGGGAAAGAGGCAAACATAGTGAAAAACCACCAATTACAACAATTTAAGCATAATAAAATCAAGAAAAAAAAATCACAATTACATCATAAAACACAGTTTTTTAGTGAAATTCAGCAACTCCATAATCAAAAACATGAACCTTTCAGCAGGAAACAAGAGTCAAAATCAAAAAAACTACCTCAAATCCCCAAATTGGAATCAATTTCAGCAAAGAAACCCTCAATTCTCAATCACCCAGAAGCTAAAATCATCTAATAATCTCAAATCCCGAAATATAAATGAATTTCCCTCATGAAACCCTACTACCTCAATGACCGATAACCCAAAATCAAAACAATTTAAGCATAATAAAATCGAGAAAAAAAATCACAATTACATCATAAAACAAAGTTTTTTAGTGAAATTCAGCAACTCCATAATAAAAAACATGAACCGTTCAGCAGGAAACAAGAGTCAAAATCAAAAAAACTACCTCAAATCCCCAAATTGGGATTAAGTTCAGCAAAGAAACCCTCAATTCTCAATCACCCAGAAGCTAAAATCATCTAATAATCTCAAATCCCGAAATATAAATGAATTTCCCTCATGAAACCCTACTACCTCAATGACCGATAACCCAAAATCAAAACAATAACCTGATATCCTGAAATTGGATTCAATTTCAAACATGAAACCCTAATAAATCGAATAACCCAATTTCAAACAAGAAAATAAATATCAGATTCAGAAGTTTCTTAATCAAAAGAGATAGTTAAACCGAAATCATCCCTATTATTTATTGAAGACCCGCCCTCCACCCACTAAAAAATGGATAATAAACCCTAATTATAATAAATATCACCAAGAAATATTCATTAACAATTAATTCAGGAAAATAATACCAGAAAAAACTCTCTATTATATAACCTAGTAATCACCAAATATACCATGAAACCCTAAAAAATCGAATAACCCAATTTCAAACATGAAACCCAAAAAAATCGACTAACCCAATTTCAAAAAACAAAGAAAAAAACCAGATTGTGAAATTTCGAAAACAAAAGACATAAATAAAACGAAATATGGTACCTATTGCCTTTCCCATCGCCTCCATCGCCTCGGACAGATCATAGACCAGCGCCTCGACAAACGCCTCGCGCATCTCACCACCGCCCCTGCACCGCTCCTGCACCGCTCTCTCCAATTCATGGAGGGACACGCCATGCAAATTCAAAAAAATCCAAATACATTAGTTAACCAATAATTAAGAAAACGAAATACACCTACAACTAAGCAACAAATCGATTTCCGGCATGAAAAAAATTCAGATTATAAACCCAACACCATGAATTGTTAAAAAAACCCTAAAATACTAAATGAAGTCCTAATACGCCTAATTTAATTTAAGACGAAGAGAAGGGAACATACCTGTGTAATCGTCGGCGCACGCCATTTTTCCAACAAATCCTCGCCCTTTTTTTGCTGAGATATTCAAATAGATGAATGAACATGCATCTGAAAACAATTGTTTAGGAGAGAAAAGGAAGGAAAGTATCGAATTAGGAGAGAGATAGGGGGAGAACAAAAGCAAATAGGTTAAAGATAGAGAGGATAGCGGCGGGGAGCACAAAAAGGAGATAGGGTTAGAAGATATAAAATGACCCAAATAAAAATCAGATAAACGAAACGAAATGAAATCAAAATTTAAATGGGCCGGCTTGAATATAAGGGCTGAGTGTTGTTAGGCCGGTACTGATGGGATAACTATAAATATAAACTTCTACTTTAAAGTTGTGTGAGAATTTTATAATCTAAATACAAACTTTGTGGTTCAAATAATCAGTACAAAAAAGGTCTGCAGTACCATAAGTTGTTAGAAAAACTCGATTATTTTCTAAATAACAAGTTAAAAATAATATTTTTAAAATAAAAAAAATTAATTAGTAAATAAATTTTTGAGATTGTTAGTGATTTATAAAAAGGGATATTGAAAAACTATGAAATATTGGGTTTAAATTGGAGACATTAACGTTTAAATTTAATTAGTAAATTAAAAAAAACAGCAATATCAATATTACAATAATATTTAATATACAAAACTTATAAGAACCAAATTCATATGTGTAGTTTATATTTCTATTATGGACGAGAACGGAGATCAATGTATGCAAGATCAAAGATCGATATGGAGGGATAAAAAGAAACAACAAAGAAAATCACTCACTCCAGAACAAAAAGATCGTCGAAATGCGAAAAGAAGACTCAGCTATGCCTCTGAAAACCAATCAAATGCTATAGCATCCCCTGAGAGTCAACCCCAAAGGCCATGTTTAGAAGGGCCTATGATTGTTAACAACACTCCCAACACTTTGGGAGCTCGAAGGGCTATGGCAGACATCACTAATCGTGCCAATAATGTCACGACTGGATGTGAAAGACGTGAACGTAAGCAATCTGAACATAAAACATTCATTTTAATTTTGTAAAAATGACCACTTACCTAACTAATCAAAAACACGATTTTATAATGCAGTGCAACCTATTGATGAACTGCGTTTTCTCGATACTCGGGCAAATCTTGAAAATCAATTTTTTAGTGTCGGTGAAAGTAGGGCAACCAATCTGACCATATCAGACCCAACATCAAACTCAAGAGATATGCCCAATCGATTCTTTTGTGTTGGCGAGAGCAGTACAACCAATGCACGTATACCAAACCCTACTTCAGACGATGGAGACATGCCGCATTTTGTTGAGGCGGAGAATGAAATACGTATGCCTGGCCTATTATTCAATGCCGGTGAAAGTGGTGCAGTCGACACCAACAACATATCAAACCCTTTCTCTGATGATATAAGGGTCTGGACATTAGGGAGAACTGGTTATAGAAATTGTGCAAGAAATTACCACGAGAGTCATGGGGTTCCTATATTCAGTTTGCCATCCATGAAAACATGTCCACATTGCCAGGCACGCCTTTTCCATTGTTAATCTACTGAACTATGTTGCTTAAGCGGGAAGGTTAACTTACCTGATTTTCCATTGTCCGCTGATATGCTTGATCTATATTCTCATCAATCGGAATATGGGACTCATTTTAGGAAAAACATCCGTAAATACAACCACGTATTTTCATTCACTTCAATGGGAGTTCATTTAGATGACGAACTAGCAAATGCGCGTCAAGGCGTGTACACATTTCGTGCACAAGGTTCAATTTACCATCGCATTGGAGGTTTCTTACCTTTGAACGCAGAAGATCGTCCCCGGTTTCTTCAACTCTACATTTACGATACTGAGCATGAAAATGAAAATCGTGCAGCCAAGAACTCATCATTGCGGCTCGAAGTCATCGACAGAATCAAGAATATTTTGAATGCTCACAATCCTTTTGTCCACAATCTTCGTCATCTTGCTCAGCGTAGTGACTTAAATGATTGAAAATTTGTCATCAAAGAGCAACCTACAAATAAACATCAATACTCAATGCCGACAGCTTCCCAAGTAGCAGCAATTGTCGTTGGCGGTGATGACATTTCCAACTTGAAAGATAGGGATATCATGATAGAGTCAGTAACTGGGCAACTGAGTTATATCAAAGACACTGCCGGTTATTATGACCCACTGCAGTATCCTCTACTTTTTCCTTATGGTTCTTACGGCTGGGATTTAAACAGTCGAAGTTCCACTGGTAAAAAGTTGACATGCCGGGAATTCTATGCATACATGTTTCAGGTGCATATTTCTAATAACTCTTTTTAAGACTTATCCTACAAATCGTATACTTATACCTTTCTGACCAAAACAAGTATTTTGTGATATAGATGCGTCAAAATCTTGATTCTCTAATCTTGAGAGGCGGTCGTCTACTCCAAAAATTTGTTGTCGATAACTGTGTCAAAATGTAAGCCAAAAATTTGAGGTGGATTGCACTCAACCAAGATAAGATACGTGCTGATTTATACAAGGGTTTAGAGGATTCTTTACATGCTGGAGAGCATAACACAGGTCCACATTTATTTAATTGAATCGATTATATTACATTGTTTCACATGCAATAAAGTTTGTGTATATAATGTCCATTTGCAGAAAATGTTGGACGACGGACCATACTACCATCTTCATTCGTAGGAAGTCCAAGAGATATGCACCAGAGGTATCAAGATGCCATGGCATTGGTTCATAAGTTCGGCAAGCCCGATATATTTCTTACAATGACATGCAACCCGTCTTGGCCAGAGATACAATCAGAATTGTTGGCCGGACAAGTACCAAACGATCGTCCAGACCTGTTGACACGGGTTTTTCATGCTAAACTTGAAGAGTTGGAAAAGGATGTTTTAGAAAGGGGCATCCTCGGAACGGTTGTTGCTTATGTATATGTGATTGAATTCCAAAAGAGGGGTCTTCCACAAGTTCATATGTTATTGATTCTTGATCAGAATGACAAGCTAACCACTCCGGATGACTTTGACAAGATTGTGAGAGCAGTAATTCCCGATGAACAAGTGGAACCAAAATTGTATAAGGCAGTTCTTAAACATATGATTCATGGCCCATGTGGTGTTCTCAACCACAAATCCCCATGTATGAAACAAGGAAGTTGTAAGAAAGGATTCCCCAAGGAATTCTCCAATGATACAAAGCAAGGCAATGACTCATATCCTCTTTATCGCCGTCCACAAGATCGTCCAGCAGTACCATTGCGTGAAAATTCACGAGTTCGTGTAGATAATCGGTGGGTAGTCCCATATAATCCATTTTTGCTCCTAAAATATGATTGCCACGTCAATATTGAGATATGCAGCAGCATCAAGTGTGTGAAATATCTGTATAAGTACATCCATAAGGGTTCAGATATAGTCACTATGGAAGTTCATACTGGAGATGAGATTGCATAATATGTTGATGCACGGTGGATTTGTGCACCCGAAGCTATGTGGAAACTTTACAAATTTCCCATGACTAGAATGTGTCCTTCCGTAGACCGTTTGCAGGTTCATTTGCCAAACATGCATCAAGTGAGGTTCGAAGCGAACCAACCAATCTCAAGCGTGTTAGAGAACCCAAGAAACTCTAAGACGATCCTCACTGAATTTTTCAAGATGAATTCGGTTGATCCAAATGCAAGGAGATATCTTTATCGAGAATTTCCAGATCATTACAGGTGGTTATCGACTTCACGTGAATGGCAAAAGAGAAAAAGTCAACAACGGGTTTTGGGTCGATTATATGTAGCTTCACCGTTGGAAGGAGAACGGTTTTATATGAGAATGTTACTCAATCATGTGAGGGGGCCTACGTCGTTTGAACATTTAAGAACGGTCAATGGTGTCACACACCCAACATTCAGGGCTGCAGCTGAAGCCCTCGGTCTAATCGAAAATGATGAAAGCATTCGTCAATGTCTTTCAGAAGCATGTTCGGTACGAATGCCAACTGCATTACGTCGATTATTTGCAACCATCTTGGTATATTGCCAACCAACAGGATTGCGTTCACTGTGGGATGAGTTTTTCCCTTACATGGTTGAGGATTATCCGACTTCCAACACAACAAACAATTGTGTTTTTCTCACTAACAAACTTTTGCAGGACTTGGATAGGTTATTGCGACCGCTCAGAAAAAGGATTTCTGACTACACGGAGTTGCCAAGTTTACCTGAAACTACTGATGACATAGGCGAGCTTCCTTCTATCATAGAGGAGTACTTTTCTATTCCGGTTCCAGATGAGGATTTAGCATGCGTTGCCACTCTCAATAGTGACCAACAAATTGCATACGATACAATAATGAATGCTGTCATTTCAAAGGCTGGTTGTTCTTTCTTTGTTGATGGTCCTGGCGGCACCGGGAAAACATTTTTATACAGAGCCCTTCTTGCTACTGTAAAAAGTAGAGGCGAAATAGCTATTCCCACTGCAACGTCTGGAATTGCAGCAACGTTGTTGCACCAGGGAAGAACATCACATTCGACTTTTCAGCTTCCACTTAATCCTGATAGCTCATCAACTTGCTCATTCACCAAACGTTCTAAAACTGCAATTCTCCTAAAAAATTCTTCCATTATCGTATGGGATGAGGCCCCAATGACACACATATATCAATTTGAAGCTGTTGATCGGTCACTCAAGGATTTAATGGGGAACGACTTGCCGTTTGGGGGAAAAATTATTGTGTTCGGTGGTGATTTCAGACAGGTTTTACCGGTGGTTCGAAATGGAACTAAAGCTCAAATGATTGACGCATCTTTTGTCAGGTCCCCTATGTGGAGACACATTCGTATTTTGCGTTTGAGAGAAAATATGAGATCACGAGATGATAGCGGCTTTGCTAATTTCTTACTCTCAGTTGGGAACGGTAATGAACCTACTGTTTCAGATCAGATGATAAGGTTACCAACTGGCATGATTATACCAACAGTGGCAGATAGTTCGATCGAGGCTTTGATCGACCAGGTCTTTCCGAGTTTAAGTGAGCACGTTGGTGATGGAAATTTTATAGTTGAAAGGGCAATCATCACACCCCTAAACGAAGACGCTGATAGGATAAATAATAAGGTTGTCGAAAAGTTTCTCGGAGAAGGAAAAATGTACTATTCGTTTGACTCTGTTCCTGAAGATAAGAGAAATTTGTATCAACAAGAGTTTTTGAATTCGATTTCTGCGTCGGGATTGCCTCCTCATGCTCTCACCCTGAAACCTGGGGTACCTTTAATGCTTTTGAGAAATATTGATCCTAAACATGGTCTTTGCAATGGAACACGGTTGCTTTTCCATTCATTAAAGGACAATTTCATTGATGCTGAGATATTAACCGGACATTCTAGGGGAAACAGAGTGTTTTTGCCAAGAATTCCCTTGAAAACCGCTGAAGATATAAAATTGCCATTCGAGGATGGTCAGAAAGCAATTTCCTGTGAAGTTGAGTTTTGCCTTGACTATCAACAAGTCTCAGGGACAAACTATTCCACATGTTGGCATATACCTCCCTGATCATGTATTTAGCCACGGACAGCTATATGTAGCATTATCACGAGGAATTTCAGAGAACACGACAAAGATTGTGGTAGAAAAGGGAAAGGTTCAAGGTTGTGAAGGCATATTCACTAAAAATATTGTGTACAAAGAAGTTTTGTTGTCTTATGATTAGAGATACGGAATTTAAGCATTATTTTTTATTTCCCAGTTATGTAATAAACGTTATTGTACTCTTGACAATGAGTAGTTTGTTACTCAGCGTTAGCCGTATTTTTTCCAATGAATTTTATAATAAATAATTGCTTTACGATATAGTTACGGACGAATTAATTAAGAGATGTGAGTTTTATATATCTGAGTAATTAAATGTATTAATGTACATAGCTTTCTTTTCATGTGATATACATATTCATACATTGTGAATTTCGGTTTATGTAATTCTAATTTTATTCTGCACTAACAATACAGGATGACAGAGTACCATTATCCAACTTTTGAACATTTATATCCTAGCGGGGTACAACGATATGATGTACGAGCCCGACTGATTCGCAATTATGATATTTTCAACTACAACCATAAAGGAACACCTAAGAAAACATGGAAAATGCTTTTTGTCGATGTTGAGGTAGATGACCATACGCTTCATTCAATTTCTCATTGAATCTGAACTATATCATAACTTTTACATGTGTTTTCTTTTGTAGGGTGAGGGCATACAGTGCAATATTTTCGAGCCCGCAATTGAAAATTTTGTAGGACGGTTTCAAGAGGGATTCATTTATATACTCCTTGCTTTACAAGTGGTATTTGCTGAAGGGAAAAACAAAATTGTCCCCAATTGGAAACAGATGATCATTAAAGAAGAAACAAATGTGATACGTGAAGAGGAGGATGACATTTCCATACCTTCATTCCACTATAATTTAGTTCATTTGAACAGATTAAGTTGTCACATCGACTGTACCAGTAGAGTTTATGGTACTTTTGTTTGCCTTTTTTCAATATTTACTTATCATGCATATGTCGTTTATTAATTGAAACATTGATGATCTTTTAGATGCAATGGGATTGGTCCTATACGTTTCACCAATTGAGAATATTGGTGTAAATTCATTCAAGCGAGACGTGGCAATAATGGATACAACGTAAGTCCCCTAAATTCTATGCATAATGTTAATTACTTATCGAACTTACCTGTATTTCGATAAATTTGTCTTAATATTATTTTACTTTCTACTTGCAGCTGGACTGTTATTAAATTAACACTTTGGAATGATTTTGCGCACGTTCTTGATGAAAATCTTAATCATGTGGACATTTGTCCAATCATTGTAGCATGTGGTCTGCATGTCAAGAACTTCCATGGTACATCATCCAAATTAAATTAGATAGTAAATGTAGTCTTTTTAATATGTAGTTCAAAGTATAATATTCATATGTGATAATATTTCTAATTGATAATTACAAACAGGTACATATATTTCCACGGGATACCACACTAGGATTTATGTTAACCCAGTTAATGAAAAAACAACATCCTTATCTACATGGTATGCACAATTTCGCCAAATTCATGTACAACATCACCTTAAGTATTATGCTCACAAGTTTTGTCACGTATAGGTATAAATCGGAAAAACTGGCAAAGATAAGGAGAGATTGGTTTCGTTCGTCGACTTTTTCGCTAAAGTCATCGATTGATATTTCTAATACTCCCCGTATCCGATTATCTCAATTTCCTACTGTGAGAAATGTATCGTTTCTAACCTTGAAGTTTCAGTGTTGTCAACATATTAAATACGATATTATGTACTTAATTTTCTAACTTTGCTTTTTTCTTTTTGTAGGTACAATACTGTCGAGTTGCCGCATATGCATGTCGTGTTGATGATGTTGATAACGTCATTTATGAAGCATGCAATCGTTGCCTAAAAAAGGTTGTCATTTTTCAAGGATTACAAAAATGTCAATCTATCAATATCAACAACACTGTAACTATCCCAAGGTAACTATCTAAATCTCTATTATACTTAAACACACATTATATATTGGTAAATATCTATAATAGTAATTTTTTTTACGGATATTTCATGAAATACCCCCGAGTTTTACCATTATTCACCAAACGCCCATCAAGTTTCAACAATTCATAAAATACCCCTCACAAATGACTTAATACCCCAAGTACCCCTTTATGACGTCATCATCTTCATAATCAACCAATTACGATCTAATTATCCACCTAATCCTTAATTAACCCCCCTAATCCCTAATTACCCCCTAATCCCCCATTAACCCACCCATTAACCCATTAACCCACCCATTAACCCACCTATTTCTTATTTTCTCTCTCTCCCCTTCCTTTTTCCATTAACCCACCCCCCCTCAAGGATTCCGGCGAGGGAGCCATGGCTGCCCCCTTGCTCACAGCCATTTTTGTCTCCTTCTCACCTCCCCTACAACCCACCACCTCTTTCTCAACTCACCATCACCGACTCTCCAAATCTCCTCCATTATCTTCCCAATCGACGCCGTTGTGCCTCCTTCCTTCAGATCTTGCAGTGCCTCCTCCGCCGCCTCTCCTCCGTCAGATCCCGCTCCTCATGCTGCACCTCCGCTCTTTGTATTCTTCTCAAATGCCGCGCCTCCTCCGGTTAGATCTTGCTCCTCATGGTTCACCTTCGCTCGCCTTACTTTGCTCAAACGTCGCCGCCACACTCGTCGTCAATCTATGGTAACAGAAATTTCTGGCGAAGAAGGCGAGGGGGTTGCGGTTCAAATCTGGGCGAAGAGAAGGCGAGTTTCGTCGGTGGAGGAGGCAACGACTTTAGGAGGTGGTGGTGGTGGCTTCAATGGCAGAAAGGGAAGAAGGAAGGGGAGAGGAAGGGTCGAGGAAGAAGCAAAAAAGTAAAAGGAAAAGGAAAAAAAATGGGTCAATTATGAAAAATGGGTAAATGGGTGGGTTAATTAGATGTTAATTGAGTTAATTAGGGATGATGACGTCATAAAGGGGTACTTGGGGTATTAAGTCATTTGTGAGGGGTATTTTATGAATTGTTGAAACTTGATGGGCGTTTGGTGAATAATGGTAAAACTCGGGGGTATTTCATGAAATATCCGTTTTTTTTAATTTCGTTTTATAGGTTGCTGCTTCGACTTACCATATTTGATAAAAGTGGTAATTTGAAAGTCACAATATTACACGATCTTGCACAACACCTTTTAGGTTGTTTAGCTACTGAAGTAAAATCAGTACTTCAACAGGTTTCAATCTAATACTCTAACAACATAATTCTTTTTATAATTAACTCATGTTGGTTTTACATCGCAATATATTTTTTAACGTTCATGCAGCCTAACGGACGTAATCGAGTGATGGAAAAAGTATTTGCATGTTTCGGAAACAGAGCTTTTTCATGGGTGCTACATCCACCAACTGGAGCTTTTAATCCTGAACATTCGTATACGGTTGGTTATGTGTTACATATCGATTGGGCGGAGGAGTGCATGTGGTTAAACAAATATATTGCGAGCAAAAGAAGAAAGTGATAGTTACTATTTTGTATGTTTAATAACTATACTTTAGTACTTCAATTTTGGTTTTTCGATGGGATATGTTAGTTGTATCAAAATACTATTAAGTTTTTTAATAGCTTTAATTGGTCATAAGATTCGATCATTCGTCATGTAAAGCTACGAGTATTATATGACCTCAATATCGCAAAATATGGACTTTGCGAATGATTTTTAGGGGAAATTTTTTTTTAAAATTCCGCACGCATGAAATACTAGGCACAATAAAATTTCTAAAATGCACGCACGCATCGCGTGCATAAAATACTAGTAGAGCTTAAGCTAAGAAAGATGTAGAGCCGATGAGGGGAGAACTAAGAATACTTAGGCCCTGTTCTTTTGAACTTTTTTGCAATTCTATTAATTTCAGTTTAGTTCAGTTCAGTTCAACTCCATTAAGTTCAGTTCAGCCAAATAAAGTTCAGAAGAACAGGGCTTTAACTTGAAGTAGCTATGCCATGGAGAAGCTAAACACAGAAATAATGCCTCCATTCCAGTCCCCAAATGACATGCCTTCGTATTCCTGACATCCAATTCCTCTGTTTTTGTTGCTTTGCACTATCGTCCACTTAGAGATTCATTCAATTGTAGGCTTAACTGCATACATAACAGCTCTTCGAATAGTTGATCATAGAACCAACCTCATCCTTCCAAATGAATGGGTCAAGAATATATTTCTAGCAACAACTTAACATCTTAAACAGACTTATTGTGTTTAATTTGTGCTAAATCTGATATATCTATGTATCTCATTCTCCAACTGATTTATCTTCCTGCTTACACATGACAAGCCCTCAGACTGTCATGCTGCTGAAAACTAAACAACACTTGCAGATTTATCAACTCATATAGTTTCTCAACGAGTTGGTCATTTCCGTTAGAATTTTATGAGTTGATCGCGTTTATTACAACGATAGTCCATTGTTGAGAGGACACTAAAAAACTTAATCACAGGACCATTGTATAATTGTATTATGCTACACCATGCAAACAAGTCCATTGTAATATGCAACACTACCAATGTTCCTCAAGTTCAAGACTTCAATTGTCGACCAAGATGTTTAGGGACCTCTGTCATCCAATTAGCAATGTACTTTTCAGTTTCATTTTGAAACCGTAAATTAGCAACACAATTTTGCAATACTAAAATTAGAATCACGCCCATTGACGGATTTGCATTAAGCTCTGCACATGACCAATTAAAGTCTTGCATCAAAACTATTTCCAGTGTTCCATCAAAAGTATCCCTCAAAATCAACTCCATGGTACAGACTCATATACTTTAAGACTCGTGCTAGTCTTGCACTACATGACCAATTAAAGTCTTGCATCAAAACTATTTCCAGCACTTGCATAAAACAAAGATTTAATAAAAGCAAAGATTTTATTCAAATAATCAAACACATTATCATTTCATTGTCACAACCAGACCTTTCAATATTTCAGATTAACCCTTCAATTTGAAGCATTTACGCTAAAACTACTAGCATAAAAACAACTCAAATACAAGAAAAGCTAAAAAAGATATAGAAATTTAGCTGCTCCAGCATTCTCCAAAGCTAATGAAAATTACCACAAAGGAGAGAATATACTAAAGCAACACAAAGTATTATCGCTTCAAGGGAACGAGTCAAATGTGATTAAAATTACCCACATAAACCAGTAAATGAAGCCATCTTTTCCCACTTTCAATTTCAATTACAATTTTTTTAAATTCAAAACTAAACTATTTAATAATTGAATTTTAACCAATAAATCATCCATAAACCCTAATTTACCTATCCAAAAGTAGCAAGATAGACAACTAAAGCGATTAAATTTACAATCGATGTATATTAATAAAAATTGACAGTAAACTTCAATTATACGCAATAAAAGGTGTGGAAACTACCATGTCGAATTGAGCTGATGAGAACAGGCGATTTAATTATCCATACCTTAATCAATGGCTATAATTAAGGCTTTCTTAAAAGCTGATAATTAAAGCCAATTGATTAAGGTACAGAGAACAAATCGATTTTAACAAGAGAACCAAGGAGGATTGCCAGAAAAAAAAGCTTCAATACCCTAATCAACGGCCTTAATCATACAATTATTACCGAATCCAACGAAACAACATATTTGAATGAATAAAGTCATTGATAAGAGTATTAAAGCTAAGGCAATGTAATTCAATCAAAGTGAAAACATGACTGAATGTGAGGAAAGGGGGATTGAGGAAAGGGGGACTGAACTTAGGATTCGTGCTCTTTCAAGGAGGAGGGGATGGTAGTTGACAACTTGAGATGGAGAGGTGATAAACATTTGGGGTAATTTTTGGACTTTTAAAGAGTGGCGTAACCTAAGATGAGGCCTTTTTTAGGGTTTTTTTGTCACATAGATGATAGATTCTAGACTTTTAGTCTGCCGTCAGCCCGTCACGTCACGGCATAAACTCATGGGCTAAACCGCTAAAGCCTAAAAGCCTGAAATTATTTGTGTCACGTTGATCCAACAGCAATAAAATAGCCAGAGTCTTTTTTATTGCCTCATACTATACCTAACCTTCATTTTATTAAGAGATATTATATGTAAAATTAGATTAGATCTGAATATTATGAAATATACTTAACTAAAATATTTCTTTTTTAAACTTATTGCATAATTAATAAATCTTGTACATACTCCCTCTGTCCCAGAATACTCGCACCGGTTCGAGTCGACACGCTTGCCAATACACAACTTTGACCATCAATATCTTTAACTACATATTATAAAAACTTGCGAACTATTAATATTTTAAAAATATATGTTAAGATGAAGCCAACAATATATTATATGCTAACTTTTGTTTTCATATACTAGAAATAAAATAGGGTCAAAGTGAATTATGTGAATAGTGCAAAAAGTCAAACCGGTGCGAGTATTCCGGGACGGAGGGAGTATTTATTTATCATCTAATACGGAGTATGAAATACTTATCCTACTAGGTACTCTGTATTACTTATTACAGTATATGTGTTTGATATCCTAATTTTATCAAAACATTCGATATACTATGCTGATTTGACCAAAATATTGAATAAGCGGATATATTATTGCAAATCAAGTTCTGCCAAAGTTATGACACTTTGGGAGAAAGGTTACATACAAATGAGTTCAGAACTATCCTTTCCCGTCTTGCCACCAAATGGACAATTGTGTTCCAGAGCCTTTTTAACATGAGAAATGACGAAATTATCTAAAAACTTTGGCATCATACTAATATCATTGCGCACTAGAAAAATCAAAGAGAAGACAGTTCTTGCTATATTCGGTGACATTATCTTGGTGAACCAAAGTGTTTTCGTACTGAAAAGATTGATATATTTTCCTTTATTAATATACGATTTGACTAAAATATTATCAAAAATCATTTTAAGCAAATTATTATTATGTGGCACACATTATTTCTATAATCTATAAACATATATCTTTTATTATATATAAACAGAAAGGATAGAAAACAAAAATTAGGGGGGGGGGGGGGAATTGGCGAGAAAATTTTACACCAGGAAGTGACACGTGTCACACCTGGTGTTTGTTTTGGTAGTATAACTAGTATTATTGGCCCGAAGCGATGCCACGGGTATTTACATGATTTTAAAATTATTTTAAAAAAAATTCATTGACATATACTGTAATTTTAATTATGCGGAGCATTACGTATGTAGTATATTGTTTTAAAACTAAAACTGATTAACAAACTTTTTGAGTAATTTACTTGATTTGTATAAAATTCAATATTTTATACTTCACTCGTACGGAGTACCTTATAAGAAATTTCTTATTACAAATTGTACATTGGATTACAAACCTTTACATATTGGGTTATTTTTCCTATTTTCCACGGGAGTATTACATATTTTTAACAATTCCATGGATGATTTGAATAACTTTAAAAAAACAAATTGTACATGATTTGAGCATATAAAGAAAAATTAAACGATTTTTTGTTATCATAAATTGTTAATCAAACATTGGGCATTAAAGTGTTAACATTGATGTCACGTATTCATTTTCTATTGATTTAAAGTCATAAATTGAAGAATCGGAGTGGTGGTTAAAACTTTACATTAATGAAAGCAAGAACATGCGAGCATCGATACCAACAATTTTTTTTGTGATATAACAATACGTATAATGTGTGCACATGACATGGCACCATGTCATTTACCAAGTAATGGTGACAAATGGAGAGATATCATGCATTGCTTTAGAGAAGTCACATTTGGAAGTCCTTCTTAGAAAATGTTACTCCACAACAACGCAAGTGCGCGCAGTTGATGGGTACCAACATAGAGTTGGCTCAAGTGGTAAGCAGCTTGATGTCACTTAAGAGAGGTCTCGGGTTCGAGCCTCGTCGTATGCAAAAATTCTTGTTGGGAGACTCACCCACCATAAGCAAGGTGTGCGACCCGGGTCGGATCCGGATGTAGTCGGAGCTAAGCTCCGGTGAACCGTGTGTGCTATGCGTAAAAAAGTGCAGTTGATGGGTGACCATAAGGTCATTATGGAAAAGACCATAACCAAAAGACATGAAAACACGTAATCATCCAAAGTTGAGCACTACAAGCTAAAGCAATGCCTAAAACTAACATGCTTCACTATAAAGACAAATAACTAAATCCACATGCAAAAGCCACATATTCATTCTATCATAAATACAAGACTCTACTCTTAACACGACTCTTGACTTTACAATTTAATTAAGATTGGAATGAGCATCGAACAGATTTTTCTAACTAACTTGTATTGAAACTACCCCATTTCTTTTCTAAGCTCCGGTGAACCGTTTGTGCTATGCGTAAAAAAGTGTAGTTGATGGGTGACCATATAGGGTCATTATGGAAAAGACCATAACCAAAAGACATGAAAACACGTAATCATCCAAAGTTGAGCACTACAAGCTAAAGCAATGCCTAAAACTAACATGCTTCGCTATAAAGACAAATAACTGAATCCAAATGCAAGTCACATATTCATTCTATCATAAAGACAAGGCTCTACTCTTAACACGACTCTTGACTTTACAATTTAATTAAGATTGGAATGAGAATCAAACAGATTTTTCTAACTAACTTGGATTGAAACTACCCCATTGCTTTGTTTGAAATCACATAGTTAAGTGGAAATTGAATTAACCACGATCCACTTAATTAAAAATTCATTCAGGAAATAGAAACCAAATAATCCCTTTGTGTTGATTGCTCAAACTAACTTCGATTAAATCTACTTAGGTCTTCCCCTACCTCTTGCAATTCTATCACTTTTCCACCCATCTAGCCTCCTAACCGGAGTATCACTTGATCTTCTTCTTACATCCCAAACCATCTTAAACGAATTTTCAAAAAAAATTCCTCCCTAATTACAATAATTAATTGGTTGATGGTGAGATAATTCGAGACTGTAATACTATAAAATACTCGCAAATCAATTACATCATGTAGAATTAGAGGAACGTATGATAGAAAATCGGGAGGCGAGAGAGATTTATCTTCTGTTCTTGAGCAGAATCGTCGCGATTCAGTCCATATGAATGATAAGGAGGAACGGAGAGATTCAGGAAAAACGAGGAACATTACTGTAGTTACTTTTAAAAAAAGAATGAAAACAAATACAAAATCGGTCAATTATACTCCGTACTAGTTTGACCCAAGGTATTGAAAATGGCCTTAGACTTTTTTATTGGACTGAAATTTACTGAATGGAAAATAAACTAAATAAACTGAAAATTTCAATTAATTGAAGTGAAATTAAATTAATTTAACTAAAAAGAAATTAACTGAATGCTCCTGAACTGTAATGTAATTAAATGAACTGAAGCTAAAAATAGTAATAAAAATAATAATAATAATAATAATAATAATAATAATAATAATAATTAATAAATATTACTCCCTCCGTCCCAGATTAGTTGTTACACTTACCTTTGCACAAAGTTTTAGGTGATAAGTGGTTGTTTGGTTATCAATTGTTATTTTATTGAAAACGTAGATGTGGTAGGAGTTAATGGGGTATTTTTTTAATTGAATTAGAGAGGGTGTGGGGACAAAAAAAATTAGTGGGAAGAGAGAGACAATATAATAATTGTGGGGTCGTTCCTAATTTAGAAGTGTAACAACTAATTTGGGATGGGCGAAAAAGGAAAGTGTAACAACTAATCTGGGACGGAGGGAATAATAATAACAATACTAATATCTATAATAATTATTATATTAATATTACTCTGTAATAATAATAATAATAATAATAATAATAATAATAATAATAATAATAATAATAATAATAATAATAATAAAATAACAATCTATCAGTTTTTAAATATTAGTCATATTTTGACTTTTCAACTCGTTTCAAATCAACAACAAATACGTATGTTAAAAAAATTAAAAAATTTGATATTGTTAAACTACACATTAAAACGAACAAAATAAGATCTCACATGAATATGTTTTGAAGTACGTATTGGATAGACCTAGCAAACGGGTCGTGTCGTGTCGTGTTCGTTTCCGTGCCAGCTTATAAACGGGTTGGGAACCCTAAACAAGAACACGACCCGTTTAATAAACGGGTCAGAATGCCAAACACGGACCCGACCTGTTCATTAAACGGGTAACACGAACCTAACACGCCTAACATGTTTAGTTAATCGGGTCGTGTTCGTGTCATCTTTTTCAACCCAATAAAAAAAATATTATTGAGAGAAATACTAAATTAACGATTAATAATTTCGTTAAATCAATTAATGGCCAAAAGATTATTGTTTTGTCCAACGGATTCCAATATGTTACAGACCAAATAAATGGTTCAAAAACCTTAGATTACAAATAACTAGACTTTTCAGTTGTTTGTAAAAATCTTCATCTTGTTTCTAAACGCTCCAACATCAGGCAAACCATGAAGCACCCCTTGTTGCAAATAGACTACCTAAGAAAATGAGAATGTGTAAAATTAATAAAATTTTAAAGAGAACGAATAAAAATTTAAGGGATTAAATAAAATGATATGTTTTGCTTAATTATGATTCATAATACATTAATCCATTAGAAACTAAGAAAAAATCAAATCTGATCCTCATCAAATGAATAAAATCAATGATAAAAGGAATCAAATAAACAAAACTAACACTTCGTATCTATACTAATATATTAAAGGAAATTTTGGTATTTACTATCTTTAAAATACACCACTTTTGTATTTACTACCTTATGAAATTTTTATTTTAAATTACTACCTTAAACTTCCAATTTTTATTTATTTACTACCACTTTATAGTTTTCTCATTTTAAAATTAAGATATCTCTTTCATTTCTTAATCGTTTAAAGTGATTCAAAGTTCATTATTTTCCTTTTTCTATAGGGAATTCATTGAGAACGTCATTTCAAAAAAAAATTATTTCATAATTCATAAGTAGTTTAATATTTTACAAATAATATTTAATTTAATTTACCTTTTACAAAAGGTTAAATGAAAGATCCCTATGAAATCCTTACACATAAATAAGAAGAATGGGTTTTGAATCACTTAAAATGATTAAAAAACGAAAGAGATATCTCAATTTTAAAATGAGAAAACTGTAAAATGGTAGTGAATACAAAAAAAATGAAACTTTAAGGTAGTAATTTAAAATAAAATTTTCATAAGGTAGTAAATACAAAAGTGGTGTATTTTGAAGGTAGTAAATACCAAAAAATCCTATATTAAAAGGCGTTTGTGAAAACGTATATGTGTCACGTATACTCCCTCCGTATTACGCCATGTCACCACTAATAAGCATCATGGTATGTTATTGACAACCAAAAAAGCATGTAGAAAGGATCGAACATCGAACCTCGTGGATTAAAAGTTTCGCTACCTACCATCTCAACTAGCTACAATGTTTGTCATATTTTCACATATAAATGTAAAATACAATCTTTTAAAATTGGGCACATTTTTAGAAAACGTAAACCCGACTAAAAGTAAAACCCGGAGCAACGCCCGGACCACACACTAGTTATCTTAGAAAAAGAAGAGAGAAGGGGAGCATATTTGAGCAAACAATCTATAAACAAGAAGAAAATATCAGAAAACCATGAATTAGTGACAAAAGTGATAAGAACAAATTTGTAAGAAAGATGGGAGAGACAAGAGCAGGCGACAGATGGAGAGAGTGAGAAATATGCTTCTAGAGTTTCATTTGCTATACATATATATATCGGCTGACAACATGAGAAGATTTTTTTAGGGTTTTTGACAGGCTAAAGTCGTATCACTTAATAAAAAATAACCTAAATCCACTAACTAAGTAGCAAGGGAAGTCAGGGTCGAATCCATAGGGAAACAGGCGTTCTTTCTACTATTAATCAATTAGACTAGACTATTGGGAACAAGAGTTGGTTTGATGGTTTGCTAAAACTACGGCGATAATTAAACAACTAGGAATCAATATATTAAGGAATCTAGGGCATAGGTTCACCAACAGATAACAATCCAGGACAATAAAGAATCACGATAATCAACAAAGTAATTAATTAGACTAGCATGCTCTCTCGAATCGATACTAATCATAGACTTAGAGTTAACGGGCTCTCGCTACGTATTAACTCTGATTCCACCTATTGACACAAGCCTAAACATCAAATTGCATCTCTCGAATCTTAACTTGATATTGCATAACTACCACAATTAAACCTGCGCAAATCTAATTGTATAGTGAAATAAACCAATCAATAGGAATTAATTACAATGCCAACAATCACAATTATTCAATATCCCTTCATATTATTCATGGATCCCCAAACCTTAGAAAATAGACTACTCAAGCATATTAACAATAAACAAAGCAATTAGCATGATTGAAAACATAATTAAAGCTAAACAAAGAATTGAAATAAAGAACAATACCTTAATTGAAGAACAAGAGAAATAGAAAGCTTGAATTTTTATTGAAATTGAAAACTAAGTGTTTGCATAAATTTAGAGAGAAAACAAAGCTAAGAGAAATAAACTAAGGGGCTAATACTAGAAAATAAAATGTCCAACTAAAATAACTAAGCCTAGTATTTATAGTTTGCCCATAAACATAAGGTAAACCGGAAGAAAACCGCGGAAAAAGGGCCCTGGGTTGTCGTCGCCCGGTCGGGCAGCCTTCCGCCCGTCGGGCGACCAGCTCGTAACCCGCCCGTCGGGCGCAGGTCTGCCCGCCGGGCGGAGGGAGAAATTCTGGAAATCATCGGCACGCGCCCGGTCGGGCAGCTCCCGCCCGTCGGGCAGACGTTTGCCCGTCGGGCAGCCATTCGCCCGCCGGGCGCGCGTACAAACTGCACGATCCTCTATCTTTAAAACGCCATATCTCCTTCGTTATTCGTCAGAATTAGGCGAGTGACCACTCGTTGGAAAGCTATTGAAGTCTAGAATCCAACCCAATCAGAATAACTTCATTTGGAGTTGTAGAACGTAAGTTATGATCAAAAGAGTAGACGAGTGTCGGTTTTCTAGTTCTTTCACTATCCGCTTTGCTCGAAAACTCTTCCAACTCAATGTGTGTGCTCTCGAAAGTAAATAATCTCTTGTATTGATTAAAATGAGTAGAAAATGCACAAAAACATGCTAATTCCTACAATGATGAACCTGAAACTACAAACACACTACAAGGAGCACATTAGTACTAAAAATCGCTCCGAAGAGCTCATTTGATATCAAAAAGTACTAAGGGACGGGGGTAAAAACACTATAAAATATGAACATATCAAACTCCCCCAAGCTAGATCTTTGCTTGTCCCTAAGCAAAGAAATCATCGATGAATACATAAATCAACTTCACCCCAAACACATCTTAAAACAATGGATACGATTCAAGGTAAAATCCAACAAGCATGCATCAATGTCAACCGATCAAATCTATTCGACCGCTAATCCACCTTAACAATCGTCACGCAAAGCGAACCACAAATGCACAATGGAATTCAAGACTAGTGCTCACACACTCGTCACTCATTTATGTGGCGGATAAAAGATGTACCCGTTCGCTCTTCTCCCAACATATAAGTGAACAATGCCCTCCCAAACTCACAACACTCGTGTGTCTAGAAAAACATACACTCAACCTAGTAGTCGACTCGGAATGTGTCATGTCATAACTTGAATTGATAAACAACTATTTTCACATAAGTACGACTCTATGCACAAAGGTCAGAATGTCTTCAAAGCTTGTAATGTTAGGCTTAGGTAAGGGTGCGGTAAATTTGGGAAAAATGTGAGCTTAAAGCCTTGGCTTTGGGGAGCATAAATCCTAAATACAACCATGATCAACCAATATAATGACCATAACTCTCCCACTCAACACATGACAAAACAACAAATAACCAACACCATACTTTCTTGCCTTTTTCACAATTATTACCAATCACTTATAAGGATATGAATTTGCAAAACTCGATTGAAACAATGCTTTGAACTTTTTCTGAGAGTAATAGATTTTTCTCTTTCTTTTCTTTTTCAGTCTCTCTTTTTTTTCCTTTTTCTTTTAGAAACCTTCACATTTTTTTGTTCTTTCATTTCTTTCATTTTCAACTCATTTTTCAACAACAAACATGATAAGACGAACTCCTTTTTCAACAATACTACAACTCCCTCACCTCACTACTTTTAGCTCCCCCAAGCTAAGCTTGGGACTAGTAACCAATGGGGTTTTCGCGGGCTTGTAATGTGGCTAGTCACCGAATAAAGGGCACAAGCAACAACATGGGTAGAAAAGGAGGGAACAAAAGTATCTAATTTCATCTGAAGGCTACCTAAATAGAAAAATACCTTCGTCCTCCACAATGTGCATGTATATGAGTCATAAAACACTACTAATAGTTGCAAATCAATACTCAAAATCAATGACACACCAGGAAGCTATCACACATTCCTAACCAAATCAACTAGCCGAGCACCAAGTCCACAAATAGTTAGTCAGAGTTGACTCATGTTAAGGAATCAAAGCAATCGGATATCAAATCATGGAAAACACATTTACATTGCTCATCATCAAATACCAAGAATCAAAACAACTTTCGATCAAGGGGCACAAGGAAGCATGGTTTTGTATTCATCGGAACGTATTTTTGTATTTTTTTTTTTCAAAGCAATAAACTACTCTAGAAAGCAATAAACACACAAAATAAACACACATAAAAATAAACACACCAAAATAAGTAAATGCAAAAATAATAAGAAAACATACCTAAAATGTACAAGTGAGTGAAACACCCCCCCAAGCTAAATCAGACAATGTCCTCATTGGCTCAAAAAGGAGATGATTTAAAGGAGAAGTGAAATAATGGGAGTGAATCCCGTGTTTAAATCATCCTTTTCTCCTCTCGCCCGCCGGGCCAACGCCCGCCCGACGGGCCTGCAGCTCGAAACTCGCCCGACGGGCGCACGTCTGCCCGCCGGGCGGAGGGCGACAAAATGAATTTCTTTTGCACGCGCCCGGTCGGGCGGCCTTCGCCCGTCGGGCCATTTGCGAACTTGCTACTTACGATGTTTTATAACTTTTCGCACTAGGAGCTAACACCTGTACATCATCAAACACCCAAAACAGTGAAAATACCCTCTCCTCACTTCTCTAAAGCAAAGAATAAACTATAAAAACACAAACTAAACTATACTATCGAAAGCAAAAAGTACACTACGAAAAGCAATAAATGGATAGTGAAGTACTCATCCCCCGATTAGATTGATGCAATGTCCCCATTACACAATCTCAGTTTATGCACAGACAACGAAAGGAAGGGGATGAGAGCCACGACAACTCATCGAATGGGGGCACCAAAGATGGTGCCATCTGGTGTCAAATCAATTGCCTTGGATGAGCTAGGTGGTGCGGGAAGTGACAGATCACGACCCCGATCATGAATACGGTGCCCACCGTTTACAGAACTTTCGGCCTTTTGGGTTGCATCATTATCAAATCGTGCTTCCTTCCGAACCCATGCAAAAGAGTTGATATTCCGGTCACCTCCACCTGCAAAACAATTTGAAACACGTGCTTTCTCCGAAGGATTGTAAGAGTTAGTATGAGTCAATTCATTATTGAAATAATCATTAGAAATATTGACTCCACAACACGACTCCTCTACCATAGGGCTCTTATCAACATGGGTTAAATTGAAAGTAACCTTGTCATCCCCCACATTTAAGGTCAACTTGCCATTCTTGACATCTATGATTGGCCCCGCAGTGTGTAGGAAAGGTCGACCTAAAATAATAGGAATCTGCCTGTCCTCTTCCATGTCCAACACAACAAAATCAACAGGGATAAAAAATTTACCTACTCTAATAGGCACATCTTCTAGAACACCTAGGGGGTATTTTACAGATCTATCAGCCATTTGCAGAGTTATGTTGGTAACTTTTAAATCACCCATGTTCAACTTAGTACATACAGACAGGGGCATGACACTAACACTGGCACCTAAATCACATAAGGCTTTGTCAATAAAAAGGTTGCCAATATTACACGGGATAGAGAAACTCCCGGGGTCCTTCAACTTGGGTGGAGACTTATTTTGTAGTAAGGCACTTCACTCTTCAGTAAATGCAACAGTCTCCACCTCACTAAATTCTCTCTTCCTAGTCAAGATGTCTTTCATGTATTTAGCATATGCAGGTACTTGAGTAATTAATTCAGTGAAAGGGACCGTTACCTGCAGATTCTTTACCACTTCTAAGAACTTACCAAACTGCTTGTCTAGCTTGTTCTTTAGCTGACGATGAGGGAAGGGAAGTTTGATAGGTGGAACTTGTATCTCAACTTTCTTCTCAACCCTTGTGTCATCTTCCTTCTCTTTGACCACATTCTCACTTTCTCTTGGCACAGCACCACTTACAGATACTTCAACCCCTTCCTCTATAGTCATAGGTGGCCCATCATACTCATATCCACTCCGCAAAGTGACAGCATTTACAGACTCTCTGGTCACAGGCTGTGAAGGGAGTTGACCCTTGGGTCTCTCTGCGAGAGTAGTAGCCATTTGTGCCAACTGTTTATCCATGATCTTGTTATGAGCAGTGAGGGCATCGATTTTGGCATCCTTTTCGCTCAGAGATTTCTGCAATTCTAACATCATATTCCGCATCTCAACAAGCATGGGATCAGTTTGTGTAGGTTGAGGTTGTGGAGGAAAACCGGGCGGTCCACTAGGCTGCGGGTTGTAGTTACTCCGCGGTTGGTATGACTGTTGTGGTGGTGGTTGGTAATGTTGTTGTGGTGGTGGAGGGTGTTGAATCTGATGGGGGTTCTGGACATTACTACTCCTATATGATAGTAGGGGGTTGTTTTTATACCCCTCATTATAAGAGTTGGAGTACGGATTGTTCTGCTTGTAGGACTGGAATGCATTGCATTGTCCGATAGAGCTCCGGCATTCTTGTGCATAATGGCCTTGCATCCCACAACTATTACAGACATTGGCAGATTGGGCACTCATTGCAGCGACACTAGCATGTTGGGTGGATTGGGAGGATGCGATCTGTATATTATCTAGCTTGTGATGTAGGGCAGTTAGCTGAGCAGTAAGCTGTTCAATAGAATTCATCTCATGCTTAACATCCCGGTCGGCAAAACCTCTAGGATTCCCATATTGGGCACTATGGATGGCCATCTCCTCAATCACCTCCAAAGCTCTAGGCACCTCTAGTTGCATAAATCTCCCACTGGCAGCTGAATCCAAAAGACACCTAGACTCATTACCCAGACCATTATAGAACTGCTGAACCATGAACCAGTCATCCAAACCATGGTGCGGGCACTCTCTTTGCAAGTCCTTGAATCTCTCCCAAACTTCGAATAAACTCTCATCTGCTTGTTGAGAGATACCTAGTATCTGACCCCTCAGACGAGTTGTCTTCTCAGGTGGGAAATATTTAACATAGAACGCAAGGGCTAAGGAATTCCAATCGGTGATTTTCATAGCTGCGCGGTTGAGACTTTTAATCCATAGCTTTGCCTTCCCACTCAATGAAAATGGAAAGAGTATCTCCATAGTCTGCTCCGGTGTTAAATTCTTCTACTTAATGGTGGCACACTACTGAATGAAAGACTGAATATGGAGATTAGGATCTTCACCCTTTTCCCCACCGAATTGGTGTCTCTCGATCATGTTTATCAGCCGGGGTTCAATCTTGAAATTCTCGACCGCAATAGAAGGCATGATTGCCTTGGGAAGCATAGACAGACTTGGTTTAGAATAGTCTGTAAGCCTTGGCACAAGTGGGGGTGGTGGTGGTGGTGCTTGGTCACCCATCTCTGAATCTGTAAGGAATAGATTGCTAATCAGATAGTCGGATTCAGAGTCCGAATAGTCTCTCAACTGTTCAACGAATCTACGTCGTCTACGGAAGGTCCGTTCAGGTTCAGGATCGAACGAAGTCAGATCGCTGGTATGGACAGTCCTGGGCATAAACAAGCAAAAACTAGAAAACAGTCGTGAGATCCGATCTCAAGGAACGAGAGTCCCTTGAGAAGTAAAGCAACAAACAATAATCTAGAAAAACAATTAATAACAGAAAATAAAACTGTTTCTCCGGCAACGACGCCAATATTTGACAGGCTAAAGTCGTATCACCTAATAAAAAATAACCTAAATCCACTAACTAAGTAGCAAGGGAAGTCAGGGTCGAATCCATAGGGAAACAGGCGTTCTTTCTACTATTAATCAATTAGACTAGACTATTGGGAACAAGAGTTGGTTTGATGGTTTGCTAAAACTACGACAATAATTAAACAACTAGGAATCAATATATTAAGGAATCTAGGGCATAGGTTCACCAATAGATAACAATCCAGGACAATAAAGAATCACGATAATCAACAAAGTAATTAATTAGACTAGCATGCTCTCTCGAATCGATACTAATCATAGACTTAGAGTTAACGGGCTCTCGCTACGTATTAACTCTAATTCCACCTATTGACACAAGCCTAAACATCAAATTGCATCTCTCGAATCTTAACTTGATATTGCATAACTACCACAATTAAACCTGCGCAAATCTAATTGTATAGTGAAATAAACCAATCAATAGGAATTAATTACAATGCCAACAATCACAATTATTCAATATCCCTTCATATTATTCATGGATCCCTAAACCTTAGAAAATAGACTACTCAAGCATATTAACAATAAACAAAGCAATTAGCATGATTGAAAACATAATTAAAGCTAAACAAAGAATTGAAATAAAGAACAATACCTTAATTGAAGAACAAGAGAAATAGAAAGCTTGAATTTTTATTGAAATTGAAAACTAAGTGTTTGCATAAATTTAGAGAGAAAACAAAGCTAAGAGAAATAAACTAAGGGGCTAATACTAGAAAATAAGATGTCCAACTAAAATAACTAAGCCTAGTATTTATAGTTTGCCCATAAACATAAGGAAAAACCGGAAGAAAACCGCGGAAAAAGGGCCCTGGGTTGTCGTCGCTCGGTCGGGTAGCCTTCCGCCCGTCGGGGACCAGCTCGTAACCCGCCCGTTGGGCGCAGGTCTGCCCGCCGGGCGGAGGGAGAAATTCTGGAAATCATCGGCACGCGCCCGGTCGGGCAGCTCCCGCCCGTCGGGCAGACGTTCGCCCGTCGGGCAGCCATTCGCCCGCCGGGCGCGCGTACAAAATGCACGATCCTCTATCTTTAAAATGCCATATCTCCTTCGTTATTCGTCGGAATTAGGCGAGTGACCACTCGTTGGAAAGCTATTGAAGTCTAGAATCCAACCCAATTAGAATCACTTCATTTGGAGTTGTAGAACATAAGTTATGATTAAAAGAGTAGACGAGTGTCGGTTTTCTAGTTCTTTCACTATCCGCTTTGCTCGAAAACTCTTCCAACTCAATGTGTGTGCTCTCGAAAGTACATAATCTCTTGTATTGATTAAAATGAGTAGAAAATGCACAAAAACATGCTAATTCCTACAATGATGAACCTGAAACTACAAACACACTACAAGGAGCACATTAGTACTAAAAATCGCTCCGAAGAGCTCATTTGAGATCAAAAAGTACTAAGGGACGGGGGTAAAAACACTATAAAATATGAACATATCAGTTTTTCCTTTGGGCTGTTAGTTTGTTGGGCCTTAGTGAAGTAAATAAAGCTAGAGCCTACATATCATACATTTTTTCTTCGGTTAAGCGGGTAAACGGGTCTGACACGACACGACCCACTTAATTAAGCGGGTTAACTCGTGTCAGATTCGTGTTGAAATTTTCAACACTAACCCGACCCATTTAATTATCGTGTTTAACTAAACGTGTCGAAAACTCTCAACACTAACCCGCTTTTTTCGTGTTCGGTTCGTGTCGTGTTGTCGTGTCGTGTCAGCTTTTGCCAGCTCTAGTATTGGAAGAAAAAAAAATCTCTTTAATTATGAATAGTGTCAAGATTCCAAATGGGACTAATATTCGAGAACAGAGGGAGTAAGTTGAATTGAATTGAACTTAACTGAACAAAAGTTAAATTAACTGAACTGAATTATCCTGAAAATAAAGCATTATTAAGCCAATAGAAGTAAAAAAAGCGTAGGTATGGAGCAGTACTTTTTTTTCAATAAAAGTTTTCATATTTCTATAAAACAAATTAAAATTAATGGCATCAAAAATAGTTTAAAGTAAACAATCATAAAATAGCTATGTCGTTAAATGGAATTAAGGTGTTGTTTTTAATGCTTTTCTTGAAGAAAGGTACTACTACCTCCGTTCTTGAATTTTCTTTTATGCCCAAAACCAAATCCGTTAAAAATTCATTAACTAATTAGTTTTAGGAAAATTTGGTAATATTAATCCAACCTTTGGCCGATTTTCTTTTATTAAGCCCACCTACGACATATTTTTTAATAATCCCATCTTTACTACCCATCGACTTTTATTAGGCCCAACACGTCATAAACCTATTGTAGGCGGTAATATGTCCCTACGTGGCAGTACTCTATCTCGATATATTCAGTCATCATCATCAATTCATCACCATCTCGATGACTTTTTTACCGATTACCGGTCACTTAAGCCTAATAAAAGTCGTTGGGTAGTAAAGGTGGGATTATTAAAAAATATGTCGTAGGTGGGATTAATAAAAGAAAACCGGCCAAAGGTTGGATTAATATTACCAAATTTTCCTTAGTTTTAATAGTCTAGACTAACATAAAATAATAGAGTTTAGAATGCATGCAATGAGAAAACATCGCTCAAACACATTCCCATACTAGATAACTTCTACCGCAAGTTATCTCTACAAACCTGCTTATTGAAAATCTACTCCCCAACAACGCAAATGCAATGGTGGATCATCATAGGGTCATTAAGGCGAAGGCCATGACCAAGAAGACATGAAGCACGAAGTCAGCAAAAGCTGAGTACGAACAAGATAGTATGAAATCCTAGATAGTACGTACTAACATTCTTCACTCACAATAAATAATCCACATGCAAAAGCCATTTAATAAACAATTAATCATGAAAGCAAAACTCGACTCTTGACACGACTCTTGACTCATAGATTAATTAAGAATAAACTTCGAACGGGATTAAAAGAAAATATCCATTAAAGAAAGGGTGTTGGGAGTCCACCAAACACCAAAATAAATAAAAATAAAAATAACCCACTTGTCGGACCATACCGACGGAATTCCAACGCATAAAAATAAAGAAATGGAATGAAACAACGTCTTGTATCATTAGTAGGAGTACAAGTTTTCCGGCAAGACTCCCCCCATTGTTCATACTTAAGGTATATACGTTCCAAGATTTTTTAATCTTGTTCTGGTTGCACTTTACGTTTATTAATATTTTCTAACCAAGTGATCTCAAGACACAACACAAGACATTTAATAAACAGACAACCAAACAATACTCATTTTTAATCCATTACGACTTGTGATCAAACATTCAAGACTCAAGTGATATTACTCCCATTGTTCCTTCTCAATATACTATTGAGATTCCACGACATGCCTGTTAACATGCGGGTTGTGCACTAGGCACGAATAATCCTTAATTCAATTCACATAGGCTTCCCAAACATACTACAAACGGGGTAGAATAAATAGTACAACGAGGCATGAATACTTGGCTCAACATATGCTAGACATTACGTACGATATTATCACATCAATTGCATGTGAAACAACTCATACATGCATATAATACTTGAACAACATGCTTGATATTAAATTCAACGATCATAAATAATCACAACATGCTTGTTGAATAAAAACCATAATTACATAATAATCAAACATGTTCGTTCACAACATTAAAGATGAATCAATAACAAATCAATTCGCATGAATCACAATAATAACATATCACATGAATCCTCATGAAAACGGTGGTCACCCTAGACATGTACGTACCTTGAATACCTAAGTACGGGGGCCACTTTGTGATTCAAGTCTCTAGATTATAAATCTCCTCCTATCGATCATTAAAATAATGAAATTCAATTATTATTCACCTATATTAAATTTCCAGCAACTTTATTAACTTTTAAAACACTTGGATTAATTAGAAATTAGTCATTTATTTGTAAAATAATAACCTCATTTGAAGAACTAAAACTCTAGCATGAAATTCATTTATTTTTATACTAAAAACCATTAAAAATTGACACTTTAGGTCTTTAAAATAATCTGAAAACTATGATTGATTATCAATTAAAATCATCATCTAATTATGCTAATCAATTAGCCGTTAGGTTAATATTAAAACCCTAACCCTAAATTACCATTAAAACCAATTAAAACCTTTAAAAATCAACACTTTATTTACTAATTCAAATCTGAAAATTTAAATACTTCAAATCAAAATATCCTTCAATAATCTAAACACATAAATCCTCAAATTTGGTGTTCATAACCAATCCCAGCAATATAATCAATCATAATTCCATAATAATAATAATAAAAAATTCACAAGTTAAAAACATAATTTGAAATAGAATAGATTAGGAAGAAGAGAGTTATACCAAACCGGCCTATAGCACGGTACGATCACGAATTAGTGTGACCGGGCGCAAAAGGAAAAAAATATACGGAGTATGGTGCGTGCGGCAACACATGAGTGCTATTGATACTCGTTTTGTGTGCGAGTGCACGAGGACGTGAGGCCACAAGAGGCAGCAACGCGCAGTGACAGGAGGGAGGGAGAGAGAGAGCACGAGTGCTCGAGTGCTGGGCGCGAGTGCACGCGAGGTGAAGCAGCAGCGAGCGTTGGCTCGAGGAAAGGGGAAGAAGCGGGCGATGGGCGTCATGAGTGTGCAACGACTAGAGGAGAAGGGTGAGCAAGGGAGTGCTCGGGCTGGGCAGTGACGAGAGGAAGAGAGGGAGCTGGGTATGAGAGGAGAGAAAAGAGAGAAAAAATAATTTGAGGGTTTAATGAAGTGGGGATCTAATTGAAATAGAAGGGGTATTTATAGGCTTCTATAATCCTAGTGGGCTAGGATTAGGAAGTTGGGTATTGGGCTTGCATTGAAGGATTGGGTTTGAATTAGAACTTTAGTTAGATTCTTTGATTGGGCTTAATCGTGAAACGAGTTGGACTTTGTAATTAATTCAGACCTTTTTAAAAATCAAAACTCAATTAATTTCCCGACCATGAACATTAAATTCTTTTGGTAATTAATTAAAATAATAAATATTCTAATTAATAGAAATACTTTTAAATAATATTTAATTGCGATTTAAATTCTAAAAATCATAAAATTCTTTATAACAATAATAAAATATATTTGTAATTAATAAAAAATACGAGGTATTACAATTATTGAGAACAACTCAATTAGTGAGATACAATTTTTTATGTTGAAAAATATTTGATTAAGAGAGCTGATTTCCATGGAAAATAGGGGAAGAGATTTACTTTGGTATTTTGATAAAAAAGGAAAAATTGACATAAATAATCCCAACTTTTACACGTCTTCTAAAAATAATCCCAACTTTGAGTTATTTTAGAATAATCCAAACTTTAGGGGTTACCATCTCAAAATAACCCGAAGTCTTTTTTCTTATCATTACTAATCCATTTTGGGTCTATTGTACATAGGAAAATTGATAGTTTGGATTATTTTCAGAAGGTAACACCTAAAGTTTGGATTATTCTAAAATAATCCAAAATTGGGATTATTTTGAGAAGATGAGTGAAAGGTAGGATTATTTAAGTCAAATTTTCCGATAAAAAAATAATGTGAATTTGTGGAAGAATATGGGAAGATGCAGAAAGTAAAACAGAATGTTGAATTTCGAAGAAAGAAATTAAGGAAAATGAATGACTGTTGCGTGTTGACGGTGTGTAAACAAAGCATTTGAGCGCAATTTCCCAGTCTAAAAGGAAAGTAAATTTTTTTGGCCCTTTTAAATTTTGGGGCCCTGTGTAGTTGGGCTCCTTGCACACCCTCTTCAAAGGGTATGCTTGCTGCTAATCAATTTTGTTTTACTGAGCATAAATGTATATTGGGCACAAATCTTTATCTTACCTAAAGCAGCGTTCAAAAAGTTGAATAGCTTATGTAGGTCCTTCTTATGGACTAGATTGCATAATTACCCAAAACGTGGCTATGTAAAGTGGGATAAAGTTTGTAGCCATTTGCAGGTGGGCTTGGAGTTAGAAATATCCTACTTTGAAATAAGGTGACTATTGGTTAGAAAGCTTGGCATAATAGCTCGCAAAGTAGACAACTTGTGGGTGAAATGGGTCCATATATGACGTCCACATAAGGACAAGAATTGTAAGGAGTATTAAGCTCTTATCAGTTCCAGCTAGGCATGGAAACACATATGGCAGACAAAGAACGAGCTCCTCAATTCAAGGTAACTTCTTCATTAGTGACTGTTTTGTGAAAATAACAAGGGTGGAACAAAAGGTGCAATTGTCCAGACTAGTTTGAGAGAAATTTAATTGTCTTAAGAACATAATTATTAATGGGTTGTAATACACAAAATGTTACAAATCGGGAAAAGGCTACAACATCTCCACTGTGGTTTGTGATAAATGTACAATATGTGATGTTTCTAGTGAAACAAACTTTTATTTAATGGTTGAATGTAAGTACAATGCTGAGTGAATCAAAATGTTGAAATCTTGGCATTAAAAACAAGGGCTGTTTTTATTTCATACTCTTCTTCACTGGAATAACGGGAAGTTCAACGACTCAAATTTCAGGAAAAGAGTCAGCCGTGGGTTACAAAATTTGGCAAAAGAGAAATAATGTTTTGTGGAATGCAAGAGTCTCCTATGTGCAGAAAATTTGTAATGATGTTAATTAACCATGATGAAATAGGTAGAATTAAGAATTTTATCGGGAAAAAAAGTTAGTTAAATGTTGTAGATTGGCTTTTTGCTTTCTAACAGATGTATTTTGATGTGTTTCTTGTTGTTGTAAGGTTGCTGCTTTTGATTGTCTTGGTCTTTTGAGCTAGAGGAGAGCCTTCCTAGAAGGGTTCCCTCTTCTCTTAAAGTCCATAGGTTGTAATGTTGTGAAGGAAATAATGCCCTTGGTCCAAGTATGCATTCTATGTTAAGTCTAATAAGTGCGGTTCGGTATTAATTAACAAGTTAATAATTCAGTGAGATCAAGTGAGCTGAATGCCTAGCTAGAGGCCGCTTCAGTTCAAGTGGAATTAATGATATTAATCCACAGCTTACTCTTGACTGAACCCGTAGGGTCACACAAATAGTACGTAAACGGATCAAGTATTTAATGGCATTAAATACTCCATCTATGGATATTCGGAATCGACGGATCTTGGTTTCAGTGGGAGCTGAGATTGTCACAGGCAAGAAATGAATACTCCGGAAACGATGATATTGTCGGAAACGGAAATATGGATCGCATCGGAAATATAAATATTATCCAAGTCGTAGATGTTGCCGGAAACGGAAACATGGTACGTATCGGAAAATATTATCGGAAATGGAAATATTGCCGGAATCGGAAATATTGCCGGAAACGGAAATATTGTCAGAATCGGAAATATTATCGGAATCGGAAAATAATTCCGGAAACGGAAATATTAAATATTTGTTCGAAACGGAAATTAATTCCGGAATCGAAAATATTAAATATTGTTCGTATCGGAAATAAATTCCGGAATCGGGAATTTAATCGAAAGCGTATCGTACGAATTAGCATCGGACGAGGCCTGCCAGACGAAGGCCCAGCATGAAGCCAGGCCATCGCCCAGCAAGCCAAGCGCGCCACACGAACAGCCAAGGCCACGCCAGGCCCAGCGCAAGGCCAGGCCCAGCAGGCCATGGCAGCGCGCGCAGCGATGGGCTGCGAGTTGTGCTGCTGCTCGCGTGGGCTTGCGGCTCGCATGGGCCGAGCGTCCGTGTGGGCTGTGCGCGGGCATGGCCTGCACGCTTGCGGGTCATGCTCGTGTAGAGTTTGTGTTCACATACGAAACCTAAAGAGTATAGGATTTGTTTAAATGATTAAAATTCCTAATCCTAAAAGATAAATTAATTAAATAAGAATTCTACTAGGATTCTAATTTAATTAATTCGTATCCTAGTAGGATTCGATTACTTATTCCATGGTCTATAAATATGAGTTAAGGGCTCATAATTTATATCAAGTATTCAAGTATTCAAAGTGATTTTTGAGAGCAAAAATTCAGTCATATAATTGCCTACAATAGCCGAAAATTCTAAGTACCTTAAGGGCGATTCTAGTTGGTCAAGCTTAAGGCGGATCCGGACGTGCTGTGGACTATCTACGGAGGGACGACACTTGGAGTCCTAAAGACTTGTTCTTGTTCGGTTCGGGCGCAGCTAGGGAGGGCACGCAACAAAGTGTATGCATCTAAACTATGCTAAATGATTATGTGTAAATAATATGCTTTCCTGGCTTTATGGTTTTTCCGCATGATTTATGTTTTGTCATATGAATCATAACCTAACAGTGGTATCACGAGCCTCTTATTATTTTCATAATCTAAATTGCATGAACATGGTTAAATATTACAAATTTGCAAGAATTAAAAGGGGTGATTAATTTTCGTAATTGTTAATTAATTGCAAATTGCGTTTATTTAATTATACGTACGCAGTTTTTCGGCAGTTTCTTCGTTACTCATCCAAATCGAGTAATTTTTGTGTCAATTCCGCATGTAAAAGGCATTCTAAAATTTTGACAAAAAAAGTATTTTTTGTCCGAACCCAGAATTCTCAAATTCGAAGCCTAACTATGACTTTTCGGAGGTTTTAGTTTTTCGAATGCAAAATTTCGTAAATTTAAGATGTTAAATTAAATATTTGCAATTCTTGTTGATAAATCTTGAATTTTTGATTGACCTACTGTATATGTTTAACAAGTTAGAATGCCTAGCCTTGTTAATTATGCAATCTAATTTGTAATTATGATTAATTTGTTGAAAATTGGAATAATTTAGAATTAATTTGATTTTCATAATTAGTTATAATTTAATTAGACACCTATGATTAAAAACCACCATAAAAATTGTAAATTTATGTTAAATTTTAAATTTTTATGACCTAGACTTGAATCCATGTTAATCGAAAATCAATTAAATAATAAATTTTCGATTTTTCGCCCTAAAATTATGAAATTAATATTATTTATTAATTTGTCATTAATTTTGAATATAAATTTTTAATTTTTATGCGACTCGCTCATATAACTTGCACACACAAAGCAATGGACGCTACGTGTTACCCTTAAGGGGTGTTGTATAGTGCGGGCATGCGACGACGAGCAAGGGAGCTCGTCGCCCATGCGGTACGAATGCAGCGAGCAAGGGCATGGTGCACGAGCACAAGGCAGCAGCCCTGCCTTGTGTCGTGGGCTGTGAGCAATGGGCGTGTGGGCAGGGGCGAGAGCAAGGCACGAGCAGTCGCGTGTGGGCAGCAAGCGTGCTGCGCCACATCGCTCACTGCCTCGCGCAAGCATGCGGAGCCTCGCGCGCAGCGAGCGCAAGCTCGCGTGCCACGAGCGCTACGCACAGCGTCGATGGCTCGCGCGCAGCAAGCGCCAGCTCGCATACTGCTGCCTCGTGCGATGAGCGCAAGCTCGCGTGCGGGAAAGGCAGGCGCGCAGCGAGCGATGGCTCGCATGGATCGAGCGCTGGCAAGCGAGCGCAGCGAGCGATGGCTCGCGTGCATCGAACGCTGGCGCGCGCAGCGAGCACCAGCTCGCGTGTTCGATTGATGCCTTGCGATGGGGAGCAGCAGCGATGCGACGCAGCGCATGGGCTGCGCGCACATGGCCAGCGATGGCTGTGTGCGTGTGGCCCATGGGCGTGCGTTGCGTGGGATTGTTGCGTTGCGATTAGATCGTTTTGAAATTTTAATTTGAGATTTTCAGTTTACGTAATTTTAATTAATTTTAAAATTAATAATTTAATTTATTTTCTTGGATTTTAATTTTGAATATTGTAATTATAATAAATTTTATTTATTCTAATTATTTTACTAAAATTAAAATCATGAATTAATTTAAATACGACTGAAAAATAAATTAAATAAGCGGATTCAATTATAAATTTATATGAGCTTTAAATTTTAATTAAATTTGTATGTTTCCGGTTAGACTAGAAATACATTTTTATGTTTAAAATTAGTAAAGCATATGAATTTATTGGTTTAAGTGGGAGCCCTTTTAGTCATATACTCTTGATTAGGTCTACAAATCCTTAAGGTTAAAACAACTTGATTAGAATTAATAAGGACTGAATAATTTGTAGATTATTGGTGCCCTTGATTAATTGCTGCAAATGTTTATGTGATGCATAATGTGTTTTACTAACCAGCTATGTGGGCCATTCATGATAATGAATGGGTGAATGGTATATATTGTATATGTACTGTTTTGCAGGTTATGAAGTGACTAGTATGGCCCAAATAGGATAGAAAATATGGTCTGCGAACCATTAATTTGAATGTAATTGGTCTAAAGTACCAAAGTTGTTTTTCAATTTAAATATGGTCTGCGTACCATCAAATAGTTGTAATTAGTTTTAATTATAGCTTATCCTATTTGAAGAAAATGGTGCCTCCCACGGAGATTTTCAAGACGGACTTTGAAGTTAAAGCTTCAAGATGAAGTCGGGCCATACTAGATCACATTTATCTTATGCATGTTTTAAGTTATTTATTGCTTTTAAATATGTCTTAAAATGCATGAGATCAAAGCTTGATTATGTTGCATGATTAAGGATTTTAGTTCACTTAAAATCTAACCAACATAGTAAGAGCCTTAAGTTCCAAACTTAAAAATTGAGTTAAAAGGTGCCATGCCAAAATATACACTTGCTTGGATATCCTTTACATCAATCTAGTAATAGTTTTCGCTCAGCGAGGTGTTACTTATTGGTCCTAAAGGGGCAAGGTACACAAATAATTGTGAGTACATGTTAGTTTTGGTGAAACTCAACGATATAAGTAAGGAGTCCTTTTATGTCGTGGCAAAATCGATAGGTTTACCTAATAAGTTCTTAGACGTACCTATCAACCAAGAATAGTTTCTAGACTATTAGCAAAAGGCTTTTGCTTACCTAAGATGTTTTAGGATTAAGTCGACAAACTGTGCTTAGTTCTTTAATGATTTTAGGATCTTGGAATCATTTTATTCACACCTGCCGGAACACATAACTTGAATAAAATGCTTAATGAACATTGAATTATGCATGTATGCTAGAATTCAAGTTTATTAAGAGAAACTGTGAATGGTTATTTATTTGTTTATTCTTTTCAATTGTAGTTTTAAATATTGCAAACAATAATTCATTCAACATTCGATCAATTCTCGAAAAGGAGAAGTTGAGCGGGAAAAACTTCCTTGACTGGCAAAGGAACTTGCAAATAGTTCTTATGCAGGAAGAAAAGGAGTATGTCCTAGAAGAGGCGATGCCCGAAGCCGCAGGCGACGGGGTCACTCAGGCAGCCCTCAATCGTTGGATTGATGCCAACAAGGATGTGAAATGTCTAATGCTCGCCACCATGAGTGCAGATCTGCAGAAAACGTTCATCAACTCAGATGCTTTCACAATCATCAGTGAGTTGAAGAACATGTTCCAAGATCTGGCTCGAGTCGAAAGATTCGAGACTCATAGGCAAATTCTTGAGACCAAGCTTAAGAGAGGCGAGCCCGTAAGTCCACATGTTCTCAAAATGATTGGACTCATTGAGAATATGAGTCGGCTGGATCAGCAATTTTCTCAGGAAATGGCTATAGACACCATCCTCCATTCTCTTCATAGCGGGTATGATCATTTCAAACTGAACTACAGTATGAATAGTCTGGACAAAACGCTCACTGAGCTTCACGGTATGCTGAAGACCGCTGAAAAGACGCTCAAAAGTGATAAGCAGGATGTGCTTATGGTGCGTGGGGGCAAGTTCAAGAAATCTGGAAAGAAGAGGAATGCTAAGAAAGGTGGCAACAAGGCCAGCCCAACTAAGCAAACTGGTGCCAAATCTGTAAAGAGGAAGGTCAGTCAACCCACTTCTGAATCCGAATGCTTCTACTGCAAGAAGAAGGGGCATTGGAAGAGAGATTGCTTGAAGCTAAAGGAAGATCAGAAGAACGGAACAGTCGTTCCATCTTCAGGTATTTTCGTTATAGACTGTATACTTGCTAATTCAACTTCTTGGGTATTAGATACAGGTTGTGGCTCACACTTATGTTCCAATCCACAGGGACTAAGAAGAAGTAGAAAGTTAAGCAAGGGAGAAGTCGACCTACGAGTGGGAAATGGAGCACGGATTGCTGCATTAGCTGTAGGAACTTATTATTTGTCGTTGCCCTCCGGGCTAGTTTTGGAACTGGAAGAGTGTTTCCATGTTCCAAGTCTTACTAAAAACATCATTTCAGTTTCTTGCTTAGATGCTAAGGGATTTTCCTTTTTAATAAAAGACAATAGTTGTTCGTTTTATTTTAAAGAGATGTTTTATGGATCTGCTAGATTAGTCAATGGACTTTATTTATTAGATCACGACAAACAAGTATATAACATAAATACCAAAAAGGCCAAAAAGGATGATTCAGATCTCACCTATCTGTGGCATTGTCGATTAGGCCATATAAACTTGAAACGCTTAGAAAGACTTCAAAAGGAAGGAATTCTAGAACCATTTGACTTAGATGATTATGGTAAATGCGAATCATGTTTACTTGGCAAAATGACAAAGCAACCTTTCTCTAAAGTTGGAGAAAGAGCAAATGAACTATTGGGTTTAATCCATACAGATGTATGTGGACCAATGAGTACAAATGCTAGAGGTGGTTTCAGCTACTTTATCACTTTCACTGATGACTTCAGTAGATATGGTTATGTCTACCTAATGAAGCATAAGTCTGAATCCTTTAACAAATTCAAGGAATTTCAGAGTGAAGTAGAGAATCAATTAGGCAAGAAGATTAAGGCACTGCGGTCTGACAGAGGCGGTGAATATCTGAGCTATGAATTTGATGACCATCTGAAAGAATGTGGAATTCTATCAGAATTGACTCCTCCTGGAACACCACAATGGAACGGTGTGTCGGAACGGAGGAACAGAACCTTGCTAGACATGGTCAGGTCAATGATGGGTCAGGCCAAACTTCCATTAGAATTTTGGGGACATGCACTAAATACAGCTGCACTCACTATAAATAGAGCTCCGTCTAAAGCTGTCGAAAAGACTCCATATGAGTTATGGTTTGGAAAGCCTCCAAATGTGTCTTTTCTTAAGATTTGGGGATGTGAAGTATACGTCAAACGATTAATTTCAGACAAACTTCATCCAAAATCTGACAAATGTATCCTTGTGGGCTATCCAAAGGAAACAAAGGGGTATTACTTCTACAATACATCTGAGAACAAGGTGTTTGTTGCTCGAGATGGTGTCTTTTTGGAGAAAGATCACATTTCCAAAATGACAAGTGGGAGAAAAGTAGACCTCGAAGAAATTCGAGTCGAACAACAAACTCTAGAGAATGCTCAAGATGACATTCAGGATGAAACTCAGAGATCTTTAGAAGAATCTGGTGAGAATCATGGTCAATCTAGAAATGTTACCCCGCGTAGATCGCAAAGATATAGATCTCAACCGGAAAGGTACTTAGGTATTTTGACGAACGAGAGCTATGACGTTCTATTACTTGAAAGTGATGAACCTACGACTTACAAACAAGCTATGACGAGCCCTAGCTCCAAGCAATGGCAAGAAGCCATGCAATCTGAATTAGACTCCATGTCTGAAAACCAAGTATGGGATTTGGTCGATTTGCCAGATGGCTACCAAGCCATTGGAAGCAAATGGGTTTTCAAACTGAAAAAGGACAAGGATGGGAAACTTGAAGTTTTCAAAGCTAGATTGGTTGCAAAAGGTTACAGGCAAGTCCACGGTGTGGATTACGATGAAACCTTTTCACCAGTTGCAATACTAAAGTCTATTCGGATAATGTTAGCAATCGCTGCATATTACGATTACGAAATATGGCAGATGGATGTCAAAACTGCTTTCTTAAACGGCGTTTTAACAGAAACTATGTTTATGACACAGCCTGAAGGTTTTGAGGATCCAAAGAATGCTAAAAAGGCATGCAAGCTAAAGAAGTCAATCTACGGATTGAAGCAGGCATCCAGGAGCTGGAATATACGTTTTGATGAAGCAGTCAGTGACTTTGGTTTCATCAAGAACGCAGACGAATCTTGTGTATACAAGAAGGTCAGTGGGAGCAAAATTGCTTTCCTAGTATTATATGTCGACGACATATTACTTATCGGAAATGACATTCCTATGTTGAACTCTGTCAAGATTTGGCTTGGGAAATGTTTTTCGATGAAAGATCTAGGAGAAGCACAGTACATATTGGGCATCAAGATTTACAGAGATAGATCTAAAAGGATGATTGGACTTAGTCAAAGCACTTATATCAATAAGGTGCTTGATAGGTTCAAGATGGCAGACTCCAAGCGAGGCTACCTACCTATGTCTCATGGAATAACTCTAAGCAAGACTCAGTGCCCAAAAACACTTGATGAGCGTAGATGAATGAATGGGATTCCATATGCATCATTGATTGGTTCAATAATGTATGCTATGATATGTACACGCCCGGATGTTGCCTACGCACTCAGTGCTACGAGCAGATACCAGTCAGACCCAGGAGAGGCGCATTGGACTGCTGCCAAGAATATTCTGAAGTACCTGAAAAGGCACAAAGATGACTTCCTGGTCTATGGTGGAGATGATGAATTAATTGTTAAAGGCTATACGGACGCAAGTTTCCAAACCGACAAAGATGATTTCAGATCACAGTCTGGGTTTGTCTTCTGCCTCAACGGAGGTGCAGTAAGCTGGAAAAGTGCTAAGCAAAGCACCATTGCGGATTCTACAACTGAAGCGGAGTACATTGCTGCACATAAAGCAGCAAAGGAAGCTATATGGCTAAGGAAGTTCATAGGTGAACTTGGTGTAGTCCCCTCCATTAAAGGACCAATAGCCCTGTATTGTGATAATAACGGAGCTATTGCACAGGCAAAGGAGCCTAGACACCACCAGAGAGTCAAGCATGTACTTCGTAGATTTCACCTTCTACGAGAGTTCGTTGAAAGAAAAGAAGTCGAGATAAACAAGATTGGAACTGATGAAAACATATCAGATCCATTGACTAAACCTCTGCCGCAGGCGAAGCACAACTCGCACACTGCAGCTATGGGAATCAAGCATATTGGAGAATGGCTTTGATATCCTTGTTTAATGTTTTAAAGTTTTAGAGTTTAAATCTTTGTAAAACATTATTGGTTAATCATTCACAATAAATGAAGAGAATTCATTTTTCCATTTAATTTGTGGTTTATTAAATGATGAGTCCCTTCAATTTGACGATATATTCAAGATAGACTGTCAGGACCAGTCCTGTGACTAAGAAATGTCTATCAAGTGAACTTGAATGTCAAAGGTTGAAAATGGTCCCTAGTCGGAGTTTTCTATAAAATTAGACGCATAGAAAACGTTAGACGATTAGAATGCAAGATGACTAGTAGTTCTGTTTCTTGAACTATGTGGACATGGCAATGTCATAATCATTTGCATAGATACTTACTTTGGGAAGACTGGTATCGGACAAGACCTATGAAACTTTACTGTAAGAGATGAAAATCTGTCATAAGTAAATTTCATTAAAATTATTAGACACTAAGTCCTCAATACCTGAGTGATTTGAGATTACTTGTTTGAGAACTGGTTGCTTTGACGTTGACCAACCGTCGCACCGTAAAAGGAGGCTATAAAGGCAACGCTCAGGTAATCACCTATCAAACGAAGTCTAATCTCAAGATCGCAAGATTGGGATTGTCCTCCCATAAATCGGGATGAGATGCTAAAAAAGTTGTACAAGGCCACTCGGAGAGCTAGAAACTGTGAAATGCATGGCCGTGCTCGGATGAATCATAGGCTATGATTATCTGTTTATTTGATCAGTTGAACTCTGAAACCGAGGAACACCTCTAGACATAATAAGGATTACAACTCTTACCTTATGTTCAAGAGCAAGCATCGAGCGGCAAAGGAATTAGGAAATGCACACTTGTCCCTAAGGACAAGTGGGAGACTGAAGGAAATAATGCCCTTGGTCCAAGTATGCATTCTATGTTAAGTCTAATAAGTGCGGGTCGGTATTAATTAACAAGTTAATAATTCAGTGAGATCAAGTGAGCTGAATGCCTAGCTAGAGGCCGCTTCAGTTCAAGTGGAATTAATGATATTAATCCACAGCTTACTCTTGACTGAACCCGCAGGGTCACACAAATAGTACGTAAACGGATCAAGTATTTAATGGCATTAAATACTCCATCTATGGATATTCGGAATCGACGGATCTTGGTTTCAGTGGGAGCTGAGATCGTCACAGGCAAGAAATGAATACTCCGGAAACGATGATATTGTCGGAAACGGAAATATGGATCGTATCGGAAATATAAATATTATCCAAGTCGTAGATGTTGCCGGAAACGGAAACATGGTACTTATCGGAAAATATTATCGGAAATGGAAATATTGCCGGAATCGGAAATATTGCCGGAAACGGAAATATTGTCAGAATCGGAAATATTATCGGAATCGGAAAATAATTCCGGAAACGGAAATATTAAATATTTGTTCGAAACGGAAATTAATTCCGGAATCGAAAATATTAAATATTGTTCGTATCGGAAATAAATTCCGGAATCGGGAATTTAATCGGAAGCGTATCGTACGAATTAGCATCGGACGAGGCCTGCCAGACGAAGGCCCATCACGAAGCCTGGCCATCGCCCAGCAAGCCAAGCGCGCCACACGAACAACCAAGGCCACGCCAGGCCCAGCGCAAGGCCAGGCCCAGCAGGCCATGGCAGCGCGCGCAGCGATGGGCTGCGAGCTGTGCTGCTGCTCGCGTGGGCTTGCGGCTCGCGTGGGCCGAGCGGCCGTGTGGGCTGTGCGCGGGCATGGCCTGCACGCTTGCGGGTCATGCTCGTGTAGAGTTTGTGTTCACATACGAAACCTAAAGAGTATAGGATTTGTTTAAATGATTAAAATTCCTAATCCTAAAAGATAAATTAATTAAATAAGAATTCTACTAGGATTCTAATTTAATTAATTCGTATCCTAGTAGGATTCGATTACTTATTCCATGGTCTATAAATATGAGTTAAGGGCTCATAATTTATATCAAGTATTCAAGTATTCAAAGTGATTTTTGAGAGCAAAAATTCAGTCATATAATTGCCTACAATAGCCGAAAATTCTAAGTACCTTAAGGGCGATTCTAGTTGGTCAAGCTTAAGGCGGATCCGGACGTGCTGTGGACTATCTACGGAGGGACGACACTTGGAGTCCTAAAGACTTGTTCTTGTTCGGTTCGGGCGCAGCTAGGGAGGGCACGCAACAAAGTGTATGCATCTAAACTATGCTAAATGATTATGTGTAAATAATATGCTTTCCTGGCTTTATGGTTTTTCCGCATGATTTATGTTTTGTCATATTGATCATAACCTAACATGTTGTATGGAGTGTCCATGTCTTTATCAATATATCATTACTTTCTTACCATAAAAAACTTGTTCTAATATTTTAATATACATGATTGGATATATTAGTTGCCAAATATTGCGTAGGAGTCGGTGCATATTGTGAGTGTAAAAAACTATCAAGAACGGGTAATACGTTATAATTGACAAAAAATCTCTACTATATAAGGGAACGCCCGAGGCGGCGTAAATAGTGATTGTATATTTTACCGTTCCTAAATTAGAAACATAAAAACAACTTAAACACACAACATTTTATATTACAAAGGGAATCGATTTCTAAAAATATTTACTACATTCACCAAATACTAAAACTCAGAAGAAAAAAAATATCAATAAAAAGTAATTTCAAGCACACATCGGGTACATATAAAACTAGTAAATAAATCAATAAGGTACTTTTTTACTCGTACCATGTTGCCTTATTTTTTTTTGCTTATTTTTTTACCTCGTAAACCCCTCTTTTCTTGAATTTTCTAGCTTTTGATTTCATGTTCGTAATAAAAATTTCATTCTCTCCCTATTGGAGGGTTATATCTACCCATTTATTGAGTTATCTCTACGCATATATTGGATTTTATCTCTCTCCTTGTGAGAATTTGGGGGGTATATTTTTAATTTCGCAGGAAAAATTGATTTGTTGATGAAGATTTGTGCGGTGTTACAACGGGGATGTCAGTTCTATGTCTACAATCGAATTTAATTCAATCTCAAAACTACAACAGATCGAAAGACCCCCTCGTTGAAGGCTGTATCAAAAAACGATATGAAAGAGGGTATTCATCATTGTTAGATCTCATCCACAACGATCGTGGTTTTGCCGGACTATAATTTCTTTTGATCCTAGTTGTTTTTTACTCCCTCCGTCCCGGACTACTCGAAACGGTTTGACCGGCACAAAGTTTAATATTTGCTTTGTAATTGACTTATTATTTAATTAGATGGTAGTTGGTAGTGAATTTTTTTTTTTTTAATATAGATAGTGGGGTGTGTCAAACTTTTAAAGGGGTAGTTGGTAGTGTGGATTTTTTAATGTTTATTTTTAGGGAGTAGGGAAGTAGGTGGGTCATATGATAAGTGAAAATTGATATAATATTAATAAAAGTTTCAATTTTTAGAAATGAATAAAAGTTTCAATTTTTAGAAATGTTGCAAGTAATGCGAGACGACCTTATAAGTAAAACGTTTCGAGTGTTTTGGAACGAAGAAAGTATTTGTTAGTTTTGATTTCTATTGTAAACTAGTATAGTACCCGTGCGATGCACGGTTTATGTTATGAATATTAAATTTGCATATCTAAACTTTTACTAAACTATAGCTATATGAAATTTTCATCAAAATAGAGCTTATAAATAATCTTCTTACTAAAACTAATGATGAATAAATTTGTTACTGCCCCATTCTGTGTCTTATTTATTTAACAAATTCAAAAAAGTAAAATAAGGGTACATAGATATTCACATTCTTCTCCTTTCATAACCCATGTCAAACATAAATTTATTCTCATTCGCTCTTTACTTTGATAGTCATACTAACTTAATACCCCCAACCATCTACTACATCCGTTCTTTAATGTTCTTTACTATTACTATTTACACGGACTCCAATTCAATATTTAACCACTAATTAATATATCTGTTTTCGTACGTTAAAAAATTATAAAAGGTTGATATTCTGAAAATAAATACCGAGACCAATCTAACAATATCTTACACGATAACCTTATGATGTGTATAATGGTGAGAATTTACCGTCAAAGTTTTCATACTTTGGACACATATTTATAGGCGTAAAGAACTTTCAGAAACATAGGTAGTATATTATTACCCGATTATTTAACACTCACCCCCACCATATATCTTATTCAGCTAGAGATAACTTCGAAGCGGGGTGGGATGATCTCGCAACACTTGTACTTGCCCAGAATTCTCATCCCCATGTCCGTCACCACGATAGGTATGATACTCATCCCCGTCCTAACCCCCGCCTCGGGGGGCGAAAAATAAAACTAACTCCGCTTCATCACCCATCCGTGTATCCACACCTGCCTCAAACCAAGCCCTAAACGGATGGACTCGACATTGTTTTTTGATAAGAGAGTTTTGAATTTTAAGAGAGTATTTGACAATTTGGTTGTCTGATTATACTTTGGACACATATAGCTTATAGATATTTTCCTACTTAAAATTAATGATGAATAAATTTGTTATTGCCTCATTCGGTGTCTTATTTATTAAATAAAATAAAATAAAGGTACATAGACAAAATTATTTTCCTCCCCATTCACCACATGTTAAACGTTGCCCTAGAAGGTTGGGCCCGACATTGTTTTCTGGTAAGAGAGTTTTGAATTTTACAACTCTATTCTAGAGTATTTGACAATTTGTTTGTCTTCTTATATTATACTTTGGACACATATAGCTTATATATATATATCCTCCTAATCAAAAGTTCAAAACTAATGATGGATAAATTTGTTATTGCCCCGTTCGGTGTCTTATTTAATAAAAAACAGAAAATAAATAAGGGTACATAGACAAAATTATTTTCATCCCCACTCATCAAATGTGTCAAACCTAGCCCTTGACGGCTAGACCCAACATTATTTTTGGTAAGAGAATTTTGAATTTTAAAACTCTATTCACCATTTGGTTGTCTGGTTACACTATATGTACTTTGGACACATGTACCTTACAGATATTCTCCTAATTAAAATTAATGATGGATAATTTTTTTTCCTATCCGGTGTCTAATTTAATAAAACAAAACAAAATAAGGGTACATAACAAAATTATTTTCACTATTTATCACATGTGTCAATCATAGTGCTATTCTCATCCACCCTTCACTTCAATAGTCATACCTACTTAATCATTTTATATTTACATTATTACCTAATCACTTAACACCTACTCCCCTATCTATACCTAGTCTATACCTAAGCAAAACCATAGCTAATAATATGACATTTGTCATGCCTCCCTTACTTCATCCATCATTTTGGTTTTTTTGATTTTTTTTGTTGTTTGTTATATTTCTAACGCCTTTTCTCATTCAACATCAATTCATCATTTAATTTATGTATATTCATCCAATCATTTCCACTTCATCTCAATCAATATCAGTATTCCATTTAATTTATATATATTATTTCAACCTTCAAATGCCACCTATACTATTTAAATCACATTTTCCTACTAAAATTACAAATCTCCAATAACATTAGGACTTTAAAAGACCAATAGATTAACAACTAATATATAACGGTCCGTTCTTTGAACGGGCTCAAGAGCTAGTTTCCTTTATTCAGCGACCCGTGTATCCACACTCACCTCAAACCCACCCCTGGACTAACATTTTTTTGGTAAGAGAGTTTTGAATTTTAAAATTCTACTATAGAGTCTTCTACAATTTTAGTGTCTTATTAGAATAATTTAGTAAATAAACAAAACATTATAATATGTACTTTCTCCGTCCAAATTTAATAGTTGCAATAATCTTTACATGAAGTTTTATGCGATAAGTTATTATAAGCTTATATATTTTAATTTAATAGAAAAAATGTATGTTGGAAGATAGTGGAATTTTTATAGAATCAAGTATAAGAGAGACAAATCAGAGAGCGACATAGCTCCACATCGATTTCCGTTATCCAAATTGGGAAAAGATTTTTCATTAGATTACAGTGTAAAATAAAAGCAAATATATTACCCATCAAATGATCAAAGACAAAGAAACTAATAATATAAAATGAAACCATAAAACTCTTAAATTGTGTTTCAATTAAAAGATTAAGGAATATTGAATAAAAGGATAAGTAGAAATTATAAATTCGAGAAAGAAAAAATACAAAGTTATTAATGTTTTTTCAATAAGCATATTTTACACAACCTTGATAAATACTAATTCGAATATTAAAGCAAAGGTAAATATTCGTTATACATATCCGCAGTCAATATAAGACACATATTTTTAAATAAAAATTGACAATACATACAATTAGTCATTAGTGAATTTAAGTTAAATATTTTATTTCTAAGAGATGTTAAAATATTTTAAATTAAAAGATATTTTATACAACCTTGTTAAAATGCTTTCATTTTTATATTAAACAGATTATTGTCATATACTCATATTGTAAATATTGTGATATTGAAGTAGATTATTTAGTATAATTTTTTTAGTCAATGATCTTGATGTATACACAATATATTTCAACAATTAGTCATTATCGATCAACTATTAGCATTTTTTTAATATTAGAACTCAGACATAATGCATTTGCCACCAATTAGCCATTATATATCAACTGTTAGCGTTTTAAAAAAACAATCTCATGCTCCCAGTTACCACTTATTATTAGTATATTATGAGTAAGAATCCATAGAATATGTTATTAGTATATCCGAAGTCAAAACGTAAGAGATTAAGGTTAATAAATCTTTAGGGATGTTGAAGATCATAATTTTAAATAAAGCATAATATATAATAAAAGTTAGGGGCAGATGTCCAACATCGATACGGCTAATACTTGAACAAATTTTCTCTCTTATTTGGATTAAGAATTAGTTTGGTATGTTATTATTTTCATGTTTTAATTTTTGAATAGGAATTTTGAATTACACTGCGTAGAAGTATATATACTTAGGTGTAAAAAAATAAAAATTATCAATCTTCGCATAAGTAACTTATTGCGATGAGAATAAATACTTAGGTGTAAGAAAAATTTAAAATAATAATAAAAAGTAGGGATACATATCATTTTTACAGTTATTGTTCTGACAAAAATTATGTATATATAGACAAATAAAATAGATACAGAGTATATTAAAAGTATATATATATAAAGATTTATATGATATTCATTAAATATATATAGAAAATTTTCTATATAAGTTAGTAAAAATATTGATGAATCTTTAATTCCTTATAGATTTTACAATATTAGTAATTGTTACCATAAAATTCATTAAGTTAAATATGACAAAAACTTTATCTATTAATTAATTAATTTTATATTAAAAGAGAGGCGAATCAATGAGTGACATTTGTCATCACCACATTGATTTCCTCTCTTTTAATATAGGTATATAGATACCTTAACTATTTTATTAATGAACTAACTAGCTCTTGAGCCCGTTCATAAAACGGGCAATTATATTGGGGTTGTTCAACCGTCTTTTAAAGTTATAATTTTATTGATGATTTGTGATTTTAGTGAGAATATATCATTTAAATAGAGGTGAAATTTGATAGTGGAAAGAATATTTAAATTAAATGGTTAATTAATTTTGAGTGTTAAAGAGGGGGGAGATGAAGTGGAAGAGACTGACTGAATATATTGGACTGTCGGTGAATTGATGTTGAATGAGAAAGACTAAGTAAAAGATGCGTTTAAGTTGTAAAATATATCCAAACAATAAAAAGAAAAAGTCAAAAATGGATAGGAGGAGGAGATGACACGTGTCATCTAATAAGCTATGGTTTCGCTTTTTAAATACTAGGTATAGATTTCAACTTAAAAAAATATATTAAAAAAAACGAAAAAAAAAGAAAGAAAAGGGGGATGTTATGGTTTTCGATCTCTCTCTTTCTCTCTCCTCCTCCGTAGGTGTCTGATCTCACTCTAACATTCCAATCATTCGACATTTGTTAAGCAAGTTTGCTCGAATTGCATCAAAAGGTTAGATTTGTACACTTTTATTCAATTTCTTTTTGACTTAATCACTCACTTTTTTTGGATGAGGAGTATGAAGTTTAGTAAAAAAATCAATTTGTAGGAGAAATGCTTGATAATTTGATGTTCGTTGCTTAAATGTCAACATTCAAGCCTCATTTCATGATAACCTGAATTTATTTAGGTCAAATTCATTCGACATTTCGATCTGTAGTTCTTAATTTGTTGTAGAATTATGGAATTTGATTGATCTTGTAGTTTATTGTTGTTTTGTTGTTGTTGATTAGTAATGGTAAGTTTTGATTGATTGAACAGATGTCAGTTCCTCGATCAATGGACAAGTCAAGTGCTCTTGAATACATTAACCAGATGTTTCCTACAGGTCAATTTTCTCTCTTTCCTTAGCTAATTTGTCGAGTTGTACCCGGAAGTTGAAGTTCTGATTGAATTCGAAGCGTCAAAGTCAGACAGTTACTCCATTGATCAGTGTTAATGTGAAAGGGATTGTTGATGTTTTATTTTAGGAATTCTTACAGTGTTGCATTTTCCATGTTACTTGCACTGTTTGGATGACTGCTAACTGTGTGATCATAATTTATCAGAGGCGTCCTTATCTGGTGTTGAGCCTCTTATGCAAAAGATTCATGGTGAGATCCGTCGGGTGGATGCTTCCATACTGGGAGCTGTTCGGCAGCAGGTAAGGTTTACTGGGTCTTGCACAACACGATTTGTGCTGTATAACTCTTGAAGCGTTAATTGTTTATTTTTTTACTATCTCTTGGCTCCTTAGAACTGAAAATGTTTTCCAAGGAAAATGCAGTTAGAGATTTGTTTTCTGATGTTTAGTTTTCTCAAGGGTGGAAATAGTTAGTTTTCCCAAGGGTGGAAACCATTCTTATTTTTAGAAAGGAATATTACATTTTCGCCTCCATTCTTGGAGAAGGATTTCCTCTAGTAGTCTCTACCAAAAATGCTTATTTTTTGGGTTAATACTTGGTGTTACAATCGTTATACATTGTTTGTAAAAGTAATTTGTTGTCCCAGTTGCAGCGAACTGTCAATAAGTGTTCTTTTGTTATCTAGGTGTCTGTTGAGTTTATTTTGTATATAGAAGGTTGTTTAAGGAAGTTGAGCTTAAGGAGAGTATTGTTTTCAAATGTTTTAATGAGAGCCATGGTCGTTGAATTTGGGAATATAGTGTTTAGACGATTTGACTGAAAAGTGCATGTATATCACAGAAGGTTGAACAGAGATTGGCTGTAAACAAAAGGTGAAAGAGAGCATTTTAGCATAGTACAAATGAACATCACTAGTTTATTTATTTGAAAGCTTAGATAGATAAACGAAGTATGAGCTTGGTCTCCAGCTAAAATAGGATGGTTAAAATGGAGAACTGCATACGAGTTAAGAAGACTAGGATTTGAATTTAAAGAAGTCAAATTCAGGCGTTCTACAAGGATGGTGTTTTTTTGTTCAATCTCACATATCGATATAGGTTGAATAACTGATGTATATGGCCTTGTAAGTTGTAACGAGAAAGAGAAAAAATGAAGTTCAGTGAAAGAAGGTTGGTGCTTTTTTCCTTCTTTCTCTCTTCCCCTTTACCTTGGGGGGAGGGGGGGGGGGGATTAACGAAGCGATAAACTTACGAAGTATTTAGAAGACAAACTCTTCACACACCCCCACCCCCACCATTCGAATATTACATGCCCTATTGCAGGGTTTGAAATCTTGGTTGCATTCACAATATTGGCTGTGGAACCACTTTTAGAGGTAACGCAGTTGGTTTGCAGCTGTTGTTGGCGAAGTACTATGGTAAGAGTATGCTGTAATACCACCTTAGATTTAATTCCTTGATATTTTAATTTTAAGATAGAAAGTCCTTGGTAAATGAGTCGAACATGTGGTTGGGAGAAGATGTGACTGCTAGACATGATCTTACACACAAATTGGTCTGAGATAGGATATCTGTGTCATTTGTTGACCCCTGTAGTCAGAAAAATATGTTTTCATCCCAGCTTTTCTTTTTAATTTGGTGGGGGAGGGGGGTCGGTGGGTGGGGAACAGGTTCCTTGATGTCCCTCATCATCATCCAATGCAAAATATGTTAGCGCTTGGCAGTGATCATAACTGGAAATTTAGAATGCGGTTTATTTTTTGAGAAAAAAGAATTCTAAAGAGTAAAGCGAATTTATAGGAAATGGGAAATGGTTGTCACTTGTCACTGTCATTGGCTTCTTACTAACTGGAAGAGAGCTGGATTACTTTGGATTGTCAAACGAGGAGATGGGGTGGAAGAATATATATTCGACGAAGAACATCTTTTAAGATTATTGGTGATGATGGAAAAAGTATTAGGGGCTATATCAAATGCTGGAATCTGGATGCCAATTACATTCATCTCTTCATTATTAATATGCATTTACTGTCAGCCTATTGTTCTCTGTCTTTCTTCTTGGTTGGATTGGATGTTGTCCTGGTGTGAAATTAGATGGTTTGTGGCTTTGTGCTTATCAAGATAAGGCATTTGGTGTGGTGGTGACTAAACCTGGTTATTGGACAGGATAGTCCAATGGATATAGGGTTAGGGTCAAGTTAATAGGGCTTTTATTGGGCAGGGCTTTTATTGGACAGGGCCTTTATTGGACAGGGTCATTATAGGGTCAAACTTATACTACAATTATTTTGAAAATTAAAATAGTAATGATACAAAAAATTACGTGTATACCTTCGTATTCACTTGTACTTGCACATGGCTCTTTTGTTTTTCATTTTTCATTGCTCGTTTATTGACCCGCCCACTAATGACCCGCTTTTGACCCGCGACCCGCTTTTGACCCGCCCATTATCGACCCGCTAAAAACGACCCTTTCAATACCCGACCCTCTTTTAACCCGCACCGACCCTGACCCGACCCGCCCGATAACCAGGTCTAGTGGTGAGTGGTGACTGGTGTAAAACTGAACTCACATCCTTTCAAGATTTCATGAGGTAAAGAGGTAAACCTAAGAAGAAAATTGAGCTGGAGTGAGCAGGGTACACATAGTAAATATAAAACTCATGAAGATATTACCCTTGATTTGAACCAACACACTCGAGGACTAATGTGCCATTTCATAAGTAGGGTGCCACTTCCAGTGCCTTATCATATGGATTCTTGGAGTCTTCAGTTCTTTTATTGTACTTCGTCTGCGTTTTCCTTTCGTTCCTGAAATATGGCCGTCCTAGTTCATACCTGATTTCCTTGTTTTTATCGCTTCAGCCTCTTTCCTTTTGGTTGTTGGTTTTGGCTACGCTTGATTACTATTTCTCTACCAGTAGTGTTCTAGTGTTTTAGTTTTATTTTGAAAATGCTTTATGATAGAGGAGAATATATGCATGGTCCTGGACCAACGCTACCTAACTTCACAATTTGGCGGTTACTAAGTTTTAAGGAGGCGTAGTGACTACTTATTGTGAGAGGTGGGAGCAATGGATCGAGACCGCACAAAAATTCAAGACAGCTTCTATACTAGCTTCCATTCTTATTCTGACTTGGGAAAACCTGTGTGTGTTTGGACCAGTGTTTTCAAATCGGGTAATTTCTTCTAGTTTGTCTTTGGTCATGTAATAACTTCCTGTAATTTAGAGTAATTCAGGTACCAAGGCCAAAGAAGATCTTGCTGCTGCTACGGGTGCAGTGGAGGTTTGTACTCCCAATATATGGATTCTTTCTACTTGGCTTATTCAAATTTTCTTCTGGAATAATATCTATATTCAATTGCCAAAAAAATATCTATATTCAACTGCATCCTAGTTTCTGTTTCTGTAGATAAGTGTTATGATAACCTTTATTTGATTGATTAATTTTCTACAGGAACTCATGTACAAGATACGAGAGATAAAGAATAAGGCTGAGCAAAGTGAGACAATGGTTCAAGAAATTTGTCGTGACATAAAGAAGCTTGATTTTGCAAAGAAGCACATTACAACTACTATTACCGCCCTTCATCGTCTTACCATGTTAGGTTTGTTTTTTTTCCTGCTGCCTATTTTTATTGACCTTTGCACTTCACAAATTCTATCAGCCATATGGTATTGGTGCTTAAGAAACGGAAATTTTCTTTCTTTCCGTCTTTTTTCTTGTGGAGTACAAGACCATATAAAGAAAACGTAGTACCACAAGAAAAATCCATGAATATATACACCACCTTCATACTTAACATCTAACGACTAAACTTATATTCTACGGATTAGTAGATTTCACACCATGAAAATCTGTGATCAAAAGGAAAATGTAGAGTATGGTGTAATGTAAATCATCACTTACGAACTACAATCCTATAATCTGTCATGGTCCTACCATGATACTGTTAATCACATGTTTAATAGAATACAAAACTTACCCTAATTTTATTTTATGTGTGAAACGAAGCTGGTTGTATATCTGCTGTTCCTATAGATGCAGGATTTGTGTGCTGTCCATTTGTATGTTTGTAGTTGTTGTGGCAATATTTGAAGAATAAAATGGACGACTATGAGCTCCAAGACTTTTTGCTAGATACTCTTTGTATTTATTTGAATCTAACAGCTTGGTTGTTATATATTAATCGTCTTTCATGATATCTGTCGTGTGTGCACACATTTGCAGAGGAACTTACATTTATATGAAGACATTGGAGGCCTCTATTTCTTTAATTTGATAGGGTTGAGACTATAGATTCAGACCTGCACAGACCTGCAATTGTAACACACCGTTTTGTTGTTTTCTTGGATGTTTTAATTTCTGACTTCATTCACTGTTTCTCTCTTATAATTCTAAAAAATGTATAATTTCCTTATTCTTTGTGAGTGTTATATATACAATAATATAATTATACATAGATGATGTATAATGCTTGCGTAACATCTGTGTTCAGTCAATTTTTTGTGCTCTAACTTTTAATTGAGAATAAAGTATGCTACCATAATGTCTTTTCAATGGTTTGGCAGTATCTGCTGTTGAGCAACTTCAAGTGATGGCTTCAAAGAGGCAATATAAGGAGGCAGCTGCTCAATTGGAGGTACCAAGCTGCCAGTGGGCAAGCGTTATTCTTCTATTTAGGAGGTCAATAATCTTTTATTTAAAGTTTCTTTTCTGTCTCTTTGGAGGCTCCACGGTCCTTCGCACCCATACATACATACGTAGTATATGGTTTTGGGTTTTAGATTTATTATTGACTGAAATAATAGAATATATACCTTTTTTCTTTTGTTTGGTTGTTGTTGGCAGATAAATATTCTCTGAATAGTCTGATATATTATGTGATTGTTTCAATTCAAGTCTACTTATTGTTTGATAACTCTAATTTCGCCGAAGAAACTTAGAAAGTACACACTTAAATGACAATAGCTTGCTTTAAATAACACAAATGTTAAGTTATCTGCAAGCTTTTACACAAATTTAATGTTCTATAATCAATGGAACAACTTTTCCCCCACTTATAATAGCATGACCATGATCTACTCTCATCAGAGCGGGATGCGTGGCAGGAATCTTTGCTAACTTTATGTTCTTTTTAACATTGAAATCATATACGGGGATAAACCAAAAAAGATTAATTTCTTTACTCTATTAAAGGGTTTCCAGACCAATCTTATGCTCCTTATTTTGATTTCAATGTTACAAAGTCGCTAATTCATCAAAGATTCACGCCACTTATGCATCTCCAATGGAATACCCGAGCTTCCGTCATTGCCGTGTTGTTATTAGTAGATATAATTATTGTGTCATCAGTTATACGATGACAAGTTTATATCTATTGTTGAAAACAGAATCTTTTGTTATTAGAGGCTAATTTTACCTGCTGTATTGTCAATTCCACTTGTGTGCAATGATGTTGGTTTGTATGCTTTCATTTGTTAAAGGGATAACTAAGCGATTCATAATGTCAGATGATGACTATCTTTTCTTGGGCAAAAATCCTTGAATTATTCAGTCACATGAGTACTGAGACTTAGGGATAGGGACATCCAACTGTGTTTGAGAAAGGAAGTAAAAAGGAGTTTCAGTTTTGAGAGGAAATTTAGTTATCTTAATGTAACAATTTAATTTGGTAAAATCAGTGCAAGTCTGAAATTTGAGGAAACTTCCAGAAGAATTCGGACCATGCAAAATTTATGACCATTACTGGTAACTTTAATGTGAGTTTCTGTTTAAGTTAAATTTTTTTGTTTGATGACTTTGATCCTTCTTGTTGGAGCTTAGGCTTGTGAAATTCTGACCTGCCTTGGTACTCCGTCAGTCCGTCTTCTAATTCTCGGTGCATTTTCATGTTTGTTGGACAAGATCCTGAAGCTGCTGCTTCTTAATATGCTCTGAGAGTCCGAGTTAGTCGATATTTGGTGAATGTGTAATGAACCAAGTGTAAGGGAAGGGCACAATAGGTAGTGAGTAATATTAGGTAGAAGACAAATTAGGTAGGTGTAGTAGAATGGTTATAAATAAGGGCACATTAGGTTATGAGAGGCATGTTGAGTATTTTGGTAAAGCTTAGGCTTTGGAGAGTGGTGACCTCAAGTCACTAAATCTGGAGATTGGTGGCCTCAAATCACCACCCTTGTATCCCCTTTTGTGTTCTTCATCCATCAAGCAAATTAATATAATTTATGCCCTTAATTTTCTGCCCAAAATATTCAGTTCATCACAGAATGCTATCGATAATTTCTACTTCAGCTGCATGAAGAGTAATCTACATCTAGGGTTTAATTTGATGCTACTTGATGGAGATTATGCACATGGTCTTCTCAATTTATTTGGGCTTGCTTCTAGTATACTGGCTAGGTTTTGAATCTTGGGCTTCTAATATACCTGAAGTCTGAGGAGAACTGTTACGAGACATCAATGTATGACTCTTGTAATGTTTTTTTGAAGGAATCAATGGCGAAACTACCCTATTGCACTTCACTCAAACAACTACCTTGTAGAAAGTGCTTTGATAACCACCTTATAAATCCAGAATTTTAAGGGTTTGCTACCACTTAACAGAATCCTGACATACTCTGTCAATGTGGTAGCAAAAACTTAAGGGGACGTTCAGGATTGACGTGGTTTGCCTGTTTTCCGTTCTTTGTTTCTTCAGAAAAATAAAACCAAATGCATTCAGCTAACATTGCGAAATACAAAATTTCTCCCATTTTCGTAAAGCTGCAACTGAACAGGACAAACTACAATAGGTGATTTTATGGTTTTGGTTTTGAGAAACCCGCTCTTCCTCAACTCCAAAGTTACTCATCTCTGTCACTCTATCTCTAATATCTGAATATCTATCTCTACCTCTTTTTGTTTCAAAGTGTCAATTTCCTTTTTTTCCACCTTCTCTTTAACTGTAAACGGAACCAACCAAAATCCCCATCATTAGGGGTTTCCCCTGCTACCATTTTGTTCTTCTCCCTCTCGTCCTGTCAACTTCGCATCTTGGAGTGCTTGTTGGGAAAAAAGGGTATCCACCATATTCGCCAACCCCCTCAAAAACCATATGTTCAAGGTGGTTTCTGATGAACCCAATACAATTTCTTCAATTTCATACAGTTTGGGGAAGTTCTTTCTTTTCAAAATATTGTCAGTGTTGCTGTAGTCGTTTTCCTTCACACTAACCAGTGACTGGTTAGGTTTAGTAGCTGAGTACAGCTACTTCTCCCGTCTTCTCTACTTCTTTCCCGTTTCTTTCTCCTAATAAGAAACAAAGGGTCTTTTTGTATTCTTTTTGTTAAGGATGTTGAATTCAGTTCAAGGTAGTTTACAACTTTACATGTACATTTCTATCAAATTTGAAAACACCTGATAGCAGTTCTCTTTCCGTCCTGTCTTTTTGTTTATAAGTAGATTTAACAAAAAATAAGAGATGGCATTTCTTCAATCATCTTTGCTGTGCGCCTGTGCTAAATCCTTTCCTAGTTTCCTGATTCCCTTGAAAGAGGCAGATATGTATCTTTATGAGTTGAAGCTGACTAAGCTCTTTTAGAGCTGGAACACTTTATAGAACAGGATAATTTCGTGGTTACGAGGTGTTTATCCTGTTGAGTCAGTGCTGGTTTCTTATTCCATCTCTCGTTGATTCTATCTTCTGCTGTTTGATCATTGATTGGCCTTTTTTCTATTTTTTATTTGTGTGGATGATATTGTTGTCCCTTGATCTTTTTCAGGCAGTAAATCAGTTATGCAGTCATTTTGAAGCCTACAGGGATGTCCCTAAAATAACTGAATTGCGAGAGAAGTTCAAGAATATTAAACAAATCTTGAAGTCTCATGTATTTTCTGACTTCTCAAGGTACTGTGTGAATGCTATTCCCTTTTTCGTTATGTGGAGTTGGAATACTATTTATTTGGGAGGTGGTAAGGGAAAGAGACCAGTTTGACAGTTTTCCCATTTGTCCAATTTGAGGTCTTATGCTGTTCAAAACCATGTTTGTTGTCCAACTTGAGATCTGGATATACGTGTTTGGATTTTTCTTTTGCTTAGCTATAGGTTCTAGGTTTCTTCCGTGGACCAACATGTAGATTTGAACTATTACATTGCTTATAACTTGAATTTGTAAGCTGAGAAAATTAACAACTTAACGAGGGATTGTTGGTGGTTGCAAAATCTATGTTCATGTTGAAGTTGTAAGAATTGGTTTTTTACTTTTTTATTAATTTCGGTTCATTATACTGTAGATAGTATCTCATTTGATGATGGTCTTTTGTAACCTCAGCCTGGGTACTGGGAAAGAGACAGAAGAAACTATCTTGCTGCAGCAGCTATCAGATGCTTGTTTGGTGGTTGATGCATTGGAACCCTCTGTGCGAGAAGAATTGGTCAAAATATTCTGCAACAGGGAACTTACTTCCTATAGACAAATTTTTGAAGGAGCTGGTTTGTATCCTTTACCCCTTTTTCTTTGTTCTTACTGGAATCCTTTTCTTATCAATGGTATAAGTTGGACCTTTTCTTTCTGCTAAAATTTTCTATTTATATTATTTTTGGGTATAGAACTTGCCAAGTTGGATAAAACAGAAAGAAGATATGCTTGGATCAAGCGTCGGTTGAGAACGAATGAGGAAATATGGAAAATTTTCCCTTCTTCATGGCATGTCCCTTATTTACTATGCATCCAATTTTGCAAGCTCACTAGGTATGTCTGCCCACATTTTATCCTCTTTCTTCGATTTTGAAACTTGTTATAATTTGTAAAATAATTACTTATTCTAGCCAATGTCATGTGGGCTTTTAATTATCACCAGTATCTGTATTGTCTTCTTGATTTGGAAACTTATGGCTGGATGGAGTGGCATAATTTGCTACATCTAATTCTCTTTTCACGCTGGCATGCTTTTCGCAATGAATTCTGATAGTAGTTGATTGCTTGGTATTCTATGTATTCATATCGACATGTTGATTTCCTTTAATCAGATGCCGCTTAGAATCAAAGGTTTAGCTTGATATGTGATTTATCCAGATAGATTAGTCCTTGGCTATTATCTTCTTTTTGCCAGTCAAGTTGCCTTCTCATCAACTTTTTTAAACATCGAAGTCATGCATGCTTATTCTTTATATAGAGTGACATTATTTTTCTGTTCTTTTTTTCGTTACAGAACACAACTTGAGGAAATACTTGATAACCTGAAGGAGAAACCAGATGTGGGGACACTGCTGCTGGTAAGGGGTGGATGCCTGATTGTTTTAAATACCTTAATTGGTTCTATAATTCAGAAGTAGTAGTCTTATTGCTTATTTTCCTTTAGTCTTGTTCCAACTACTAAGTACTCCGTACTTGATATTGTTTGCATTCTTTTGACATTACCTGGCATTTTTGTCCCTCAACTCTGCTATATTTGGAGATCGTTCTGCACGCAAATCTTGGGAGTCGCTTGAGTACAGTTTGACTATGCTCAACCAGCCTTACCTCTAAAAAACGATTTATCAAAAGTGCAAATGAATTTAGGATGGGTTTTGCTGGCACAACTCCTTTTTTAGGCAAAATCCTATCCCAGAAGGAGGGGTGATTGCTTACAAATTCTAGCAATTAATGCCTTGGGTCTAACCCACATTTGTACAATCAACAAATATTCCATACAAATGACAAAAAATAAGGCTGGTGTATAACTAAAATAAGTTCCCTATGTCTTTCATGTTTAATTAAAATAAAGTAAAATAAGATCCCTTTGTTTAAGACTTTTCTATATAGAGAAAGAACCATAAGAGAACTATCATAGCCAATAAAACAGAAAGGAGAACCACTTTCATAATCTAGAAATGGAAAGTTTATGACACCGGCGTTTACCGAACAGAATTTCAATTAATAGGATCAAAAGCTTTCCTCAAATTTACTTCCATAATACATCAAGGAGGACCTTTTTTTCCTTACCACAGCTATTCGGAATATCTTGACAAATAAGAAACTTTGTTCTAATGCCTCTAACAAAACATCTTGATTCAAGGAGATGATATTTGGAAGCATCTTTCAGTCTCTTATACAACATTTGGGAACTACATTTCAAGATAACAGAGTAAAAATTGACAATCCTGTAATCCTTAACACAAACAGGATACTGGACCTTTAGAATGCAATTCACAGAAGTACCATTAATTTACTTGTCAAAATTTTCACTTTAACAGCTTCATGGTTTTGAAAAAGGGAAAAACAGCTGCACAAACATCATGTTTGATTACTGTCAAAGCATTTTTACAAAACTCAATAATGTAGCCAGAGCTTTGTTCCCATTAATGGAGAAGAGAACAGTTAACACCCTCTTATGAAAGGAGAACACAAGACAGAATGGATGTCAGAAATCAGAATCAGTAACTCGATCCAGCTTCATCTCTCTCTCTCTCCCCCTCTTCCCCAACAACTCAACATAGTATCGCAAAAAACCTCAGGTACGTATTGGGATCAGACACCGTTTTAGTCACCGCTATGTGCTATCCAACAATGATTAAACAATACTCATATTCTTCCTCATTCTGACGCTTCTATAAATGAACATAGTTTTGAAATCACATCTTAAAACTCATGTGTACCTTTAAATATCTCCGAGAAAGTTCAAACTCTGTGGAATCGCTTATAACCTGTAAGAAATATCATGGCGGTGACTCTATGCTTTATGAGCAGTGCCATCTTTACAATTTGTGTTGGAAATTCCCGTTCAGTTTCTTCAGAACAGGCTTTGAGGTAGTAAAAAGCCTATGAGTTGAAGCATCTTGAATAGGATCACCCCAGCTGGTTTTAATATAATCAAGGAAGATAGGATCAGAACCCTACCCAGCTCTATCTATTGCTGATCATATTACATGTTGGTGTCACCTAATATTTTATCAACAATTTTTTGTTGCTCAACTTCTGCTGCTTGATTGATTCTAGTGGTGGACTTTTAATTTTCATGTTTGTATACATCTACAGTCTACAGAAACCTATGGGATGTGAATTACTTTATGCCACTTGCTTTTCTATACATGTGGCATGAGTTTGAGAAAAATTTGAACAGCGAAAGCTTGAGGTTCTGTCTTCTTGCAGATCTGTATTCCATTTATTTTAGGTTCCCTTCATGTTTAATTGCTCACTGTTTCCTCTTCCGTCGCTGAATTGGCTCTCGTAAAATTTGATAGGCGCTTCAGCGAACTTTGGAGTTTGAAGAAGAACTAGCAGAGAAGTTTGGAGGAAGTTCACCAGCTAAAGAGGTCAATCATGATGCTGATAACACAGAAAAAGGGCCCAATTTCAGTCAAGCTGTATCAGATATCAAAAAGAAATATGAAAAAAAGCTCGCTGCAAATCAAGGCAGTGGAACTGATGTATGTATTAGGATTTATCGTGTTAGTTATAAATTCTCTTGGAATGTATATGATGCCCCTTTTTTCTGATTTGCTGTTATTGTCTCTTGGATTTGTTATGACAGGAAACAGAGAGTCTAAAAGATTTTGCTGTTCCTGGAGCTGGGGTAAACATTTTCATTGTTTTTTTAAAAAGTTTAGAGCAAAATTCACTCCTCTTTTTGTGCATTTACCGAAGAGGGGTGGCAGTCACCTGTTGTATTTTGTGTCTTTCAATCTATTATAGAGGAGTTATTGTTTATATTTGTAAGTAGATGCACCTACGCCTGAATAATTAACCTGTTATCTGGTTTATGATGTCTTTAGTGGCTGTTCTGGTTACTGTTCTAAGAAGAAACACGATCTTCTATATTATTTTTGTTATACTAATACTTTCTAAGTAGTAGTAACAAACGTAGTGTAACAAATTGGAATTAATTAGAGGGATAAAAATGGTAAAACAAAATTAGTAACAAACGTATATTGAAAAATATGAAATTTTTTACTGCACCTTTTTATTTATTTTTCGGAAAATAAATTTTTAATTACAGAGAGAAAAAATGCTGATCCTGCCTTCACTAGTACTCTAACTCCTAATACTTTTCACCATACACTCTTTTATCGAATAGTATACCAGTATTATAGTATTTTTTTTTTGTTGTTCTACTTACTTTCCGTTTTTGGTTGTTTTTCTTTGTGCTACTCACTTTACTTTATTCCATTTTTGGCATACCACTTTACCAATATCTACACTTTTTCACACTCTCTTTCTCTTACTTTATTCACCTTTTTCTTACACCCACTCACTTTCTTACACTCTCTCTTACTTTATCTTACACGCACACACCTATTTACACCCTCTCTTACTTTATCTTACAACCATTCATCCTTTTCAAAGTTTTCTTAAACTACTTGCCTACATTAAGTGAGTCGAACAAAAAAACCCGGAGGTAGTATTACTCCTGCTCGAAAGTAATGAATTCATATGCTATATTAGGATGACAGGAAAGTAGTAAGGGTTATGAATCTTATGATTGGAATTCAAAAAAATTTCATTCTTTACGGAAATCGAGCTTTTATAGAGGGCCTTATTGTCTCAGTGCACCTTGAGATTTTTTAAACATTGACTTGGTAAGGGTAATCTAAGTCTAACCCCTCAATTGATGAATTTGCAGTTCAATTTCCGCGGAATCATCTCATCTTGCTTTGAACCTCACCTAAATGTGTATGTAGAGTTGGAAGAGAAAACACTAATGGAGCATCTGGAGAAACTTGTTCAGGTATTCTATCTAAATACATGCCTTCCATTTCCCTTCTACAACCCTGTAATGTTGAAAACTAAAAATGGTACTTATGTTCTTGTTGTCGCTGTAGGAGGAAACTTGGGATGCAGAAGAAGGAAGTCAGACTAATATCTTATCCAGTAGCATGCAGGTAGAAATTTATTTAGTTCCTAAATCTTTTTGTTGAATTTCATGTTTTTGTTAATAACATTCTCGTGACCTTGTTTATTTCAAATGGAGTCAAAGTTTCACAGTCTTTGGCTTTTGGATTTTGATGTACTAGTTTGAAATGACTCAATAAACTGCTATGGTTTGTATTCATTTTAAACTGGCAAATGGAGGTTGCATATTGGATTAAAAATTAGAAATAAACTTCCTGTCATCGTAAGGACATGACTGTGTACCTCAACAGTCCAACCACTTCACCCCATCTAGGGACTGAAGTTTCTTTAGAAGGTTTAGGGTAATGTTTGGCTTGGTATTTGTATTAACGCTTTTGGCCCGTTCTACGCACGGGCTATATTTTAGGAAACTCAATTAAAAAAAATGGTGAATTGACATACCAAAATGATAAAGGTATAAATGTATAATACTTCACTAAAAACTTTCACTAATAATTTTGATAGTACGTAGACAAACTAAAATTTCCAAGATATATTGGGTGGGAGGATTACTTTTATGGAATATATTATGAGCTCCCACAAGACCACAAATACATTCTTAGTTTAGGAGTATAGCTTTTATCCAAGGGGTTTCTAAAAAAAATGAGAATAAGAGAAATATGCTAGTACGGAGTAACCAATTTAAGCATATGTATTCTTTGGATTAAACCGAATCTTCAATATGCTAAGAAATTCACGATTGTTGTTTGTTGGATTAAAAAACTATGTTTCAATTGCCAAGTATACATGAAGTTTCGCACCCTATCATTTGCATCACAATCAAGTAAACTACCAAAAAGGAAAATGAACTAATAATTAAGAGTTGTTGATCAAGCTAACCAGACTTGATATGTCAAAATTCTGGAAAATATCAAAGACTAAACCATTTTTTTAAACTCGAAATTATGCTTACAGAGTTAGGGGTGTGGTAGTAGTAGATGTCATATAGATTTCAAAACAAAAATGCATCCATGTTGTCAATTTTTTAAGTCGTTTGTAAAAGAACTTGAAATATGATGATGATTGAGGCAAGTCAGGCAACGGGATGCAAAGAAGATGCACAGTTGATTTAAATGGGCTAAAAAATGAATATAATGATAACATTAACTAATACCATCCTCATTAGAAGAAATATTTTTCCAGAAAACAATGGGGTGTGCATGAACTAGAAGTTCATAACATAATTTTAACTTCCACCCACTGACCCACCTATAGAAAAATAGTAAAATTCTTCAGAATGAAGAAATTTAGCAAAATAAGCTAGGTAGGAATGTCGGTCTATAATATTGTAAAGATGTAGGTTTAATAAATAGTCAAATTCATTAACCCGAGAATTATAACCATCTGAAACGTTTCTCATTCTTGATTTCACCATAACCGCCAATGTATTAATCAATGTCTCTAATAAAATTGTTCTAAACGGTTAAACTAAAATTGAAAAGGGAATGATGAAATGTTGAGGTAACTTATTATGTATTAAATGACGAATTGATTATGTATTCTTGGCCACGTGTCTTCTAAGTGGTGATGATTATGTGTCCGCCACGTGTCTTCAAAATGGTGTTACTTACATGTCCTTAAAATGGAGCTGGTTTTCCTTTTTAAATACTAGGTATTGATTCTTGCTAAAGTTTGAGTAATACAACATTTGTGAATCATTTTTGTGTGTGTGCATGTGTGCGTTTTTGTCGGTTTAGTTTTTGATTTTGACATTTGAATAACAATGTTCGGAATGGAGGCTAGTTAACATGCAATTGTTAGTTAATGTATAGCATAAATATTCTTTAAATGATAGTCTTGTTAACATTCAATTGGTAGTCAATGTTTGGCATGGAATATTCTTTATAATGTCAGGCTTGTTAAATGTTATTCGTAATTAGTAGCATTGATTTTACCATACTATATATCTTATGGGAAATATAATTGAGTCGATTATAATTTAGTCTTTAAAACCATTACTTTTATTGTTGTTACTCCGATGGAACACTACAAGAGGGGGGTGAATTGTAGTTTGAAACTTGTTTCTAAATTTTTACGGAATTATAAAAGAAACTTAAAAGCAAGTGTACAAAATAATGCAAGAGAAAATTTAGCGTGGAAATCTTCTTGAAAATATCAAGAAGATAAAAACCACGACCACGTGGGGTTTTAACGACGAGCTCCATTCATCAAGCTAACAACTCTATTACAACTTAATAGGAAACTCGATCAACCTAAGTTCCCGAAACAATGAATATACCTTTCACGCTCAGTTGTGCCTAAAACTCTCTCAAGACTTATCTCTAAGTCTTTCCAAATACAACAAGAACTCACTCAAATTCCTACCCAAACTTGATACAATATGGGAAGCGTAGAAGAACATAAGGAACTGGAACTTTCAGTGTAACATGGAACTTTCAGAATGACCGTGAAGTCAGACAATTTGGAATGAATGAAACTCTTTACTTTTATAGTGTTCTCCATGTTCCTAAAACCAACCCACTAATACGTTAGTTATATGCAACGTGAATTAATCAATGACTCCATAGAATTCCCAAGACTTATCTCTAAGTCTTTCCAAATACAACAAGAACTCACTCAAATTCCTACCCAAACTTGATACAATATGGGAAGCGTAGAAGAACATAAGGAACTGGAACTTTCAGTGTAACATGGAATGACCGTGAAGTCAGACAATTTGGAATGAATGAAACTCTTTACTTTTATAGTGTTCTCCATGTTCCTAAAACCAACCCACTAATACGTTAGTTATATGCAACGTGAATTAATCAATGACTCCATAGAATTCCCAAGTAAATAGGAACCTAATTGATTGATTTACTTAACTACGTATATTAAGCCTTGACTACCTAGGATTCCCAAATTTATAGGACTCTAATTAATTAATTAATTTATTCCAAAATATAAATCTGATTTATCTTATTAAGAATCCTAGACTTAGTCAATTACCTATTTATTTGGGACTCCAATAAGACTTTTAATCAGATTAACACTCTTCGGTTCCCAAACACGTTCATTTTCTAGTCTAACTGACAATTAAAATTAGATGATTGAATAATTACTGACGTTTTGACTCTTAGATTTAGGATGCATACCAAATTCCTAGATTGTGTTCCACTGACACGAGTTCCTGCTTCCTTACATTGAAGCGTAGAATGTAAACTCATGTTCAGTCTTCTTCTCTTCGAGTTCCTCCTCAAGAACGACTCCTTCTCTCTGGAGTTCCTCTAGCTCGTCCGTAGTTCCAGTTCCTCCGCAGGAACTCTTAATTTCCAACTTGTCTAGAGTTCATCCTTAGGAACCACGTTGCAGTTCCAGCTCTGGAATTTATGCTTATAACATCCAGTAAGCTCTATTATTGATGATGTTAGCACAACCTTTCATAATGATCCTTGCACACATCAAAACCACGTTAGTTGATTACTTTTGTTTGTCATCATCAAAACTATATTAGCTCAACAATTGTGTTATATAGACCATCTCCTGAGTTTTTTCAGCAAAATGATATCCCGATGTTTGGCTGAACTTGCTCTATTAGTCATCGTTAGTGATTGAAATTCATCTTGTTTGTATTTACCTGAATATATCAAACTTTTGCAATAAGAAATTAAAGAATTTAACTTTTGATTACTGCATGTTCCCTTTAGGACTGGCTTCCTGAATTGGAACATAGATGCATCTATATTGTGACTACTTGCATACTACCTCCGTTCCCAAAAGACGGTTACTGTAGCAATAGAAAGTTATAAACCAAGGAAAGTAGGAGAGGAAGTATAGAAAGTGGGGTATATGTAAGAAAAAGTAGGAGAGAGAGTGTTGTGTTTGGGGATTATATAAAAATAAGTAAGAAAGAGGGTGTTGTAAGAGGGGTTAAAATAATAATTTTTAACCAAAAAAGAAGGAAAGGATTATTTTTCTTTTTTCCTTTTTCCCCTGTGGTGCGATCTTTAATCTTGTTTGGTTCACTTTAATGATTTTAGCTTTCTTTTTGCTGTTTTATGAATTTGATTTACTAACTTAGCTATATTGTGTTCTAGGTCTTTCTGATAATCAGACGAAGCTTAAAGCGATGCAGTGCATTGACAAAGAACCAGACATTATATAATTTGTTTAAGGTGCTGTCACTTATCGCTGAAGAGATGTCTTGCCATGCTTTACATTTGTTTTCCTTTTCCCTGTGAAGGTGTTGATCTACCAAAGAGATTCTCATAAATATACTGTATATTTTATTTTAGTAGATTAGTAGTTGTGACTAGGGAATTTATTGAGTTTGAATGAGCTTTAGTTAGGCAGAACACGGCTTGGCTTGGAACATACCATGAGGCCTGAGCTTCTGAAGCTCAGAAGCCGAGAAACTGTAGAGTGTAGACTCTCACAGCTCTTATCTCTACTCGAGCCTGAATTAATAAACTGAACCCAAGAAAAAATGACTTTTGGCAACAATATTTATGTTGCTATGTTTTTTAAGTTACACTTTGAGATCTCTGTGAAGCATATATCTGAAATCTAAACTCAATCATGAGTCTCAAATTGAAGATTGATTATTCTGTGTGTGTGTGTGTGTGTGTGTGTGTGTGTGTGTGTCTGAGACTGGTGTTCATTACCCAGTCTTTTAAAATTTAGAAATTCGTCGTATGTAAATATTTGATGATTAGAAAAGTAGAGTTTCTAATGAAATTTTCAAGTTGCTCTTAGTTCTACTTAGCTTGGCTCATTAACTTCTCGAACTAAGTTCAATCTCAAGCCCAACTTGCCGTAGCCAAGCTTTGACCAGATAGAGCTTGGGTACCCTGTGTGCCATCTCAGGTTTTTATCACCCCTACATACGTGATGAAAAAAATAGTGTCTATCTTCTGCTTTTTATTTTTATTATTGGACTATTGGAAAATTTTACGGGTTGTAGGATGAGATTCACATAGCAAGAACTTATGGTATTAATTTACTCTGTATTTTTGTAAAATTTGGAAAACATGGATGTTTTCTAGACTTGAAAATCCAAAATAGTCGAATAAGCTGGGGGCATTAACAAGTGATAGAGTGCACTGTCTTGTGCCCTGTTTATTTGTGGCTTCTTGTTCTTCTTTATTTTGGTATTTTGATTAGATATGTTTTCCTTGTAATCATCAATTGATGTATTCTACTCCATCCATTTTCTGCAGTATTAATGTAGATGCTCTTTTCCCCTGTTTGGAGCTAATACATAATTCCTTGTTGATGTTAAGAGTTTTAATTTTCAAGAATTATATGGAATTGATGTTTATAGTGTTCTGCATTCTCCTACTAGGTGTTTCAAAAAATTCTTAAAGCATATGCAACAAAGTTGTTTGCCAGACTGCCCAAGGGTGGAACAGGAATTGTGGCTGCAGCCACTGGAACTGATGGACAGATTAAGGTCCCACACACTTTACTTCAACTCCTTACCTTGTTTTTTCTTTGTTTTTCCCCTATTGCGTCAGACTGTAGTTGACTTTTATTAATTTGTTAACTTATGGCTTTTTCGTACTTTATTTCTTTTTTCAAACAGACATCTGAAAAAGATGAAAGAATGATCTGCTATATCGTGAACACAGCTGAATACTGTCATAAAACGGTGAGTTCCCTTCTGCTAACCTTTGGGTATTCATGGGTTGATATCTTGAATTTTAGGCCTGACTTGTACAGCTGTAATAAATAAAATCACTAACTAATTTTAATGTGAAAAGTTGGTAAGTTGGGAACTGATTAAGGAGTTGTGCAATGACTTTGAATTTTGTTCGATCTAGTGACCTAGTCTTCCCAAAAAGAACCTAATCGATGAGCTATCCTGTCCAAATTATGAATCTCGGGTCTGCAAGAGCTTTTGGATCATCAGCTTAGTGCTTTATCTCTTGGTTAGGATTCGTGAATGTTGTTGCTTCCGGGGCTTTCATCACGACCTTAGGACATACTTTGGTGGTCCTGGTGGTGGTAGTTTAAACTTTAAACATGCTTCAATTTTGAATAACTTATACTTTAGAGTATAGAGTTAAAGTCTTCAAACGGCAGTCAAAAGAAAATAAAAGCTCGTCTTTACCTTACAATAAAGGAGGGTTTTGTTCGCGTTTGTCGGACAGTGGATTCCCCTATTATTTAGTCTATCGCTATGAGGCTGGAGTTCATTTTGTTGTCCAAGAATTCTGAAGTCCATCTGCATTGCCAAGCTTGTTGAACAGCTATTATGTTTAATTAATGCGTCTGATTCAGTGTATAAAAAGGCGCGCTTAAGGCGCGCCTAGGCTCTGAGGCGCAAGGCGGTTGGAGCCAGCGCCTTTTATTGTCTAGGCGAGGCGATTTCAATGAGGCGCACCTAAGGCGCACCAAGGCGCACTTTGAGGCGCAAAAAGGCGCAAAAAAGGCGCACCTACCAAGGCACACACCATTTTTTCACTGTTTTTTTTACTTTTTATTAGGGCGCCTCACTTCAATGAGGTGCACCGAGGCGCGCCTAAGCCGCTGGGAACCCCAAATCGCCTTGTTGCGCCTTGAGCCTTTTTATACATTGGTCTGATTTCTTTTAATAAAAAAAGACTCTGAATTTATGCTTGATTCATTGCCTACTTCTGTGAAGGACAGACCTTGACATTGTTAATTAGTTGGATGTGTTCAATGGTTTGCTTACCTTTATTCTTCTTATCACTCATCCTTTGGATTGTGTGGAATGATATTTACTATACATAGTTGTCCCCTCTGTCCGTAGAAGGTTGTTCGCCCTTCCAGGATGTTTCAAAATTTTCAGCAAACAAGTATTGCTTGTTACTAGTGCCCCACAAAAGTGTCAAGATAAAGTTATCAAAAAGTTAATGTAGAACATTCTAGGCTTCTAGCCCTCAATGTTATGGTCAGGAAATTTCCATGCGATATGACACTAGAATAGTCTAATCTGTTTCCTTTCTGTTGACAGTCTGGTGAATTGGCTGAAAATATAGCCAAGGTAATTGAATCTGTATTTGCAGAGAGAGTTGATATGTCAGACGTACAGGTACGTTTTTATACTGCTAATAATTAGTTGCAGGACTTCTCCATGCGGTGTCCTTAAACAATTGCAATTATGCAGGACGAGTATTCAGCAGTAATAACAAAATCACTGATAACACTGGTGCAAGGTTTGGAAACTAAATTTGATGCTGAAATGGCTGCTATGACACGTGTTTCCTGGGCGACTCTTGAAAGTGTTGGCGACCAATCAGAGTAAAATTTAGTTCTAATGTGTAAACTAATGTTACTTGCTTATAGCTGCTAGTCAGCATTTAATGTGCATCCTTTTCATGCAGGTATGCCAATGGAATAAATACGATAGTTACAAGTAGTATTCCTGTACTTGGGACTCTTTTGTCACCCATTTACTTCCAGTTTTTCTTAGACAAGGTATATATATGAAGATGATTAAGTGTGTCTGATTGTTGTTTCTAATTCATTCATCTTCATATTGGTTTTGCATGAGCTTTTTCCTACATAACTTGTTTGGAATAATATTAGTCAAATGACAAACTTTTTTGTAGTTATTTATGCCTGATTTAAGGTTCCTAGAATGGTTCGTTTTAAAGTAGTTGCATGTTAATCTGTGCGAAGAGCCACATGTTCCAAAATTTTGCTGTCAATAGTTTATAGTTGTGGTTGAACCGTTGGACGTAGGAAATTAACTGTTAACTTCTCAAGAAATTGCAATTCTAAGGATAATTTTCTTTTTTGGGAATTTTATAAAGCTGTCATTGACCTACAGGAAGTTACACTTTCTGTGTTGTTGCCAACCAAACAACTCCACAGTTTTCCACTTCTGAGTAACTTCTATTTCTCTTGCGGTTTCATGTCAACCACTCAAGCACTTAATGTAATGCTTGGAGTTGCCTTCTTTATAGTAATAGAGAAATATGACCAGAATAGTTGCATCCTGTTTGCTTATTCTATCCTTTAAATTCATAGTTTGATTCAGTGTGATGTTTGAGGTTCCCTGAATACCATATTGTAAAACATTTTGTCTGAACCTTCTTTTATACAATTTTTTGGTTTGCAGCTTGCTTCTTCACTTGGTCCCCGTTTCTATCAGAACATTTTCAAATGCAAGCAGATATCAGAAACTGGAGCCCAGCAGGTACTTGGACAAATTAAGTATTTACCATTTTATTGATGAGTCTTTGTGGTTAACTGTTGAGATGAATTCTCCACCTACTTGTTTTTGTAAAAAGGAACTAAACATCCGTATTGGATGTTATACCCTTTCTTTTGGGGTAACTATTGAAACAAGGGAGGCCTGCTGTTTTGGTAGAAGTATTGGCTAAAGTTGAGCTGTTTCTTAGCTCTTTCATTTCAGATCCCACACTTCTATTGGTTTTTTAGCTCTTTCATTTCAGATCCCACAGTTCTATTGAAAAAAGGGAGGCCTGCTGTATAGTCTTGGCTAAAGTTGAGCTGTTTCTTAGCTCTTTCATTTCAGATCCCACACTTCTATTGGTTTTTGTGGCTTTCAATTGTAATCTAAAATCAGTTCTACCCTACTACTTTTGGTTGTCACGTAAATCTTATAATGGCCTTGTAATAGTTGAGCTCTTTCATTTCAGATCCAACACTTCTATTAGTTTTTGTGGCTTTCACTTTCTGCAATCTAAAATCAGTTTTATCCTACTACTTTTGGTTGTCACGTACTTACGTACATTGTATAATGGCCTTGTAATAGTTGATTTTTTGTTCATCCTATTCCCCAGTATGTCTTTCTAGTCAGTGTGAAGTAGCCAAGTAGTCTATCTGAACATAGATCATACAACTTAAAAGACTCACATGCTGTTGTATTGCAGATGCTCTTGGATACTCAAGCTGTGAAAACAATTCTTTTGGAGGTTCCTTCCCTTGCTAAACAAGTAAGTTATATACAGTAGAAATGTCCACTCCACAAATGTTTTGTGAGATCTGATTACCTTTGGATAGGTGAGCTGTTTGATTTGAAATCTGGTGGTTGGGTTGCCCAGTTTGAATTATCTACAAGTAATCATGTACTAAGCATAATCTTTTTATGGCTTTTGGAGTTGTGGTTATGCAAAGCCCTATTACAAACTACTGTGAAAATGCATTTACGGGCAGACGTAGGGTGAAATAATAATTGACTTGAGGTGGACAAGTGAAGTGTATAGTGTCTCTCTGCTCCTTCTGACTTTATATATGTGCAAATACAACCAAAAAGTAGTAAATTACTTCAGAATTTGCCTGGTAGTCAATGTTAGTGTGAAAGTTTTATCCATTTATTCTCATCACAATGACTTTGTCAGTTGTCACAAGGAAAACTGTAAATATAAAAGCACTTGTGTGTTCCTGGTATCTTAATTTGGTGTCGAGTCCAAGTCTGTAGCTGAACTTGACAACAATCGATACTAATATGTATCATGTTCGACATGTTTGTAGACATCTGGTGCTGCTAATTACTCCAAATATGTTAGCCGTGAGATGAGCAAAGCCGAGGCACTTTTGAAGGTTAGTTAATTATAATGGTGATTTATATATTAATTCTGGCATTCTGCAGTGTTGGCTAACCGTTATTTTATTGGACAGGTTATATTGTCTCCTTTAGATTCCGTAGCAGATACGTATCGTGCTCTATTACCTGAAGGAACTACATCAGAGTTTCAGCGAATTCTGGAGCTCAAGGTTATACTTATGTTTTGTTTCTTTTCTTAGCCGGGTTCTCTTTTTCCCTTGAATTGTTGTTCAACCATTTTAACAATTGTGTAATTACTCTCTTTTTGCGCCTTTATCTGTTTCAAAGTCTTTTGAACTACTGTATATTTACCCCCAAAGTTTAGGCCTGCTGTTTTCACTCCCTTATTAATTTACTAGCTATAAATGGTGTCAGCCAATGATAGCTACAAGGTATGGGAAAACGTTGGAAGTGTTCTCCCTGATAAATAGACACTGAAGCATAGTAAGTTGTAAAGCCTGGTAAAATGTTTGGTGGGTGGTATAAGAACTAATACCAAGTACAATTTTAGTCATGGTACCATATTTTTGCCCTGCTTTTGGGTTTATTGGAGGCTCACTCTGAAACGTGCGCTCCAATAGATATATTCTTTTAATATCTCATTCCCTTTGTTCAAAGTTGTTTCTTTTTTCTGAATTGAAAAGAAATTAGCTGCTTATGCTTGGTATCTTGTATTATGCCTCCAAATATAAAGGTCTTATTGAAATGCTGTATTTTTGCCTTTTTATATGGTGTTTTAATACAATCTAAAATGCAGGGTCTCAAAAAAGCAGACCAGCAAACCATCCTAGATGACTTCAACAAACATGGTTCAAGCATCAAACATCCATCAATGTCACCTGCTGTAGCGATTGCCCCTACTCCGCTTGCACCACCAGCTCTAAGCAGTCCTGCTTCATCAGCTATCACTGCTTCTCGAGAGGATGTGCTTGCACGAGCTGCTGCCTTGGGTCGAGGAGCAGCCACTACAGGTTTCAAGAGATTCCTTGCACTAACTGAAGCAGCCAAGGACAGAAAAGATGGACCTTTTAGAAAACTCTTTAACCCGTGAGGATTTTATTACTGGTTTTGCTCAAGGAATCATATGCCCTAAGGCTCTTGCATATCCACCCTTTCTGTCGTATATCTTCTTATTGTCTCCCGTCACTTCCCCTTTCTTCATTGGAGGAAAGCAGAGAGCCAGAAACTATATTGCATTTGAGAGGAGTATTTATAATGTATATGCATAGCTGTTTTTTTTACTCCGTGTTGTAGTCCAATTTTGTCAGATGTTATTCCAGCTGGTTCGTGTTTGATTACTATGTATGTAATCTTGTTGAATGTGTATTAAAGGTGACTAGTTTGATCAAAGCTTATTTTTTCATCTATATATATCTTCCAGTAACTATTTCATGTTAAACGCGCTAATAGTTGAGGCTTAATATTCCCTATTTGAAGACTGCTAAAATGTTTAAGCCAGGAAAACATGTTCCTCTATATCAAGAACTTAATGCTGAACAAGTCTAAGGTAACTCACAAAGAACTTATTTTGAACAGCCAGAACAAGTAAGCAATAGGACCTATGTTATTGAAGTTATTGAGTAAAGGACCTAACTTTTATAATTTTTTGCCCCGGTGAGTTAAACTTGGGTCAACTAGCCGGATTGTTAATTTTAGGTCTCAATTAGCGAGTAAATAAGAGTGAGGTCCTGATTGGTGATTTATGTGAAAACTTAGGTTCCAATCTTGTACTTAACTCCTTCAAATCCTTGTTTCTTTTCAATCACAAAAATTTTTGCCGAATGCTTCCATGGGAAGCTAGAGAGCCGCAGTTCTTTCTGTTGAGTTATGTTGGCTCCTTGTTAGGGATGAGCACGGGTCGGATATCCGAAAATCATGAAATTTGATATCCGTATCTGATCCGAAAAGTTTAGGATATCCAATATCCGATACCCGAATTTTCGGATCGGATATCCCGGGCATCTGAGATCCAATTTCTTAATGTTTTATAATTTTTTTGAACTTCCTTTTCAATCAAATTCACAATTTCACCTGTAATTGCCAGCAATGAGAAACCTGCTTTCTTCTGCCAAGGGCGAGGCGTCAACGTACTAACAAGGTGAATTGGTTGGGATTTGGGAAGCCTCAAAACAAGAGATAGGGAAGCTTACAAGCGAGCTTTCAGCTTGTCGGAAGGAACAGCTACACAAACTCCAAAGGTACGTAATAAACTTTCGTCTGGTCAAAAGGAAAATCAAGATGTTGTTACTTGTTAGAGAGTTACAGTCAGAAGATAGATAATCAACTTTCGTTAGGGAATTTAGAGTTAATTATTAGAGTTAACTAAGGTACGTTTTGCTGGATTTTACTGCAGAGGAAGAGGTGGTACTGGTGATGGAAGACCAATGCTATGTATTAAACCAATTGAAATTATTGTTGATGATTATATTATTAGAGATTGTTAATGATCAATAATTGTAAAATAAAGCATGCAGTACGTTAAAGTTGTTGAGATGATCAATAGTTATACGTTGATTATCAATGACTCTCATTCTCCACAACCCCCTTCCCCCAATTGCCATTAAACATGTACATATGGCATGGGTGTTGAGTTTAGGGTTGCAAATAAGCTGATACGTATGTGAACAAGTTCAATCGGTCAAATCTTGTTCATAAAAGACAAATTTGGTTTTAACTACATTTCATGCATATTTCACTTTATTGAATTACTATCTTTCATAATTTGGATTATAAATAACTACCCTTTTAAGTTTCGGAATTATTGGTTTCTCTTTTCATAGAGCAATCATAAATAACTTTTATAGTTAAACCTTTTCATTTTTAAGCCCGTTTGTGCATGACTTTTGTAATTTATGAAGTTATCCGAGAACAGCTCATGTAAGGAATGAGGTCAAGTAATACTCTTGTGCATCCATTCTTTCTCTTAGATTAGTAGTTGTCACTAATAATTATGCATGGTACATAATCTTTGGAAATTATATATTTAAAGGTTATAATCATTCTACATTTCAACGTATCAATAAAACTACAACAAACTTCTTAGTTAGATGTCGATTAAAGAAGAACAACAAGTTCCGAATGGTCAAACAAAGAATGAACTATGTATTCTGGCATGAATCGACATGCGATGTATCCTTGCATGGCTAGCTCAAAAAGTCAAACGAAATTTCGAAAATTAGATTTGCTAATAATCGATGCACTACAAAAAATTGTTTACATACTAACTATAATAAATTAACACCATTTATAGTTGGATGTGAAAGACATTTGTTGTTAAAACTAATTTGTGTTTTCTATTCATTATCTATATATTTCGATTCTAGGCGATACCTTTTAATATTAAATTTATAAAAATTCGTATGAAATTTAGTAAGATTAATCAAAATAAATAATAAATACTAATTTCGAGTTATATGTATGTTTATTTTTGATGCGTTGTATTTAATTTACATATACGTAATAAACCACATTCAAAATTTTAAAAATTCAACTTTTCTGAATCAGAGTAACCGTATATGTTTAAATCAGCCTTTGATTAAAGATACACTATTCAAGCACAATTCATGCATGCTAACAACGTTCAATGTGATACTTTTTTCATCATGATCATAGTAATCATGTTAAAATAAATTTAGCAAGATGTAGACTTTCTTTTTACGCATGATTCACAATAAATTTCGTGTGGGCAACCATGTTCATTTAAAAGTTCTCGGCGTTCCGATAATGTATTTTCTATCAGAAAAGGAATACTCCCTATGTTCTTGAATATTAGTCCATTTTGGAATCTTGACGCTATTCAAAATTGAAGGGAATCTTCTAATTTATTTCCAATACGTAATTCAAAATATTTATGCGAGATCTTATTTTGTTAGTCTTAATGTGTAGTTTAACAATATCAAATTTTTATATTTTTTTAACATACGTATTTGGAGATATTTACGTTTAAACATTGAGTTGAAACGAGTTGGAAAGTCAAAACATGACTAATATTTAAGAACGGAGGGATTATGTTATTTTTTGGCAGGTAAGAGATCATCCTAGTGAAGTGATAAATTTTGAAATAACTAAAAGAAGGAATGGGACACAAAAATCCGATCCGAATCAACATGACACTCAAATTGATTTGAACAAAAGCCGAAATAGAATCTGAAACCGACTAGGAATCAATTTGACTCGAGATGAGCCAATTAATATCGAAATCGACTAGAACTAGAGTAACTTAATTAATCGATGTTCATTTGATACCGAAGTAATCGGAACCCATAATAACTATAAACTTTGAATCAACACTACATGCATTTAGGAATGATATAAAACGTGCATTGACAAACAGCCAAAGAAAAATGAGAAGAACATTTTAAAACACAAGGACTACTTAGGTACTTATTTACTATTGTAAGCTATTTTATTTATTTTACTTTTTTTTTTCCTCTCTGAAGGTAAGATGAAGATGACCCATCTTAAGGGGGCCCCAGAAGAGATAGGGGAAATCCTTAAATGAGTCCCATGAAATTTAATCTCTAGACCACAAGTATATATGAGGTGGAGAGCGATAGCACTACTCCACCTCAATCTCATTTTACTTATTTTACTTGGTGTACTCATCCATATCATTGTATTGTTGTACACTGCACTCTGGCAACCGCATACAACAAAATAGTATGTGAAAGTCTACAAAATTGCCTTGATTTCTTACAAGTTACAAGATCTGATTTTTGTTTAGGTGGCTTAAATTTATATAAGTCATGGAACAAACAAAATAATAATAATAACATATCATCAATTAGTAGATGTTTAAGTTACACAATATATAGTCGATATTATGACATTGGATACATACACCTGTTGATTAAATTTTATATAATGAACAATATCGATGCGTTTTATACGGAATGCATGATTGTTTTTATCTTGACATTCTCCTGTTAGACTTTGATTTTGTCTGTATAAATTATAAATAATGTTAAATATCTAATTTGGCATATTTGGCAATTTGCAGATCAGATTCTGACAATGTGCAGCTTGATTCTAACAACTAAGTTGAGGAGATGTGGTGCTTTGAATGGAATATTATCAACTTGTTCTTTTTTTCAAATAATTTTACCACAACATGTCATTTGTCCCATGCGCCCATGCATGTACTATAAGATAGCTTTGTCTACGGATGGATCGAGTATTCAAACAAATCAACAACTTTTCTTTGAAATTAACACTATCATATCTACCTTATTAGCTAGCTATAACCATATATATATATATATATATATATATATATATATATATATATACGGCCGGAGAATTGGGAAGGGAGCTTAATTTATTAAGTAGCGATAATAAAATTCGCTAGTGTTAGTTATACTTGTACTTTGGAGAAAGAGTTCATACATATATATATATAGATATACTGAGGCATTTAAAGTTAGTAAAGCGAAGAATTAGAAATTTATAAAATGAGGCATAATATGCTAGTTGTGGGCTTAATCCTTGGGGTTATTTTAGTATTAAGCCAAGTGAGTGAATCTACTCATCGTTTAAATTTGCAAATAGGGCCTATTATAGTTGGTGGTAAGGGAAAGCCACCCAAGGGTAGTCCTACTACACCACCTACTCTTACACCTCCTCCTCCTAGTCCTACACCCCCTCCCGGGTTGAAGGTAGGCTTCTATAAAGGGCGATGTCCTAACATAAATGTCGATGTTGAGGCAAACATCGCAACCAAAGTTCAACAAGAATTTCGCAAGGATCCAACTATACTTCCCGCCCTACTTCGAATGCAGTTTCATGATTGCTTTATTCACGTAAGTACATCTTTCTTTTTTCTACTTTTCTTGATTTTTCCCCCCTCTATGTAAATTTCATGTCCAACAAATAACTTATCTAATAAAAATACGCTTCTACCTTTTTTTTTTAATTAAACAACTTTTCAGATTATGTACTTGTCATTACAATCCTTTTCCTATTTTGTCATTTTGTTGGCTCATATGTATTTTGTAATAGATCTTTGATAATGACCTCGCCTTTCACCAACATGCAACAATGAACTACTCCGTACCACTTCTTTTTATTTTATCAATGTCTTACTCCTCTATTCCTTTTAATTATCGCATTAATTAACTTCATCCATTCCTTTTTAATTGTCGCTGTTGGATTATCAATAGAACTTCCACCTTAAGTTGCACATTGTTATTATGAAATCGTATCGAAGTTATTAAAATATGTGTAGGTAAAATTAAAGATAGATTTTTTTTAAGAGAAACTTATGAGAAATAGTTTTTTTTCCAAAAGAGTCCTAATTAATGATTTTAGTTAAATATCGTTGAAATAAGGGGGATATACTTCCTAATTTACCGAGCTTTGTAAAAATGATAAATAAAAAGGACGGAGGGAGTAATAAAATTTATAGTAAAATCGTATCTATTGAGCTAAAAGGCCGACAGCTAATACTTTTACGGCCCGTTGGTAACTGGACATAAATTGTATCAATTGGAATGAATTTGTATGTAAATTTGTAAGGAAAATCAAAATCCATTCTCATGGTAATGATAGTTCACTCAAAATTATCTCCTTTTCTTTATAAATTTTCATTAATTACCATCCATTAACATTTGGGGAGTGCTATTAGGTGGAAATGCAAGTTTATGAAGAAAAACACCAAGTTTGAGACAAAATTCCATTACCATAGACATCATGATGTTATTTTCTTAACAAATAACACCTAGATTTATTAATTTCCATGCTCACCATTTATTACCAACCACCTAACGGGTCGTTAATATAGTGATCTGATTTTGTACGTATCTTGATTATTCATACTCCGTATTCGATTGACATAATAACTATTCTTCACATAATTTTTGGTTGGACAGGGATGTGATGCATCAATCCTAATCAAAGGGTCTTCCTCAGAAAGAACGGCAGGTCCTAATCTTAGTGTAAGGGGATATGAATTGATAGATACTTTAAAAAATGTTGCAGAAGCTACATGTCCTGATACTGTATCTTGTTCGGATATTATTGCTATTGCTACTAAAGAAGTTCTTAAAATGGTAAATATATACTTGGTATTTCCTTTCAACATATTAATCTTTAGAATATTGATTAATTAATTTGGATCACTCTTTGTTAAACAATTTATAGGGAGGAGGATTGGGATATGCCGTTGAAACGGGCCGAAGAGATGGGCTCGTATCAAAGGCCCAAGATGTTGATCTTCCAAGTCCTTTTGCATCAGTTTCCGAGAGCATTTCAGCTTTTGCTGCCAAAAACTTTAGTCCAGAAGAAATGGTTATTCTCTTAGGTATACCGCCCTATTGCGTCTTCCATATATTATTGCATACTTTTCTCCAATTATCTTTTAAAATGCACCAATTTTTAAATGGACTTGGTCCACACTAAATTTATTGTGAACCATGCATTAAAATAAAGCGAACAACTTGTTCCTAATTTATTTTGGCATTTTATTAGGATTATTATGAAAAAATATCAAATTAGTGTCGTTGATACATGTTGTGCTTGAATAATGTCATTTTAAGTCACAATTCGCTTTTAAAAACATAGGGCTACTATGCTTCAAAAAAGGGTTACTAGGTCTAAGAATTTTGGTGTTTAACTTATTATAGTTACTACATGAACAGTAAAGGTCACTATGAGGTAAAAAAAAGTGCTAGAGAAAACTATTAATTTTGAGTCCACACTAATATTATTGTGGACCAGGTCCACACAAGAATAATCCTTTAAAATGATACTCGATCGGTATGATGACTAAATGCAAAAATCAATCTAAATGCATAAGGTAACGAAATGATTTACCCTTTCACCCAAAAACCTACTAAAATTGTGAAACTTGTGCGGTAATTATTTTTTATCTTAGCTCAGTCAATGCATAGCCGCATAGGTTTTAAATTTATGAATGAAATTTACATAATAACTTTGGTAAAAAGAGTTGAAAGGGGCGATGCATGATGCATAAAGAGGTTATGCTTATTAATTAAGAAGAATTAACTCCATATTTTTTTTTATAATAATTACCATTTAGGCTGCGTTCTATTCACCTGATTTCCATTTATTTTTCCTGAACTTATCTTATCTGAACTTAACTGAACTTATCTGAACTTATCTGAACTTATTAGAACTTATCAAAACTTATTTTAGTTATAAATTGTACTTGGCCAACCCTTATTTTTTCTGAACTTATCTTATCTGAACTTATCTGAACTTAACTGAACTTATTTTTCCTGAAATAAGTGGAAATAAGGTGAATAGAACAGGGTCTTACATTATTGCCTTTTGATATTTTCTATTATATATACAAGAAAAAAACATTTGAAATGGCATGATGCATAATCATAACAAGTCTAATTATTTAATATTGGTGAAATATAATATATAGGTTGTCATACAGTGGGAATATCACATTGTGATTTTTTTGAGGATCGGTTGTACCAAGGTAGTAGCCAATTCGACGAAAACATGGACAAAGACCTTCGAGAAGAACTGAAGCCAGTATGCCCCCAGAATGCGGGATCAGACAATTTCACGTTTCTTGATCAAAATTCAGAAAGCTCGAATATAGTTGACAACTCTTTCTTTCAACAAATTGTCAAGCAAAGAGGAATCCTCCCAATTGACCAAGCATTAGCTAATGATCCTCAAACCAGCGGATTTGTGCAACAACTTGCCGTAAATCCAAACATGTTTGCTACTAGATTGACTACTGTCATGGTCAAGTTGCAAGCACTCGATGTTCTCACTGGTAATCAAGGACAAATTAGGAAAGTTTGTAGTAAATTTAATTGAACTGATCACATATTCATGTATAAGAACAAATTAAGTTTGTATTTTTACTCTAAGATATGATGCACAAGATTTCTAGGAGTGAGTGATAGACTATTACATCTAACATATTATTTTCCCCTGCTTTTCACCTTTTCTAACGTTGTTGTGATAATCAATACAATATTTCTTATTTTGCTTACTAAGGTCCTGTTTAGTTCACCTTATTTCTCCTGATCTGATCTGATCTGGTTTGGTCTGATCTGAACTTATTTTTTCTGATCTGATCTGAACTTATTTTTCTGATCTGATCTGGTCTGATCTGATCTGATCTGATCTGATCTGATCTGATCTGATCTGATCTGATTCTTCTGAATTAAGTTTAAACAAAAATCTACATTTATTAATATTAAACGACTTACGTGTAAAATAAATGTTACACAAATTTATAATATTGTTATTATTTACTTGACTTTGCTCATGATTTAACTATTTCTTATATTAGATAGACCTATACATGATCTAGATAGATCGGTTATGATCTAACATATAAGTTTCTGATCTGGATATGATATGTACAGATCAATTCTGATCTATACATGATTTGTACATATAAGTTATGATCTGGACATGCATGATCAATTCTAATCTGGACATGATCTGTACAAGTTAGTTCTGATCTGTACATGATATGTACAGTTCAGTTATAATATAGACATGATCTGTACAAATCAGTTCTGATCTGGACATGATATGTGTAGTTTAGTTCTGATCTGGACATGATCTGTACAGATCAGTTCTGATCTGGACATGATCTGTACAGATCAGTTCTGATCTGGACATGATCTGTACATATCAGTTCTGATCTGGACATGATCTGTACAGATCAGTTCTGATCTGGACATGATATGTACAGTTCAGTTCTGATCTAGACATGATATGTACAGTTCAGTTCTGATCTAGACATGATTTGGACATGAGATGTACAGATCAGTTCTGATCTGGTCATGATCTGTACAGATCAGTTTTGATTTGGTCATGATCTGTACAGATCAGTTATGATCTGGTCATGATCTGTATATATCAGTTCAGATCTGGTCATGGTCTGTACAGGTCAGTTCTAATCTGGTCATAATTTGTACAGATCAGTTCTGATCGGGTCATGATCTGTACAGATTAGTTCTGATCTGAACATGATCTTTGCAGATCAATTCTGATCTAAACATAATTTGTACAGAGTCGATATCTAGACAAGTTATAATTTGGACATATCGATTCTGATCTGGACAAATCGGTTTTGATCTGAACATATTGGTTCTCTAATGATCGGTTCTGATGTAGACAAAATCTTTGCAGATTTGAACATGATCTGGACATGATCTGTATATATCAGTTATGATCTGGATATTATCTGATCCTATCAGTTCTAGTCTGGATATATAATGGTTCTGATCTATAAAAATCAGTTCTGATATGGACATGACCTGATCATATCGTTTCTAATCTAGACTTAATGGTTTTAATTTGGACATGATCAATTTGAATGTTTTGTTAATGTTTTTTTATGCCTTAAATAATAGATTTTAATTGCATCGACAACAACATTATTTTTTATTAAAGCAATAATAGTAATAAAATATTAAATATAATAACAATGATATAAACATATACCAATAATAATAATAATAATAATAATAATAATAATAATAATAATAATAATAATAATAATAATAATCTGGTCTGATCTGATCTGAACTTATTTTTTCGATCTGATTAGATCTGAAATAAGTAATAAGGTCGTGAAATAAGGTGAACTAAACAGGGCCTTAAAAGTAACAGTTTGAGGATTCGCATGATCTTATTTGTTAGAATATGTCTTGAATCGATCAATGAAATGGACTTTTGAAATTTCGTAAATCTCATAAATTTATAAAATAATAGTGCATGAGAGATGAGGATTGAAGTTTTGGGCCCTCATAATTACCACGCCTTGCTTTAATAATGTAGATTGTACAAAAAAACAATTAAGGAAAATTGGTTTACAATCGTATTTTCCGTTTGGAATGTCCCTTTTAAACGCTCTACTCACCTTTCATTCTCGGTAGCATTACAACTCCTAATTATTATTCTTTCCTTGAGCTATAGGCTTTCTTATGATCAAGTTAATCCGATACCTGGTTAACGGTACAAATTGTTCTTTCCCAACAACGTAGTTAAGCAAGGAATAAGGGAGATATATTAATAGTTTTAAAGTATTATACTTTGTATGTACTTGGGAGTACGTAGTACTCCGTATATATGAATGAAAATTGATATTTGTTTGCAAAATTTAACTGATAAATTCAAAGGTTTGGACTTGTATTTCCCAAATCTTTCCTTTGTCCTAAATCAGCAACTATGACCACATACAAACTAGACGAAACACAACCTGATACTTATCTTTTCGCTTCTTTCGACAATCGTTTTGTTTATGGAATGATTTGTATCAAAGGGGAGACCGATATCACCATAATCCGCTATATCAACCTGACAAAAGATAAATTGATGATAAATGGAAGTGAGGTAAAAGAAGCTATGTTACAAAAGTTGCATGACTCTCTTTGTTTAAGACCAAAAACAGGTTACGTTTGTGTTAACTCTAGCGGAGCATGTTATATAAATCCAACAAATAAAGGTATGTTTAGGCCAATCGACAATGTTATCTTCGATTGGTCTCGTTTTGGAGTCATAGTTCCAAACTCCGTCAATGACATCTCAAGAAAACAACTACATCACAAGGATCAAGAATTGACTGCAATGAGTACCCTACTTTCCAAACAACAAATACAGGATCTCAAAGAAGAATGTCGAAAGGACCGACAAGGCATGGAGATGGAATTAAAAGATCGAGGTACGTCATCAACTTTCTCTGAAAGAATTTCAGTATGAAAGTACAAAGATCGAGTTCGAGTCGGAGGTAAAGGAGCTCAAGGATCACCTTTCTGCGAGTATGAAAGACAAACAAGTCTTAGAATTGGAACTCAAAAACGTAAACGAACTCGACTCTCAACTTTCCTTTTATAGGAAGGAAAATGAAGATATTGTAACAGATTTACACAAGCTACAAAATCAACTTGTTTCTTGTAGACTTGAGTTACAGTTAACTAAAAGTCAATTGGAGTCTTCCAACAATAAGATAGTCGATTTCGAAGAGTTAGTTTCGAGTTATGTAAAGGAAATAAATGTAAAAGAAGCAGAACTTGTAAAGTTACAAGATCAACATTCTATGACCATGAATGATCAGTTGCAGTCCTTGAAGATATTGTTCGAGTTCGTTGAGGCCAAGGAGGTGGACGATCAATGTCTTGACCAATGCTATGTAAATGAATCAATTGAAATTGTGGATGAATGATACTTACTTACTTACTTACTTTATTTTCTTTCAATTGTTCCTTTAATTTTAACTAGTCGTGCTACAACTTTGACTAATAATCCATGTAATTGTCTATTGGTAAATATTACTAAAAGTTGATATATTGATAATATACATTAATACAAATGTAACAGGATTCAACATGACTATTTTTCATTGTGCATATATAATTAACATTGGTCAAAGTTGATCGTGTACGTGAATAAAATTGGCGTATTATATTCAGCGCACATGCAATTATATATGCACGCGTGTCGTCTATGGTAATGTTCGTGTCGAATATAAATTAGTTAAAACCTCAATAACCCAAAATCTGGAAGATTTCGGAGGCCCAAAGTGCCCATGCCTAAGGAAAGTAGAGTGTGGCCTGTTTTATCAATATTGGCTTGCAATTCGTCCATTTGTGAACCAATTGGTATAAGTGCATGTGTTATTAACCGGTATAAATATATTGTGTTATTGGTCAACCATTATATTACTAATTAGTACCGGTTAGACTTTCTACTTTATTGTATAAACATACTATTTTTTTGGTACTGATAAATCGAATAAAAAACTAATAAATACCAATAAGAGTCACTATTGTCCAATACTTTCTCAAGAAAAGTATGGCGGAATAAGGTAATAGTTGGCTAGGCTTATAGATTGGTCATTCTCTTTCGTCTTCTTCAATGTTGGATAATGTGAATTACGTAGTACGAAGTATATGTTAATATAATCAAGTATTGTATTACAAGTATGAAGTAAATTCTAACCTGTTTTCAACATGTATACATATACTTAACTTAATCGGTACGCTACACCATACATTGAGTTGCAAAAAAGTTGAACTCAAGCACGGACAAGCGAAGAAAGGAATACTTCATATAAGTTGGATGATAATTCATCCTTATTCCAAACACCAAAATTGTGGTAAGTGCTTGTATACAAGTATGTGAAACTCAACTCGTTTCCTCGCAATTATCCAACGCAAAACCACATTGCCTTTAATTTTATTAACACCCAAATCCTTGTACTTACATATCTGTTTGTGTTTCTAAATATATATAGAAAATGACAACATATAATCTAGATGAAACTGTTGATGTTTTCGTTGCTCCTTACGAAGGCAAAAAGATGTGTTATCAAATGGTTCGCTTCAGTGAGAGGCCAAACCAGAAGATCGATCATTGGTGATATAGACTTGAACAAAGATAAATTAATTATATATGGAACGGAGATAAAAGAAGCTGCTATGTTGCAAAAGTTGTATGATTGTCTTCGTTTAGGGCCAAGCGGAACAGTATTTGTCAACTGTAATGGAGAATGCAATATTTGGATATCAAAATCTGGATTTGATCGTCTACATCATAATATAACATTTGATTGGTCTCCCTTCGGATCGAGTTGTAGTACCAAACTCCGTCAATAATATCTTAAGAAAAGAGTTACAACAGAAGGACGAGGAAATCGCGGTGATGTGGAGTTTATTGGAAGCCTCAAAGAAACAGATGGAAGCGCTAAAAGAACAACTCTCTATTGAAGCCGAGTTAAAATCGATTAAATCCATGTCGAAGCTAAAGGAGAAGGTAATTGAGCTGGACGAACAACTTTGTAAAACCAACAAGGAAAGTCAAGAAATCAAAGCCAAGTTACAGAAAATGCAGGATCGAGTTTCATCTGTCGAAGTTGATTTACAGTTAACTAAGACTCGATTGGAGTCTTCTGACAACAAGATAATCGATCTTGAACAACGACTTTCGAGTTTTGAAAAGGAAGGCCAAATGAAAGAAGCTGAGCTTATTAAACTACAAGATCAAATTTCTATGATAATGGCTGATCAGGTGAAGTCTATGAACATCTCGTTCGAGTTTAATGAGCCAAAAGACATGGAAGATCAAAGCTGTTTTCGTGAATGTAATACAAATAAAGCAGTTGAAATTGTCGATGAATGATTGTTAAGTATTGTGTGGTTAACTGCTTTGTTTAATTTGGTTAATACAATAGAAATTATTATATTCTCTAATCTTTTCAAATGATGGATGGATGTTATATGATCTGCTGCTCTAATTGCTTCTCAGTAAAGGTGTTAAGACTTAATCGAGTCAATTTGCGTGACACCATCCATAAAATAATTCATAAAATGTAGTATCTTACAACATAATTTTTTTATAAGGTAGTTAATTACAACATTTGTTTATAAGATAATTTTTTCGTAAAACACGCTTTTATAAGGTTTTACAAATTTGCCTAAAATAAAAGAGACGAGGACGGAAATTTGATATGTAATAAAGCTTTTCTACATGGTCATCTAGAGTACATGAAAATGCCACCTGATTTTCATAAAGATAATACTGACAAGGTCTGCAAAATGAAAAAATCCTGATACAGATTGAAACAGGCTCCCTGGTGTTGGTTTGAAAATTTGTCTACTGCTAAAGTATGATATCAAATTATTCACTATTCACTATTTCGAATGGTGATTTGCAGTTAAGTGTGCTTGTCTATGTTGATTATATGATAATTTCAGGAAATAATTTCTTTGCGTTGAATAATTTTAAAGGGTACGTACTTGAGTCAATGTTTTAAAATGAAAGGACTTGGGGCATATGAAATATTTTATAGGCTTGGAAGTTGCCCGTAGCAAGAGCATATTTTATGTATGTCAAATTAAGGAAGTATGCACTTGATATTATTTCAGAAACAAATCGATTAGGCGTGTAGCCTGCAGAGTTTCCTATGAATCGAGCAGAATCACAAACTAACTAGCGTTAGCAAAAGGAAAGGATCTTACAGATGGAGAGAAATATAGGCGTCTGATTGGTCGCCTCATAGACTAGACCAGACCTGACATATTTGGTTCCGCATTTTATCTCAATTCATACAAGCGCCAAAGGAGGAGCATTGGGAAGCCGCATTAAGGGTAGTACGATACTTAAAAAAGTGTCATGGTCAAGGCATTCTTTCGCGTTCTGATAGTGCACTACGACTATAGGGATGGTGTGACTCAGATTGGACAAGTTGCTTGTTGACTCGTCGGTCTTCTTGACAAGATTCTATAAGTATACAATATACTTATAGATATTCTTTACAAGATTCTATAAGCATACAACATATCTTGGAATCATATATACGTCAAAATTAAAATAAAAACATATTTTGGCATCGTCATGAGCCAAAAAATAATGTAATGTGCAAAACCCATATTTACCGGGTTAGTTATCGAGTTGGCCCTTACATTGTCCGTGATAGAATACCTAAATACAATAAAATATTTTGTAATTAGTTCCTAGTTTGTACTACGTAGCTAATTATTCCCTTAGTTTATAGCCTAAACGTACGTTGTAAATGCTGTATATTTTACATTTACTCTACCAAATCAATGAGAAAGGCAAGGAATATAATCAATCTCTTTCAGTCCGGCCGGTCAAGTTATGACAATGTATGTGTATGTTTGAATGAACTCTTTCCGACGCTAAAGAGAACTGATAAGTACTTTTGTGAAACGAAGTAATGTATGTTATGACAATGTATAGTTATGTTTCAACTTTCTCTAGGACGTGAAGTTAGTTATTTATTCTTTGCCCTTATTTTATGTTTACCTCATTAGACAATTCATCATCTTTATGTACTCTCCCCAGATAAATAAATCATGGACAAGCCAGGAATAATTTCTGAAAACTGAATTTTCGGTATTTTGTAGCTGATTAGTAGCTTATATAAATGTGTATGAAGTTCATTTCTTTGGTCCAAGCCATCCCTACAAAAAACCAATTAACCCAAATCGATCTTTAACTTCGCTCTTCAATTGCACTAACTAATCCATTGGACCCTATATATATTTTACTTTTCTATTTATGCGAAACGAGAATTTACTGGGTTTTTCTCCTAAACTTTGTGTTTTTTAGTCCTAATTCCTAAATATATAAATAAAAATGACCATATACAAGCTAGAAGAAACCCCTAATACATACATTGGTGCATTTTTTCACAATAAGTTCATTTATAGAATGATTCAATTCCTTGGGGAGTCGAATACAAGTATTATTCGCGATATAGACCTTAGGAGAGATAAGTTGATGGTACATGGAACGGAGTTAAAAGAATCAATGTCTCAAAAGTTGCATGATTCTCTTGTTTTAAGGCCTCGAACAGGAAAAATTTATGTAAATTGTAATGGAGCATGCTATATTTGTGTGACGGGAAAGGGTACTTATCGACCGATTGATAATGTTATATTTGATTGGTCTCCCTTTGGAGTCGTAGTTCCAAACTCTGTCAATGATTCCTTAACAAAACAGCTACAACACAAAGATAAGGAATTAGCGGTTATGAGTAGCCTACTTTCGGCTGCTAAGAACGAGGCGTCCGCGAACAAGGACAGTTTGGAAGCCTCACATAGAGTTATAAAGGAAACTGAAGATATGAAATCGAAGCTTCAAAATGTGCAACAACAAGTTTCCTCTGTTGAAGCAGAGTTACAATCTAGTAAGATTGAGCTTGAATCGTCTAATAAAGACATAAAAGAGATCGAGTACCGACTTTCCTTTTGCAGGAAGGAAAATCAAGATATTGTAACAGAATTACACAAGGTACGAAATGAACTTTGTTCTAGTAACATCGAGTTACAGTCATGTAAGAGACAATTTGAGTCTTCCTGCAAAAAAATAACACAACTCGAAGATGAACTTTCGGGTTGTAGAAAGGAAAGTGAAGCCAAACATGTTGAATTTTCAATGGTGCAAGAACAATTTTCCATGATCAAGAATGAGTTGCAGCAGTCCATACAGATATTATTCGAGTTTACTGAGACTGGGGTAGAAAAGTTGGATGATAAATATTTGGGTAGATGTTATGTAATCAAAGCAATTGACATTGTGGATGAATAATTTGTAAATTGATATACATGTAATGGTAACGGATGATGCATGTATAATTATTGTAAATTGTGGATGAATATTCTAGTTGTTGTAAATGTGGGTACGTAACACGGTTTCTGACAAAATCTGGAAAGAGAAACAACAGGAAGAGAGAATTTTATGCTTTTCTTAATTGATGAAAAACTGAATAATGATTATTACAATGGTGCTTGCCTTTTATAGCTTAAACTAATTCTAGAAGCTACTAAAACTGTTACAACTAACTCCTAGAAATAAGGGAGCTACAATAACAGAATGTGCCAGCATGGCAGCTCATGTGCATTACTTGTTTTGCACGAAATGATCTTATGCTCAAAGCTGAGTTAATACAATGCTCATAAGCTTAACAGTCCCCCTCAAGATGGAACATCACATGTTCCAATCTTGGACAGTAGTTGTTGAAACTGTGCAGAAGAAAGTGGTTTAGTAAACACATCTGCTAGCTGATTTTCAGTAGGCAAGTATGCAAGATGTAGTAGCCCTTCCAACACTTTGTCACGAGTAAAGTGACAATCAATCTCAATATGTTTTGTTCTTTCATGAAAAACTGGGTTTCTAGCAATATGCAAGGCTGACTGATTATCACAGTGGAGACTAATAGGTTTGAGATTGATGACTCCCATATCTTCTAATAAATTAACCAACCAAGTTACTTCAGCTGATGCTGCAGCCATTGCCCTGTATTCTGCTTCTGCAGCTGACTTTGAGACTGTGTTTTGCTTTTTTAGACTTCCATGAGACTGGTGATCCTCCTAAGAGTAACACATAACCAGTGATGGACCTTCTAGAATCTGGACATGAAGCCCAATCTGAGTCTGAAAAAGCTTGTAAGCTGATACTATCTGAAGCTTTCAACAATATTCCTTGCCCTGCAGTGTGAGCTAGATACCTTAATGTATGATGTAAGGCTGTAATGTGAGGTACTCTAGGGTGTTGTAGAAACTGACTTAGTAACTGAACTGCAAAGGACAAATCAGGTCTGGTGTGGGTTAGAAAGTTAAGTTTCCCAACCAATGATCTGTATTTTTCTGTGTCAGAATACAACTCTCCATCAGACAATGTCAACTTCAAATTCACTGGAAGTGGTGTTATGGCCTTCTTTGTGATGTCAAAACCACAATCACTGAGCAACTCTTTGGTAAACTTCTTTTGACTAAGGATGATCCCTTCAGTTGAATAGCCAACTTCAATCCCTAGAAAGTAGTTAAGTTTCCCCAAATCCTTGATGCTAAATTCCTGGTGCAAATAAGCTTTCAATGCAGCAAGCTTGTTGGGATCTGTACCAGTAAGGATGATATCATCAACATAAACTGCTGCAATGCTGATATGACCATGTTCTCTATGAATAAACAGACTGTAATCATGCTTGGATTGAATACAACCCTGTGTTTCAAGAGCAGTCAGAAGTTTCTCATGCCATTGTCTTGAAGCTTGTTTTAAGCCATAAATAGATTTGAGTAGCTTGCACACTTTATTATCAGAATTGTCAACACCTTCAGGAACTTGCATGTACACCTCTTCTTTCAAATCTCCATGGAGAAATGCATTATTAACATCTAGCTGATAGAGAGGCCAATTTCTGCTTGCTGCAACAGCAATCAAGCATCTCACAGTTGTCATTTTAACCACTGGACTGAAGGTCTCTTCATAATCTATCCCATATTTCTGGTTGAACCCCTTTGCAACAAGTCTTGCTTTACATCTTTCCAGGGCCCCTGTTGACTTCAACTTGACTTTGAATACCCACTTGCACCCTATTGCCTTTTTTCCTTTAGGTAACTTTACCAGTTCCCATGTCAAGTTATGATCAAGTGCATTGAGTTCCTTTTGCATAGCTTCCACCCACAGTGGATGCTGTACAGCTTCATCATAGGATAAAGGCTCTGTAATATCACAAAGTTGTGACAAAAGAGCCTGAAATTCTGCAGGAAAAGTGTCAAAAGAAACCAGATTGCACCAATGTTGAGTGTACTGTGGAGGAATGATGGATTCTGGATTTAGAACAGATGAATAACATTGGTATGAATCTAGGTATGATGGTTTTCTGTGTGTTCTTGTGGACTGTCTAGGTGGTGGAATTGTGGAAGCATTCTCAGCAGTATCTTGTCTGTGAGAATCAGGTGGAGAAGGAACATCAGTGGGACTAGATGAGGGATGAAGATCATCATTGTTTGAACTAGATGGAGAAAAAGGTTGAATGTATGTAGGTGTTGAGTGTGGTGAAGGAAATATGGTGTTTGGTGAGTTGGAATGTTGCTGGATGGTAGAAGATGAGTTAGAAGAGGGTGAGTTAGGTGAGGGAAATGTGGTTTCTGGGGAAGAAAAATCTGGTGTATCAAAGATTACAGGTGATGTGACAGCAGGTAGATAAATGGCATGGATATAGGGATGATCAGAAGAACTGTGTTTGTGATAAATGTGGAAGGGAAAATGTTTTTCATGAAAGTGAACATCCCTTGACACAAACAGTTTGTTTGTATCAAGTTCTAGAACCTTGTATCCTTTCTGAGAAGTGGAGTATCCTAAGAAAACACATGGTGTAGCTCTGTGATTCAGTTTAGTTCTCCCTACTTTGGTTGTAGATACATAACACAGACATCCAAATGTTCTTAGGTGAGACAAATCAGTGGTTTTCTTGTATAATCTGAAATGTGGGGTATCAAGATTGATTGACTGCAATGGCATCCTATTGATCAGATATGCAGCACATAACACACATTCACCCCAAAACCTAGTTGGTACTTTGGATTGAATGTACAAAGCTCTTGCTGTCTCTAAAAGGTGCTTGTGTTTCCTTTCTACCACCCCATTTTGTTGTGGTGTATCACTACACCTAGTTTGATTCATAATTCCAAACTTTAGACATAGTTTCTTCATTTCCCCTTCACACAACTCTTTAGCATTGTCATACCTAATGCATTTAACCATGACTCCAAACTGTGTCTGAACCATATTAAGAAAATCAGTCATGACAGTAACAGAATCACTCTTATTTTTCAACAAATGTATCCAAGTAAATCTGCTGTAATCATCTACAATTGTCAAGAATTGATTACATCCAGAAGGTGTTTTAACAGAGTGAGGACCCCATACATCAAGGTGAATCAACTCAAAAGGAGCAACAGTCTTAATACTACTGTGAGGGAAGCTAACTCTAGTCTGTTTAGCAGCAGGACATACTTGACAAATTGTATCCTGTATACAAGTATTCACCTCACACTTAGGATTTATTAACTTCAATTGACTAAAAGGCAGATGTCCTAATCTTAAATGCCAAAGTTTAGCATTGTCTACAGAACTAGAACAAACTGCATTACAAACACGTTCTTGTTTCTTCTGCTGCAATTCTCCCACGTTGTACAGACCTGATTTCACTTCACCAAGAGGAATCAAGTTCCCTTTCTGACAACAGACAAAACATTGATCATGAGTAAATCGAATTTCACACTTCAGATCTTGACACAATTTGTGGACAGATATAAGGTTGTACTTGAAGTTTGGAACATATAAAACATTCTGTAGAGTTATGTCAGGATTTAAAACCACAGAACCAACATGAGTCACAGGAATTCTACTTCCATCTGGTATGGTTATAAAGGTGTTTTGTATGTCAACTGGTTTATAAGTAGTGAATTGAGACAAATCATGACAGAAATGGTCAGATGCACCACTATCTAACAGCCACTTAGAATTAGATTGTGATAGTAAGCATATACCTGCCATCAAAGCAAGATTAGTCTGATTTCCAGAGGTTTGTTGTTGTTGTTTAGACATCATATCCAAGAGTTGCTGGTACTGTTCAGTTGTTATTGTGGGAGCAGTCACAGTCTGTGTTTCAGCACAAACATCAGAATTAGTGCCAGATGAGAGTGCAACTACTTTAGAATCTCTGGAACCTTTGAAACCTGGTGGATAACCATGAATCTTGAAACATCTATCCACACTGTGTCCTTGCACTTGGCAGTGTGTGCAAAAATAGCTAGAACCTGTTCTTCCATATCTGCTTGTGTTTCCAGTTTGAAAACCACCACCAGTCTGCTGTGTTTTGAATGTTTTGTTGTTGTTGTTATTCCAATGATCTCCTCCAAAACGTCTCTTCTCAGCTGCAAAGGCCAGTGTCTCTACTTGTTTGTTAGAGTGTGAGATTTCCTTGTGTCTTTCTTCTTGAGCAAACAGTCTGTATGCCTCAGATACTTTAGGCAAAGTAGGCACCATCAACACATTTCCTCTGATAGTAGCAAACTGATCATTAAGCTTCATCATAAATTGCATCACCATCCTCTCCTGTTGCCTCAGAAAAAACTTCTTAGTGACATTACAAGTGCAGTTGTTACATGTGCAATATGGCATAGGATTAGCTTCCTCAATTGCATCCCAAACAGATTTAATTTCAGTGAAAAACTCTGAAATATTCTTATCTCCTTGAGTGATCTCAGCTAGCTTTTGTTCAAGAGAATAAATATGTGCCAAAGATGCAAAACCAAACCTGTCTTCTAAATCAGTCCACACATCTCTAGCTGATTTCAGAAACATCACACTCTTAGCAATCCTATCATCCAGATTACCTAGAATTAAAGAACACACCAAATCATTGCACCTTTCCCAAGCCTTACTCTCCATTGAACCAGGATCAGGTTTGATGTGGCTTCCATCAATGAAACCAATCTTATTCTTTGCTGACAATGCCAGCAGCATTGACCTCTTCCAGCTAGCAAATCCTTCACCATTAAACTTGAATGTAACCAACTGAGTTGAATTTGCGTCTGATGGATGAATATAGTAGATACTTGCAGGATCTTGATTAGGAGGTAATATAGAATTTCGTCTTGAGGTTTCTGCACTTGAATCAAAATCTTCATCAGCCATTTTTAGAAGTAACTCTTGGATTAAGAATCAGAAGATCAGGAATATAGAAAGAAATTTGGAGTTTAAACTTCGAAGTTGCTACTAACACCAGAAAATCAGTGCAACACATTGTAGAATCAGGAAGAACAGAAAACAATTTTTGAAGAAATCAGAAAGAATTTTGCGGAATTTCAGAAAATGAGCCAAGAATCTTTGATTCTGCTCTGATACCATGACAAAATCTTGAAAGAGAAACAACAGGAAGAGAGAATTTTATGCTTTTCTTAATTGATGAAAAACTAAATAATGATTATTACAATGGTGCTTGCCTTTTATAGCTTAAACTAATTCTAGAAGCTACTAAAACTGTTACAACTAACTCCTAGAAATAAGGGAGCTACAATAACAGAATGTGCCAGCATGGCAGCTCATGTGCATTACTTGTTTTGCACGAAATGATCTTATGCTCAAAGCTGAGTTAATACAATGCTCATAAGCTTAATAGTTTCTTATCTCATGATATAGACTCTTTTTTTGGGTGTGAATGAGCCACAAATGCTATATAAATTACAATTGGAAGATTCGAAACTATAACCTATCGTACACAAGCACTAAGTCTAAATCACTACGGAAATATATAGGTGTCTCTTGTTAGCTTTAAAAATACAATTTTTTGTTTCAAGTTTTCTATTTGTACAAATTTGTCAAAAACTACCTTATACTCCGTAATATTGATTTTTTGTGAAAAACTACTTATAAAAATTATGTTGTTAAGTAACTACCTTATAAAAAATTTATATTGTAAGATACTATCTTTTGTAGGAGTATGAAAATTGATTAAAGATTGCGGAATTGACTTTACTAGATGTACCCCACGTACTTGGTATCTAGCGTGAACAAGGGTAATTAAGTACGTGGCACGTAAGATACATATGGTAAAGTCAATTCCGAAATTTTGAGTCAACCTTCATAATTCGGAAAAAGGTAGTATCTTACAACATTTTTTTATAGGGTAGTTTTTCACAAAAATACAATTTTATAAGGTAGTTTTTGACAAATTTGTTTGTTTATTATAGTTAAACACCTTAAAAAAAAAAATCGGCACCATATAACGATTCTGTTAGGAAAAAACCTTAATTTTTTACTATCCTAAAGTTCCCAGGGCATGATTTGATGGTAGAAGGAGTTGTCTACCAAAAAAAGTTCTTGATTTCATTTTTTTTTTTGTGATGCAAGTAAGGTCGAAAATTTTCCTTTCGCTCCACCTAAATCATTATGGGAATGTTAAATTGACAATTATTTATGAACGAAGGGAGTAATTTTTTGCACCGGCCAAGGTATTTGATTATAACACTTTATGATTTGTTTGCACACCAAATTCATATAGAAGTACTATTTAAAATGGAAAACAAACTAGCTAGGAGTAATCAGCCATTGAACTTGGCGCAACTGAAACCACAACTTTATTCTTGTGTACATAAACACTCTACATTATCTTGCCAAAGCCAAAAGATGAAGTAAGTCATCCATGCATGTAAATACACGTTTGGTATAATTATCTTGTAGGCTAACCCTTCTTCCACGAAAGAACATCTACAATTAATTAAAAATACATACTGTATACAAAAGGATAACTCACCACAATTACATGACATAAACTCTTCCAAATTTACATCAATCTAGCTAATAACCAAACCCAAGTTTCTTTTGTTGTTCATTCAACTTATTATTTACAACTAGCTTCAGTTAAGAAATCGTCAATAGAGGTTGAAAGTTGGTTTCTTATCTAATTTGTGTCTTTTCTTTTTACCTGATTATTATTGAATTAGTTCTTCTAATAAAAACAATGGTCATTTACAAGTTAGAAGATGATCCAAACACATATATTTCTCCAAGTCATTATGGAAATAGATTTGTTTATCGAATGGCAAACTTCGTTAATGAGTCATATACTAGGAGAGTTATCCGTAATATAGACCTAAGAAACGATAAGTTAATGATTCATGGAACCGAGATAAAAGAAGCCGTGTTAAGAAGGTTGTACGAGTGTCTTACTCTAGGAGTAGGGCCGAAAATGGGACATATCTATGTTAATTGCAATGGAGCTTGCTATTTCTTTGTAACAGGGAAAGGTATTTGTAGGCCAATTAACAATACCATCTTCGATTGGTCCTTGTTTGAAGTTATAGTACCGGACTCTCTCAACGATTCCTTGAGAAAAAAACTAAAGCAGAAGGAGTTTGAGGTTGAACAATCCAACAATGTTCAACTTTGTTTAGCTAAGGATGAAGCATTATCCGCCAAGGCGAGCTTGGAAGTCGCGGCAAAAAACATGAAGAAACTCGAGGATCAACTTTCGTGTTGTAGGAAGGAAAATGAAGATATGAGTACAGAGGTGAAGAAGTTGCAAGATGAGTTGAAATCCGCGAAGAAGATATTGTTGGATTCGTCTCAAAAGAAGGTGAACGAGGTTAAGGAATATCAATTTTTCGGACCTAGTAACAAGGGAAAAGATCATCAAAATACGAAAGAGGAATTATTCGAGAAGGTTTCGGAACAACTCCATTCTGTTAGTTCTAAGGTCAAGTTTACTAATCAGAAGTTAGATCAAGCAATACTTTCCAAATTATGGACCCCTAAAAGTAGGGACGATTTACCAGCTTTTATAGACATTGAAGAAATTGATGACTGATGCTTAATTTATATTTATATAACATGGATGGGATACATCCATAATGTAATCCAATGAGGTCTTGGCCTAGTAGTTAAGTCTGAGGAGCCCGTGTGCAATAGGTTCAAGTTCGAATCTCCTCGCCCCATCTATAATTTATATTGTCTTTACAGCTCATTTGCACCCAAAGAAAAATGAAATAATGTAATACTCCCTCCGTTTCAAAATGTTTGTTACGTTTGGAATTTGACACGTTTATTAACGTAAATTAAGATTTTTTTTTTAATTTTTTTTTTTAATGTTCTAGATTCAATCATAAATCTGATTTCATCTTTCCAAATTCTGACATTTATTACTCTCTTTGAATATAGTGCAAATTTGCTTTCATCTTTTATAAAAAAAATATACCTCAATCCACTAATCATTGAAACAACCAATAAAATTGTTTTATTATCAAAATAAACCAATAATTAAAAATCATACAGATTGCTAACTTGTCAAATTGTGAATGACATTTATTGAGTTGAAAAGTTGGACCAATTAGAAATAAAAGTTGGCTCAGAAAATAATAATAATAGTAACAAGTTTATAAATAGAAAGGTTCTTTATGTAACAAACATTTTGAAACACTATTAAAGGAATACGTAACAAACATTTTGAAATGGAGGGAGTAGCATTTATATATATTGATTCTTTGTAACGCTCTATGTAAAAGTTCTTATAGACGATATTCCAATAAATAAATAGATGAAGATCAAAACCCTCGATAATTTTTAATAAATAGATGAAGATCAAAACCCTCGATAATTTTTAACTTACAGTTGTTTGTATCTACAAGAAATTGTACTATTAACGACGGGAAATCCCGTAGTGAAAGGCCAATAATCATTGATTAACGACGGGATTTCCTGTCGCGAACCCGTCATAAAAAGGGGCCGTCGTTAATAGAAAATCTCGTCGTAAATTCATCGTAAACCCGTCGTAAAAGACATTTACGACGGTTATTCCCGTCATTGTTTGGTTGTTAGCCCCGTCGCAAAAGGCTTTTGCAACGGAATTTTTGACCCGTCGTAATTAGGTTGTCGTTAAAGACCAAATTCTTGTAGTGGCGTACCTTACACGTTATTACATACAATTAAGACCATTTTATGGTGTATGTGCTCACAAAATGCAAGCGCATAAGTACACAAACTTTGATTGTACCATGCACTGCACAAGGTGGCACAACCAATTATACGTAGAAAATTGCCAAAACGTTAGGGGAGACGCAGACAGCAGGGATGTTCTTGAAGCCACAACATACGACGTAGGTTTGGGATGTTCATGACTATATATAAACTCCTTTTTTAGGTTTGGGGAATAGGGGTTCAAAATTTTTTATTGGCCACTTAGGGGACTATTATTAACGGATTGACTTTTATCTTTATTCTATAAGGGAATCCATGAGGTCATTTTATTAAATACCCTTTAGATGTCCCACTATATGGTAGACTAAAATAACCTTAGAAACTTCACAATTTAATAGAATAAAAATCTGATTATTTAATGAATTTAAAAACTACTTGAACAAATTAGTAAAACCAAAAAAAGTAGGACGCTATTATGGGCAATAGAATGTCATAGAGTCAACAAACCAATTAAGTAATTTAATGATTAAAATGACCTTATGGACTATTTGGATACAAGAATTTCATATTGACGGTCAAACCTTACACTGGAGTCCGTGCAAATAGTGAGTGTAAACCTATTTTTGAAACGGGAGTAGTAGGTAAGAAGAACAACGTAACTCTATTAAACCAACAACTATTTCAGATTACGTGTCCACTACAAGAATTTGTATCTTTAACGACAATTTAATTACGACGGGTCAAAAATCCCGTTGCAAAAGCCTTTTGCGACGGGGCTAACAACCAAACAATGACGGGAATAACCGTCGCAAGTGTGTTTTACGACGGCTTTACGACGGGATTTCTATTAACGACGGCCCCCTTTTATGACGGGTTCGCGACAGGAAATCTCGTCGTTAATCAACGATTATTGGCCTTTCGCGACGGGATTTCCCATCGTTAATAGTACAATTTCTTGTAGTGGTCCCACCTCCAAATCGTTTCGTGGCTCGGCATTGTGACCTTCAAATTATATTGTGATCGAGTTCCCCACCAACTCAACCCTACTCGTGTGGTTTATTTCGGCATTCTACCTAACTAACCTAAAATTATTCTTTACTTATGATATATGATTTTCAAAGAATATACTTGGCATTATCTAATTAACCTCCAATATTATTGATCCACAAATATGGAATAATTAAAGCTTGCAGGTTAAACCATCGTAGAGATCTACAGGATAAAGAAGTATCATTCAAATAGTCCTAAAATAGGAGCTTGCATGCATTGTATTTAAGGTGTCCATAAATTCCTGTTCATATATAGCGTGCCCTTAATCGCCAATCCAATAAAAAGAATTATTATTTTCGTTTTCTTTCGATCCCTAAAAAAGAATTATTATTGTTCAATTTATATTCTTTGATCAAGAAATGGCTACTTACAACTTGGAAGAAAGTCCAGACGTGTTCATAACCCCACACTTTTACGACAATGAGTTCCAGTATCGAATGGTGAGCATCAGTGGAGAGGACGACAGAAAGGTAATTCGTTCCATAGACTTAAGGAGTGATAAGTTAATTATATATGGAACGGAGATTAAACAATCTTTATTCAAGAGGTTATACGATTCCCTAATTATAAGGCCTAAGGCAGGGATTTTATATGTTAATTGCGAGGGAGCTTGTTATTTTCTTATATCTGGGAAGGGTTGTCATAGACCAAATCAAAATTTAATCTTTGATTGGTCTCCTTTTGGAGTCACAATTCCAAATTCTGTTAATGATTCTCTTAAAAAACAGCTTCAGGAAAAAGATAAGGTGATTAGTGTTTTAAACCATCAATATTCTTTGATTGAGGTTGAGATGTTATCTACCAAGGATGATTTGAAAGGTTCAATGGAACAAGTAGAGAAACTTAAGGAACAAGTTTCATCTTGTAAAAAGGTACAAAATGAAATGGGAGTTAAAATTCATGAGGCGTATGAACGAGTTGCTTTGGTTGATTTTGAGTTAGAACTTTATAAGATTGAGTTAAATTCGTATAAGAAGGGTGAAGAAGAGTTGTTGGATCAAATATGTAGTTGTAAAGAGGGATGTCGAAAATTGGAATTAGAATTAGAAAAAAGACATGCTCAACTTTCTTCGGCTTATACTGAGTTACAATGTACTAAAGTTGACCTAGAAACTTCAGCCAAAAGTATAAAAGAACTAGGGTTTCAACTTTCCTCTTGTATGAAGGAAAGTCAAGATATGGAAACAAAATTAAAGAGGGTAGAAGAAGAACATTCATTAATTAGCCTTGAGTTAAGATCAACTAAAAATGAACTTGAGTTATCAAACAAAAATGTAAAATACCTTGAGGAAATAATTGCCACTTATAAAAAGGAAAGTAAAAATATGGAAGTGGAATTACAAAATATACAAAATGAGATCAAAGATGAATGTTATAGTCATATGATTGAGCAACAATTTGTGGAAGGAGAATTACAAAAGGTCATTAACCATCTTAGTATAATTAGTTATGAAGTTATGTCCACTAATCAAAAGTTGGACGACTTATTAATTTCTAAGCTATTGGGTAAAGTTAATGGTTATGACCATTCTGAAGCAATCATCATACAATGTCGTCCGAATTCGGGTTTCAATTCTTCGTCCATACAACAAGGTACGTATGTAAGTAACATTGATGCTCTTCTTCATCATTCGAATTAAGAATACGCGACGCATATCAACTCATTAACATATACAAGTACGAAATGATGACATGGCATGCTTATGTGTATCATTTAAATTAGAAACTAAAATATTTAACTTATATATCCTATTATACATGTTTTAAATAAAGGTAGAAAAAATCTTAATATTCTAATTTGTTTCCTTCTTTATATTGAATACCTTAATTACATATTTTCATAGTAAAAATATTGCATTGATAGTAAAAATATTATGATGACTCATACCCTACGTGGCGTATATATGTACCAATTAAATTCCGACACGTAAGATTGCGACAACTAAATGTTGTCGCAACTTGCGACCTTTATCATCACGCATACAAGTATACAGTTCTTAATTTGCTTAGCATTATCAAGATAGATTGTGTGTATAATCTAGGTTATTTATGTTACTCTATCGGTTAGAGTTGAAGGAGAATAATAACAAGAATTTTTCAGGTGAGGATCGCGACGAACAATTGATGCACCAACTCCAATAATACACTCAAATGGAACATTTCACAGATAATATTGATCTGTAGTACGTGCTATACATAAAGCTTAAACTATTTGAACATGCATGAATAACATGTACTCCGATCCGTACTAATAGTCTATTAAGCACGTGATTGATTAATGTATTGAAACTTCTTGTTGAAAGTGATGTTCGAAATTAGTGTATTAATTAGTGGTTCTTAATGATACAGTAAAGACGGGCATGATTACTTATTGATATTATTAGTGGCTAATTCCACGTTCTAGCAATATAGGATTATGTTTTTAAGCCAATAAAAAGTCTTTTTTTTCCTTTCTTTTTGTTTCTGTTATAAGTTCAACACTTCTTGAGCGATTTCCTTCAATATTACATAAAAATCCAATAATTCCCTAAATACGTTACTTTTTAAGTTATTTCCCACCATACCGTCCACGTAAGCAAGGGAGAAAGAGAAGTAATTTTTTTTTCCGGTTCAGCATTGAACCGCCATATGAGATAACGGTTTCGTTTTAAAGCAAACCGCCATCTCAGATGGCGGTTCAATGTTATAAACCGCTATCCCATATAGCGGTTTGCATTAAAACAAAACCGCTATCTCAGATGGCGGTTTACTTAATTGTAAATTATTTTTAATATGAATTACAGTTTAAACAGAAATATAATTTAGAAGTAACCTCTTGTGACATCAATTGTGTCTGTAGCTCAGTGGATAGAGTGGATTGTTTCTACGTAGGAGGTCATGGGTTCGAATCCTACCTGATGTGTTTATTTCTTTTTAACCATTTATTAATATTAATTATAAACATTTCCAAATTTAACTTATCAACATTAGTGTTTGTAGCTCAGTGGATAGTGTGTTTGTTTCCTAAACAGAAGGTCGTGGGTTCGACCCCTAGCTGATGCGGTTTTTTTTTTTTTTTTACCATTTATAAATAGTACGTGATTATAAACCGCTATCTCAGATAGCGGTTTACTTTAGTCAACCGCTACCTGAGATAGCGGTTTAGTGTCGCTTGGTTGAAAAAAAAAAGACCGGTTTTAATGCTGACGTGGACGGTATGGTGGGAATTAAGTTAAAAAGTGGCGCATTTTGGGAATTTGACGTTCTTTACACAATATTGAAGGAAATCGCTCACACTTCTTTATGATTTTCTTTTTTATTCAGTATTTTCTTTTCGTTTTATTTTTATTTTTGACAAAGAAGACAAACAAACACAGAAAAGAAACTAAAAGTTGACAAACAAATTAAACACAGAAAAGAAACTAAAAGTTGTAAGAAAGAAGCTCCCGACGGCGACCAAGAGCCTCCAAATGACGAGTTGAGCCCTGTAGTGGAACGCGCAACCTTACACATAGTCAAAAACTCCAAAGTTTCAAACAAGATTTCGTAACTGGGAAACAAGCCAGGTCATTTTTAATTCCGCCTGGACCGTTGAACCTAACAAGCCTAAGCGCCACCCCGGGTAATTAGGAGACCGACCAGAAATATGTTAGCAAAAGCAACATGATTCGAGGAATAACGGACCAAGTTAGTAACTTTAAACTAGCTTCCTTTAGTCGGCCACGTCTATATCACCCCTTTCCAAATAGGGCTGAGCAAACTATCTGCCCGATTTTCAGATCGGATATCCGATTCAAAAACTTTGGATATCAAATACCAATTTAGATAGATTTTCATTCTTTTAGATATCCGATATCCAAAAATATCTTAAATTCAAAAAAGCTCAGAACAATACGCGGAATATAACACATCTGAGCAATATTCAAGAACATGTTTATAAAAGAACATGTTTATAACTGTTGGTTTACTTGGTTCACACTCTACTGACATTGTACCAACTCCACCTTGCAGCTTGTATTACCATTCTCCTACAACTAACTCACCAAGCATCGCAGCATTGTTGTACAGTCAGCACCAAGTCAGCAGCCTATTCTAGAAGCTTCTTGCAATAACAAACTCTCCTTGATTTCAGGAAGTCTGTTATGCATTCAGTTATGTGTAATAAGGCTAACTGCATCCTAGGTGTACGAGCTCAATCATTCTGATTGGCTCTCATATTTATGCTCTCTTCTAATTGGTTGTAACACATCATAGTTGTTGTAATATATAAGCTGAAACTGTAATGAATAACTCATTCATTCAATAACATTTTACAGAAATTCTTCCTCTCTCAACTCTCTCTCTCTCTCTCTATAAGCTTTAGCTTAGTTTTCCTGTAAAAGTTCTTCATGATTAGTTCATGAAAACTTTCAATAACTTTATATGTACTTTGTTTTTTACATACTTTGTATAGATGTATAACTATACCTTAATTCTCTCTGTCACCCTTTCTATCAGTCCCGTGTACCACACCCCTCCCTCTCTCTCTATTTCCAGTTGGTCGTCTCAATCTCTTTCTCTCCTTTAAAATGAAGCTAAATCTACGTGCATTACTCTGAAAATCTAAATCATTTTTTTATGCAACGCAATGGATTAAAAACAGAGTTTTAAAGTGCCTACAGTAGAACTATGGAGGTCTAATTCCTCCCAGGGGCGGATCTTTTTTGGGCAAGGGTAAGCCTGTTCCCCGGCCGAAAAATTTTGTTGTGTATTTTTAGTTACGACCCTCCTAAAATCATGTATAATTGTATAATTACATAGTATATTACTCAATGCTTTTCTAACGGCCTCCCTCGTAAAATCGTTTAAGGTCTGCCACTGTTTCCTCCACAATTTATCCAACACTAATCTTGGAGGATTAAGTAAAATATTAAACGTAAAATCTACTAAGTTATTACAATCAGAAATTCTACAAAGTTTCGCCAAAATATCCGTTGCCCGATTAGTACTCCTACTTGCATGTTCCAGCTTGAAATTTTCAATCCCACATATAAGTGTCATGTATTGCATAATCAAATTATAGTTAACATCACAAACATTTTCCTGATCTTGGATTATGTCAATTGCCTCCTTTGAATATGAGTCATGTGAAAATAAATTCAAATTATATTCTATACAACAAGAAGAAAGTGTAGTTTATTTGTTTTTATAATCACGTTCAGTGACAAAATTTCAACAATTTAAGTAGCGGTGTCAATAGAAAAATTAAGCATCATAGTATGAATATTATACAATTTTACTCAAATTTAATTTAGAGGGGGTCAAAACCAAAAGTACAGTAGGATATTTTCTGTCCAGGGGTTCGGGCTCACCCACAAGATAACAAAGACCTGCTATTGACTAACTCCTAATTGTTGTACCTGGGTACAGTCAGCTTTGGTTGTACCCAAAAAACGATGCGCCTATATTGTTTGTTCTTTCTTGTTGTATTGTTTGTTCTTTCATGTTGTTTTTTAAATTCATCATAAAATTATTCATAATTGTTATATTATTTGTTCTTTTTTATATTGTTTGTTCTTTTTTGTTGAATTATTTGTTCTTTCTTGTTTATTTGTTTGCTCATAATAATCATATGGTTAATGTTCATAATGAAATTAAGCCCTTCGTTGATCTTTTATGTTTTTACAAGAGCCAATACTGTTTGTTATTTCTTTTTGTATTGTTTGTTCTTTCTTGTTGTACTGTTTGTTCTTTCATGTTGTTTTTTTAAAATTTATCATAAAATTGTTCATAATTATTGTATTATTTGTTCTTTCTTCTGGAATTTTATATTTTTTTTATATTGTTTGTTCTTTTTTGTTGAATTATTTGTTTTTTCTTGTTTATTTGTTTGTTTATAACAGTAATCTGGTTAATGTTCATAATGAAATTGTTCATGCTTTTCGTTTAATTTATTTGGTCATACCTTTTGTATTCTTTGTTCTTTCTTGTTCTATTACTGAGCATCTAATAAACTCTTGTGTCTTTTAACCTATTTGTTTTCTTTGCATGCTCATCATTTTCAAATCAGTAAATGTTCATTTTTAAATTAGTTGTGATCATCTTATCAAATTACTTACTATTTTCATTTTCATCCTACGACAATGAGGAAATTGAAACCGTAAAAGTCAAATACTGTGTTCAAATTAAATCACACTTCATACACACATTCAAAAGTATAAGAAATCGAGAATACATCAAATGCAAGATTCAAGATTGAAGATATAGAAAAATAAGTAGATGATTTCTAGCAATATCTTGTAATTCAAGTACAAACTTACGTAGGCAATGCCTAAAATGTTCAATTTTTTGGTAAAATATGTTATTTGACATGTTTTAATTGCTCAATATTTGTAAATACATGTTCAAAGTAATAACATAGTAATGCAATAACGTACTAAGTTCATTTTAAAATTAGTAACTACTCATTACACAATCAGTAGATAAATGTTCATTTTTAAATTGGTTGAATAAATGAGGATTGTCAAAAATTAGATAAACGTTCATATTCGAATTAGTAGGTAAATGTTCATTTCTAAATAAATAATTCATCAAATATATATATTAGATTATATAGATAGATTCACTATTCTTTTCTTATATTATACGTAGCACGTAGTACTACGTACGACGGAATCTTTATTTGGAAGGAATATACTTTGTGTTAAACACGTAATATTGAATTATTGAGTAAGTCACGCTCAAGCGAGGAATAACAACGCATTAAGGTAACTTGCACTTTGCAAGTTCATTCACATATTCTTTAACGGAAGCCTATGTATAAAACAAGTCTTTTTTCTACCAAACAAACACCATCCCCATAATTCTTTTATGCTTCACCATAATTAATTGAATTTTGTTCTTGATTTGTTATTTCAAATATTTGATTGCATCACTACCGTCCATCCAATCCGTTATGCTTAGTTAAGTTGTAGTCTTGAGAGACGAGTGACCTAATCTTTTCTTGTATTTTTCTTTTAAAAAAAAATTGTTACGCTTTTATTTTCTTATCAAATCTACTCTATTTTCATTTCTTTATCTTAAAATTATAAAATACCGTTATTGTTTCTTGATAGAGGAAAAATGGTAATTTACAAATTGGAAGAAACTCCAGATATTTTCATAACCTCAGATTATATAGACGAAAATGAGGCTGAGTATCGTATGGTGCGCATAGATAAGAAATGTGATATAAATCCGGTTCGATGGATAGACCTAAGGAAAGACGAGTTGATGATCTATGGAACAAAGATAATAGACTCTTTATCAAAAAGGTTGTATGAATCTCTATCTTTAAGGCCAAAGAAAGGGATTCATATATATGTTAATTGTGATGGAGCTTGTTACTTTGTAATAGTAGAAGGGAAGGTTAATTTGTTATAAGCCAATTCATAATATAATCTTTGATTGGTCCTCTTTTGGAGTCATAGTACCCAATTCCCTCAATAATTCTCTAAAAAATCAACTAGGGCAAAAAGATAGGGAAATTGATGATTTATGTTATAAACTCTCGTGTAGTGAGGCTAATTTGAAAGCGTCAATGGAGAAAGTAGATGAGCTTAAACAAGAAGTTTCGACATGGAAGAAGGAAAGAGAAGATATGGAAGTTAGATTGCATGAGGTATATCAACAACGAATTGCTTTGGTTGATTTTGAGTTAGAACTTTATAAAATAGAATTGGAGACATATAAGAAGGTTGAAGATGAGTTGTTAGATCAAATTTGTAGTTATAGAGAGAAAAGTGAAGAAAAAGAGAGAAAACTAATCAAGGTTGAAGAAGAAAATTCTTTGATTAGCCTCGAGTTAGTGTCTGTTAAGAATGAATTAAAGTCGACACATAAAAATGTTAAAGATCTTGAGGAAGTGCTTTCGACTTGTAAGAAAGAAAGTAAAAATATGGAAATAGAGTTTAAAAAGGTGCAAAACCATATTTCTTCTGTTAATTCTGAGTTACAATCTACTAAAATCGAGCTAGAAACTTCATTAAAAAGCATAAAAGAACTTGGGTTTCAACTTTCCTCTTGTATGAAGGAAAGTCGAGATTTAGAAAGAGAACTAAGGATGGTAGAAGAAGAACATTCATCAATTAGCCTCGAGTTAAGATTAACTAAGAATGAACTAGAGTTATCGAACAAAATTGTAAAAGACCTTGAGGAAATAATTGCCACTTATAAAAAGGAAAGTAAAAATATAGAAATAGAATTACAAAAGACACAAAATCAACTTTGCTTAGCTAACCAAGAATTAGAATCTTCAAGAAATGAGGTAAATGAGCTCAAAAACAAATCGTATTGTTGTTTAATGGAGTTACAATTTGTGGGAGAAAAATTACACAAAGTCATTAACCATCTTTGTATAATTAACTCCGAGGTTATGTCCTCTAATCAAAAGTTGGACGAAATATTAATTTCTAACCTATATATATGGGATGAAGTTAATGATAATCGCCCATCTCAAGCTACAACTTTCGAAATGATTATTGATCAAACTATCAAAGATGTCCAAGAAGAATCGTCAATTGACATTGTGCGGGTTTGAAGATGGACATTAATTAATTATTCATTACGTGACAATCAGTTGTGATTCAAGGAAATGTGTACTATGGGTTCGAAAACATAAAACATATTTTTTTATGCAAAATGTTAGCCGGTTTTACTGATACGTACTATGAACAAAATTAGTAATAAAAATTTCAATTGTCCAAATAATTCCAATTTACACTCAAAAGTTTGGCGAACAAATTACATTAAAAAGAAAACAAAGAAATTTTGCTATAGCATTTGAAAAACGTGAGCACGAGCATGTTACAATCTAGGCTATTTCTTCGCCTATGTGCTTGAATCTTGTGAACATGTTATGTCTAATAGTAGCATTCTTTGTATTGTAGCTTCGTAAAATGCAATCATTATACGATAAATATTATCATTTATCTTGCTCAAGAAGTTCAGCGTATACATGCACCCATATGTTAACAGGTCGTTTGTGACGCAGTCGGAATTATCAAAAAAAAGCAAGCGCTAATCTTTAGAACGGAGGAATAGATTTACAAGCGATAAACCTTGTAAAAACTCCGAAATCCACTAGAAAAGAGATAAACTCTCAAAATTTTATTATCAAAAGAATAGTTGATTTCTAATGACGAAATTAAAGTGTTTAAATAGTTAACACAAAACCCTAATACGAAACGGAATTAAAAACAAAAATCGAAAATAATTAAACTGCAATTTTCGAGCCCTAAACGAGCTCAGGTGGCCTAAAAAGCCTATCAATCATAGCGTAGCCGTGAATTGAACTCGTGGGCCCGTTTCCTTTCCAAGAACATATTCTATTAAGCAATCGGACACTGGAGGCCCGACTAATAGATATCATTTCATAAAAAAACTAAAAAGAAGACACTAAGATTGAAAGTTCATGAATATAACATTGGGATAGTGAGACTTCATATAGTTCAACTTGAACTTCTATTGCTATCACAAGTAACCTTCATGTTAACTCCAACCAGATATCTTTAAAATTTCAATTAATAGGGAACTTATTTTGCTTTCAGCAATACCTGGAGAAATCGTTCAATGAATTGAGATTATAATCCTTATCTCTACTCGCTATCCCAATAAACAAACAAGCAGTAAAATTACAAGTAATTAATTAAGAAGTCCCTAATGCTATTGAAAGAGATCATGGATCGTTTAAATTGTTTTCAATTCATAGAGGTAGAAGAAATATGTGCTTCGCAATTTCGCATCCTAAAACCCCTTCAATTAAAATCCAACTCAAACCTACTAATACCATATCCGGCTAGTTTTTCCAACATTCGGCGTTAGTGAAATTTGATCTTAAAATTGAACAGACTTGAATACGGAGTCTGTACTTGCGACGATACAAATTATGGAATTATGTTCTCTTAACCGTAAACTTACTAACCAAAACAGCATAGGAAAAAAATATTACAGGAGTAATTCATTGCTAGAATAGTTATCAACACTATACAACGGAAAATACAAGCTATCAATTCATCATCCACTCGGGAAATCTGATTACCTGAATTTTCAGCTGCTGTCTTTTTGACAGTACATTTTCAGAAGCAGGAAGGCTCATGCCAAAGACTAAATGCAAAAATACTTGGATACAAAATGTGTTGAAAATAAAAACAATGTGTCTCGCTATAACGGGTTAAACAAATCGGCAGAAGGCCAACAGACGAACTACTGGTTTACAAGTAGAGAAAATTGTACTTGTATGAACGAAATGGAAATTGATTATAGCCTTCCTGTTCCACATGACAAAAATGGCAAACCTCAGCAATAGCCTCCTAAATGCCTCAGACGATCAGTGTGCAGACAGAACATCGATAAGTCTCTGACTGGCTTAGTATGTTGACCAAAAGGAGCAAAGATATTGCTCTATACCCCAAAAACTATTGAGCAATCTTTGATGGATCTTATTTCTCAGCCAAATAATGCTCAAGCATGTCTTCTTCTTCATCATCTGACAATGCACAAATATATTTCCCTCAATATAGCATTGAATCCAGAAAAAGGAAACACAGATAATGTCTGTTTTTTTACTTGTGCCATTCTGAGGAGAACGACTACGTTCTTGATACAGTGATACTAGAGGCTGTCCCCATCAGTTAAAACTCAATGATAAGACATGCTATCACACATTCACACATGTCCTTCAACTCCAATGATCCCCTTCTCAATACAGAAATGTGTTTTACCAAGATTCAGACACAGAACTTCCAGCTTGAAATGCATAGGATTTACCAGCTGATCGATATCATTTCAACTGTTTATTTATCACGTATCTACAAGTTAATGGAAAAACTTACAACGAATCAAGGCCATTAGTAACTAAACAACATAAGCCCTACTAATTATTTTAATAACCTATCATCAATTATAATTTTATTCCTCATCAAACTATTTTAGTTCCAAGTTCCAACTGATTTGAAATGTTAATATCATACTACATACAATGACCCGGGGCAGCAAGTTCAAACCTCCACTGGACTACATATAACGGGTTTCCCCATCCCGGCGTCTTCCCCCTTCCCTCACTTACTAATATGCTAAGGTTCATTCCACTTGCTAGGAAGCCTCTGACTTGAGTTCAAGCCTTCACTGGACCATATAAAAGGAAATTCCCCATCCCTACTCCTCCCCCCCCCCCCCCCCCCCCCCTCTTCCACTTCCTTACAAGGGATCCATCATTCACATGGCTGACCAAAATTAAAACGTTTACAACATAGTATTTCAGTGATGTTTCTTTCACGCTTCAAGAAGATGACACTCTCTGATTTGGAGAAAAACATCAGTAATGAAGGGACTCAGATGAGGACGATACAAATGGACACAGGGACCTGCCTACTAAGGAAGGGGGTAAATGTTGCCGTATCAGTTAATGGGTAAGACTTAAAGAGTTACATAGGTAATGGAGTGGGTACAGTTTATTTGCATAGTTACCCCTCCCCCTCATACAGTCATATCAACTTGCCACTCTGTATTTTTTTTGTCATCAATCACTTTCCCTCAATGTAATGATGAGATCACTAAATAAGTGCCCAAATATAGTTATAAATTTATAAGTAAACAGGTGGTAAACCTTAGTTATCCTAAATGACATGTACAGCTATGGGTGAACAAGGCATGTGTGCCATGCAGGAAGGCAGGTAATGGGGTAATGGTAACTGTTGTCATTCTAATACTAAATACTCTACGTGAAAGTAAGGGGGGGGGGGGGGGGGTGTTCTGGCTGGTGCAAGAGTTTGACACACGCAACAGTATTTTGAATTTAGTGTATCACCTTCAAAGTCATCATCATCTAAGTCGATGTCTTCTTCATCTTCTCCTTCAGATTCTTCCTTGCTTGTCAATGTACCTCTCTGCAGAACAATAAGATGGTTACATTTACAGAAAATACAAGTCTTACAAAGGCAGTACATTTTTTCTTTTCCATACTGAGGAGGTGGGCAGATCAAAGCCATCAGTATGTTTAAACTGAGGTGAGGGTAGCTCAAAACTGATTATATTATGTGCCAACCTTGTTAACCACAAATTGAAAATAACATAAATGTAAAATTAGTCAGTAATTCATCCTATCTACACTGAATCTAAAATTCGCATCACCACACCTAGTTTATAACTAACCTGCCTATCAAAACTATAATTCAGCCTATGAACTATCAAATTTTGTTGTTGACAACCTTCCATTTAAAAAGGTTACAATCAAACTTATCATCTCGTTGTTCCACCAAATCATCTCAAACATAAAATACATTTTGGGGATAAACACTCAACATTTTTTATTTTTGCAGTTAAACTCGACTTATATACAGGACATTCAAACAATTACTAAATCACATATAGGCAAAGAACTTTATGCGCTTGGTATTAAAAGATCTTATTATATAGGAAAGTGTGACCGAAATGACGAAGTATTATTATCCATAATAAAATACTCAGTCAAAAACAAAAAAGATCCCATCTTATAGTGTTGGTTAACTAAGATTTCAAATAACCAAGGACAGAAGTACTAAAAATTGTTAATTGAAGTACTAAAATTTGTTATTTTACCCGGGATTAAAACACTCGATACTATTGGCATTAGGAAGCTCATCATTTGTTTGATAAGGAAAAAAGTAATTTAAGAGTAAAAAACAAAATAAACATCTTAAGAGGCCAAGATCAAGAGACCTCATTTTTACAAACTTCTAAAATAACTTCTTTATATCGGTCGCTCCTAAAATTCTTATTTGGATAAAGTGGAAAGGTTCACATGTTTCAAAATGGCAGTTCAGTTTTTATTGTACTTTTAAAATTTAAACTTATCCAAGACAAGTAATCATCAAGTATACACACTAAGATGGCCAAATTACCTCATCTTAAGAACCACTTTAAATCCCACTAAAAGATTCCCATTCCATAAATACAACAACAACAACAACAACAACAACAAAGCCTTAGTCCCAAAATGATTTGGGGTCGGCTAACATGAATCGTCATAGGAGATCGTCATTGTGACCAAATCAAACCAGAAAGGAGCGGAAAGTTAAAATAATAAACAAGGAAGAAGAAGAAAGTAGAATTAATGATATATATATATATATATATATATATATATATATATATATATATTATAAGGGATAATAAAAATAAATAAAGTTAAAAACAAATATAAGTAAAATAACCACATTTCAAAATAGCATTTTAAAAATTAAAAATAATAAAAAATACATAAAAAGAAGTAAAGTAAGAGAGTCAAAATATAAGATGTATAAGTCAAATGAAGTTATCAACGTATAAGTCAAAATGGAAGTTGTATAACTCAACGTATAAGTCAAATGAAATCATTAACGTATATTCTCTCCCTCCATTGTGTCCTATCCAACGTCATATTCTCCTCAATCCCAAGTAGGCTTATATCGTGCTCAATCACCTTCCTCCAAGTTTTCTTAGGTCTTCCCCTACCCCTTGCAATTCTATCACTTTGCCACCCCTCTAGCCTCCTAGCTGGGGCATCACTTGATCTTCTGCTTACATGTCAAACCATTTTAAAAGATTTTCCATCATCTTAAACTCAATTGGTGCAACCCCTACAGCCCTACTTTCTTCTTAATAATCTCATTCCTCAAACGATCCTTTCTTGTATGCCCACACATCCAACGTAACATGCGCATCTCCGCCACATTCATCTTATGCGCGTGACAATGTTTCACTGCCCGGCATTCCGTGTCGTATAACGCCGGTCGAATTGCCGTATGGTAGAATTCTCCCTTCAATCTTTGTGGCATGCCTGGATCACATAGGAACCCCGTGGCACTTTTCCATTTTACCAACCTGCTTTGATTTTATGAGTCACCCGAAAATGATTGCCTAAAATGCTACCCATTCCAACGCGCGGTAGAATTCCCATTCCATAAATGAGCCAACGTGCGGTAGAATTCCCATTCCATAAATGATTGTCTAAAATGCTACTCGAAAAAAAACTAAACCTAGATAAAATTTGACCTGACCTGATGATAATACTGAGTTTTGAAAACGAAATTAGGAGCAGAACCCGAAAATGACCTAGCACAGCAATCCAACTAACATGTTTTGACCAAAAGCAAGAGTGATGAGTCATCCTAAGGAATACGTATCCAATGTATATACTCCATTGAGTGACCTTGTTTAAGCAAAATTAATTAACCAATTTTAACATTACATTTATGCGTTTGTATTAGATTAACACGAAAAACTTGCCAAATTTTGAAACAGTAAAAGCACTCTTGACTTCTTACGGGAGCCTTTTTGAGCCAATGGGGTAATGATAATGATGAAAAGCACTCTTGACCCAACCAACCGACCCGTAACAAAACATTATGGGTCCTTGTTAATTATACTTGACCGAACAAAAAATTTACCCAACCCCAAAATTCGAAACTATCTAACCCGGCCACTTTGACAGGTATACCTGAACTAATCTGAACTTGTTGAAAATTATAGTTGTGGAATGAACTTAAGGAGTCCATTTTAACTTACCTGAATTAATCTGAACTCAAGTGTTGAAGATAAAATGAAAAGATCCTAAATTTCAGAAATGTCAGCCAAATCTCACCACATATGCAAAAGATACTCATTTAAATAAACCTTAATCACTATTAGAGCGTGACGCTTTAAATAATCCTAAAAAACATTGTTTCACACGCTCTTAAATTTGCAATTGCCTACTAAAACAAAATTGTCACCAGAGGCAATATTATGGCATTGAATCATAAAAGCCCATATCAGATACTCCTTCCATTCCCTTGCGTTCTTCCCTCTTTAAATCCGTAGAGGTCTTCTCTATAAGACTGTAACACTTCATTTCTCTCATGGTAATGAAATATCTCTTTTTTACCCTCCCTTACCTCACCCCATGGGTCTACTTAATCTATTAAACAATACTCATGTGAGTCATGTCTCTATTCTCTAAACAACTTTCTCTTTCCTACCCAAAAAGTCAAAAGGAGGGACCCACTTTCCAGTAACTCCCTGATTTCTTTGGTTTTTGACTGTTTGTTCCTACTTTAACATGGAAGAACTGAAAGGGAACGGAGGGAACATCACATTTCTCTTCTTATACGTCGCAAAATTGTAATAACAAAATAATTTGAGTAGTAGCCTATGGAGAAAAGGGGGGGAAAACACAGATAGATAAATAGTCAGGCAGGTAATGGAGGAAATGGATACCGCTGCAGCAACTGCTCGTCCACTTTCAAACCACTGCCTTCCACTGAGCCTCTTTTCCTTGGTTGTTGTAAGTGCAGAATCTGGCATTAATCTTAAAGTAAAAGAAAATCAATTAGTCTTGGGAGCAAAAGCTGAAAAAGAAACAGAAGGAATCATTGACATCAGATTCAGTGTTAAATCATCAAAAATCTTTTAATAATATCTGTATGAAATATGTCACTTTTTTTCTAGTAATATGGAAATATATTACCATTTTGGCAGGGGTTGAGGGTTATAAGAGGAGGTCTGGGACAAGAATACAAGATCAACAAACCTAAACTCAAAGGCACACTTAGCAAGTCAGCATAACGGGAAGCCAGACGAACAACATTACTGTTAGACAGAAGAATCACTCATGACCTAATCTATTGAGGGAAATGACATGGTATACCAAATGAGTACTTAGCTCCGATTATACAGAAGTGCCTGATGCGAATAAGTCCCTTTCTATCACCTGGAGTTCACTAGATAAGAAAGTGTGCCCTTCACATGCAGGGTTTCACTAGCATCTAGACTTAAAAGAAAGCATAAAATGGAACAAGAGCAGACACAACAACTGAAACAGATGCATGTAGAACAGCTAAGCCAAAGAAAGTTGTACTGTACTCAAAGATACATCTTTTAATTATCGTAACTCAAGAATCAACAAGACTTTAATGGTTTATGAGAAAGGGAAGACAAATGACTTTGTAAAACATGCTGCTTTATACAGCGTTCAATTCTCGAATAAGTTACTGAGAAAGTGGGAAGAATTTTTAAATTAAAAACATATAACAAGAAAAAGAACAAGTTGTCCGCAAAACATAAACATCAAATTTCAAGACCTAATTAAGGAAGCATCCCTTAAGACCACGCCCCTGTAATTATTACCCGACTTTCAAATATTCTAACTTTCTATTCCCAATTTCTCCCTTGATCATACCTGAACATGGATCATGAATCTGCAATCATTGGTTGCACAAGGCACATATCCATATTCTAAGGATATTTTGCACACGATCATAGACCCCTAGCGGCATCGATTATAATATGATTACCCACTGGATGATAAACTACTGCCTACCTGGCTACCTTATCATACTGATCCTGTGAGATTATCACTGCAACAACAGTTTCTTCCGGAACAGTAAATTTCAAATATAACCCCCAGGTGTCAACTGAGAAGCATCCTGCGCCTCACTAAAAAAATCAAGCATCCTTTTCTTGATTGAATTTCAGAGAGATGAGATCCTCTTAAATCCTCCAATAGAAGGACATCATCACTTAGCTGGAATCAGTCCCTTAAAAATCATTGTCATAATTGTCAGAAACACCTGCTTCAATTTAGTCCTCCTCTCAACCTCAGCAAAGGAACTCTCACATTTCTATTCAGTAAAGAATTTCCAGACCTGCTAGAACAAACTAAATACTAACATGATTCTCCCCTCCGACCTCACTTAGCATCACCTTAGAACTTGAGCCCTTGATAGGGGAAGCAGGAAGCCTCAATTTGAAGATTAACATAATGCGGTTCTACTTCCATATTCTTGTTATTAGCAGAAAGATACATGGAGTCGCACCACTTTACATCCTTGTTCAACGCCTTCCTGAGATATAGTATCAAGTTGTTTTGAAGTTTCAAACTAAAAGAACCCAGGATTAAAACTACCACTTGCTACATAGTCCATGAATTGCATATTTCACTGACATTTTCTACTGCATAACATCAAGCACTAACAATTGATCAGAAATAAGGGTTCGTGCACCACATGTCCACATGTGCTCACCTCCGTACAATCCAAATGTATATAATCGTCACACGCCATATGAGCCAACCATCTGATGCACCATGCACCACAGCATGCTCGACCGCCATGCCACCACAATCACTCCTGCATGAGGGTCTCATGGGCTTCTAAATCCGTAGCCATTGTTCAAAATGTTCATAACTCAACAACCCTTGCCAATCTTCCAGCCATTCTACCCGAAGTCCCAAACCCAAACCACCTAAATCCTGGAAAATCCATTAGCTACCTACCCCCATTAACCAATCACGCCTTGACACTTGACCACTACCTCACCAAGCACTATCCTCACCATGCACTATCCCTCGAACAAAAATCACGGCTGACTAACCTGACTTACCTCTTGTCCAAAATCCAATCCCCAAAACCTGCCATTGAAATATGTATTAATCTTGACACAACAAAAAAAATCTTCCAAAACTCTGCTTCTCAACGTATTGAGGCAACCCAGTATACAAAAACGAAGAGCCTCGCACACCCACTTCCCATCAACAATACCAACCACTGACATTGCGAACACCCCCTCTCCTGAACCTTAGCACAAGCCACAACCTCCCTTTCTAAGATCTTCAAAAGTCAAACCGAACATCTGAACTGTAGAGAGCTAAGAAGGCCCGTTGATTCAAAGAAAAGGTCTCAGAAGAAGAGGAAAGGGGGAAGACAGAGAGGGGATATTTCGAGAATAGCCTGGGATATACATTCACAGTCCCAAAATAAAAGGTTGTTCATGTTAAATGAGGCAAATTAATAAGGGAAATGCTGAACATGCTACCCAATAAGAACTTACTTGGCTCGTTCTAGTGCGATCTCTGCTTCAAATCTTTCTCTCCATGCCAGGAAAGTTTCAACAGTAACGGGTTCTCCATGAGGTACTATAACCTAATAACAAGATTCAAAGATGTCTATCAACAGGCGCAAGCATATACAACAGAAAATTATAAATTAAAGGATACCACATTACCGAACAAACTACAAACATAAAGGGTCGACGGACCAGCCCTTTTTAAAACAAACATTTCTGAAATTTCATCTAACGCAGTTTTGAAAACCCTATGAAAAAAGAGTGATGCGGAAAGAAACAGGGAGATACTAAAGCCTTGAAATAATATAATAAAAAAGGCTTAAAATAATATAATAAAGCCATGTGAGTAATAGAGTATTTGACATGAACTTCCAATAGATTCCGTTACGACCAATTGGACATTTTCCCCAGGTACATGAGCAATGTAATACATAAAAATAATAAAGCAATTTGGCATAAAATTTCTGCAGATCTCAACGTGAACATTTTGATAAAACCTCAAGAAAAAAAGTTCCCCAGATAGGTAAGAAATCCACTGATGCCTTGATTCAACTTGCTCCATCAATCTGAGACGGCATTAAAGATTTGCTCAATTTTACCCCAAAACAAAGACGGCATTAATGGATTATCTTGCTCTAATACTTTATCTCTCATAGGCTTTAATTTTCTAAGTAGGAACATTTCATTGCTTAAAACATCCTAATTTCACATAACATTAGAAATCTTGCTAGTTTTCAAACATAAACTCTGAGCTAAAAACACAACCTATCCTGCTCTAACGTTAGGACTCCACTATTGTAAATGTTGGGTTTTCGAGGCAAAATACTAGAATAAGAATAAGAACGAGTTTAGGAAATCGTTGCGCCGTCGTAACCAAACCACTGCCTTGAAAACGAGATTCGGTGCAACCGGGGTGCACAATTCACCGATTCGATCCCTAAGGTTTACACAACTCTAAACACACAAAGGCATTTTTGGGTGATGAGATGCAGCCACATAAACTTATGCCAAAAAAGAGAGGAAGAAAAGGAGAAAAATAGATAATCAAGAATTGAAGTGTATATATTTCTCATGTTGGTTTTCCAAAATGGAAGAGTATATATAGTATTTCAATCAAGAAGTAAAGGAAGCTATGAAGGTTTTTGGGAAAACCTACCACCAAAAGAAGTCCAAAGATCTCAAGTTGATCAATGACAATCAAGAGTAAAAAAAAGACTCATAATAATGAGAGATTAATTATCTCCATAAATATGGAGAATAACCACAAAAAACCGCTCATCAAAATCAGTAAAGGAGAGGTTACATATGATTTAGTGGAGCCGTGGAGGAATCAAAACAACCCAAGGAAGCCAAGAGACTCAAAGGAATCCAATGACCATCATGAATAGACTTAAGTATGATTATGAAGAGTTCAATAACCTTCTTCATCAAGAGGAACACCAACCAACTAACTCAACATTATTAGAATAATAAAGTCACTTAAACCATCATCAAAAGGGTTGTTACAAAAACAATCCAAAGGAAGCAAAGCAAAACCGGAAAAAAGAGACTTTTGGCCTTCGCCCGATCAGACCGGGCGAGCCCGAAACTCAATAAACTTCACAAATTCGCCCGGTCGGGCGCGAGTGAGACAGAAACTTCCCAGTTTCTTCTTTGTACTCGCGCCCAGTCGGGCACCACCGCCCGGTGCCACCGAGCGGCCCCTTTCCAGCTTTATTTCTAACATCCACATCCACTTAGAAGAAAGGCTTGTGAAATCAGGAAAAGCGTCTAATTTGGATGTACTTTTTTTTGGGTGGGGGGGGGGGGGAGGAGAGAACAGGGAAATTAAGTTTCTACCATTTCAAGCAATTCTTATAAGATAAATGTCACAGTGATGGAGAGGCTTCAGATGCTGGAACTTTATGAGCACATTGCAGTTTACAGTGACAAGTCTGAAACTAGGATAAAAAGAAACTTTTGGGTCAGTACTTCCGTGTTCCTCCACCAGAACTTACTGTTTAGGATGCTGACTTGCTGAGTGATGAAAATCAGTTTCTTCATAAAACAAATAATGGCAGCCAACTTCAACATTTAAAGGTAAGTATATTGAATAGATCTTTATTAATTCTATATTTAGTTACCAAACATCAGACATAAAGCCATAAAGGACCTCCATCAGTGTGTTCTATAAAGTGCCACGGACAATTCTGCTGACAAAATACTCCAAATTGCTATTAACACTCCCTACAAACCCTGCAACGAACTAACCTAATGGAGAGGGTTAGAGTAACTAGTGCATAATTGTTTAACAATTATCGTAAAGAGAAAGCAAGTGGGTTAGTTAGAAGAGAGAAAGAAAGAGAGGATTATATCCTCTAAAATTAGAGACCATACTATCAGAGAGAGAGAACATGTTAACTGTTCTGGAGAATTTCTTTTAGTACTTTGTATTTGGGAGGGAACAAGCCTCTCAAAACTTGTACAGTTGTACCTATCTATTTACTGTTTTTTTCCAGATTAATCAAAATATCTACTCCTTCCCGTAATTTTCATCTTCTTCCATTTAGTTCTTCCCAGCTATTGTTCATAGCAAACCCTTGACAAATAAGAAAAGGGGGTAGAACTGTCCTGACAGGAGTTTTTCTGTATCCTGCGATTACTAAATTCCCATTATTCTCAGCATTAAAAGTCTAAAGATAAGAATTGGGGACTAAATCAACATCAAGCATTAAAAGTCTAAAGATAAAGTTAAGAGAGTAACAACTAAAAATCAACATCCAACAGCAGCTAAAGAAGTTAAAATCACAACAACAAATAAATAAATAACCCCATACTTCATCTTTTTCCTTTTCATCATCTGCAGCGCTATCAGCCACACCATCTTGACCAAATCTTCCACTCAGCCAATCTTTGGCAGATGCAACTAGTGTATACAGCATAGCCATCCCAAGGTTCTCAGTTGCCTGAAGTAAAACAAAAGGTAAAGAAATGTGCTTAAAGAAAAGAATTCATATGATTCATAATAACATTAACTTTTTTTAGATAAAATTATTAAAAACATTATTATATCAAAAAAGTATCTACTAGAGGAAAAGCAGTCCAGATAACAATGAACGTCCACGCCCCTCATTGGTTTTACTCTAAAACACTAGATTGGTGCTTCCTGTATTTGAAAATCAAGCAAAGGAAAGTACCAAAACCCTGTCAAATTGTCAGCGGTTTTCACATATACAAGTGAATATGTAATATGTTGCCTTCTGCTTACAATCAGCTGGACCATACCACAAACCATATTGGCGAAAAGGCTCCAGCTTCCTGGGGGCTTAATGTTCTATACATTTATGATTTATACTCTTATTTAACAAAATCCTACAGGCTGACCAGTATCACAGTAACTTACATAGAACGACAAACCTTACCGGTTAAGAAAAGGAAACATAACATGGGAGGTTAATGTTCAAAATATAGTCAACAGAAAAGTAGCATACCTCTTGTTCGAGATTTTCCTTCAAAGTTCTCAGATCTTCAGTTGGTATTCCCCGTATACTGCAAATTGCAAACATGTATTAGACCGCTGGAAGTTGAAGTAAATAAGTATATTACAGTCAATTCTAACTATAAGCACAGTTTCACACCACATACTGACCGTATGGCCCATTGTAAGGTCATAAATATATACGAAGTATACTATTTTCCTGTTTGAGACCCAAAAGGCAGTTTCGGTTGTGTTCTTCTATAAAGATGGAAATGTTTGATAAATAAACAAAAGCAGATATATAGATGGAAGACAACCAGTCCACAAGAAATTGTGAAACATAAAAATAGAAGTCCAATCTGACAGAAATTTTAGGAAGAACCCAATGAGCATAAGAACATAAGAATGCTATATACACTTAGTCACTTATACAATGAGATAAGTAGATACCCTGTCTCGGAAACAAATAAGCTATGAAACACTAAGATAGAGTTGACAGATGTACAGATCCAAAAGAAAATTATTCTAGAAGGGAAATATGGCTAGTTCGGGAGATAGTGAAATTGTGTTTTGTTACTTAGTGTATTATTTTGTGGACCACCACAAAGAATTGCGACTACTTTCAGGCTTTAACCATTTACCTCTTCTGTTTTTATAAAGAGGACGAACAAGCAGAGATGAAAACTATACACATAGTCATTAGTCACATATCCTTGACCATGCTTCCTCAATGATATAGAAACAGTTTTCAATTAATTGATTCAAACTTTATTATTAGAGCTATCATTCACATAATATACATCAGAATTTCAAACTTTTAACGGTTTCAGAAATTTGGCTATGCCTGTATTTGAGCCGGAGGTAACTAGAATGAGGGCTATTACTTATTATCAGTCTAAAGCTAGAAGTCTGATGGGTATACAGATATTTGAGAAGGGAGCCATTGATCCAACCAGCCCAGTAACGACTAATTGATATATTAGCTTCTCAATGTTTAAAAAAATACACAATTACTTATTTACACTGCACAGTGAAGTTACAGATCTGACCTTCTGACATTAAGCAGCGGAGGTTCATCCGGATATTTTTCTGTGTGCGAGAAAATCAATGCTAGTTCAACTGCAAAAGGAGTTTCAACACAGCTTAACTTTCAGCGTAATGAATGTAAGTAAATCAAACAAAGACAGTTGACAGAATTTATCCATGGTCAAAGAATGGATCCAATTGAAGAAAAGACATCTCAGTTTTCTCGAAAAGTAGAAGAGATTAGATAATTTACCTGGCATTGACGGCGATTCATCTTCATCGTCGTCCTGTAGAGTACAAAATTAGTTGAAGTGACTATGAGTAAGTGACAATTCTAGACATGAAATTACTCAATTAGGCAAAATGTACAGCCAAATCAACTGAGAAATCGACGACAAGGCCACCCACGTAGCAAATGCTCAAATATTTAAGATCAGTGTCCCAGTGGTGTTAACTGCTTGAGGATTAGCAATATTAGGTAAGTAACTGCATTACTACCGACAAAAGTGATACAGAAAGGAAAGGAAAGGAAAGGAAAGGAAAGGAAAGGAAAGGAAAGGAAAGGAAAGATGGGCTTGGACAGTTGGATCACTAGGGCTTGCGAATTAAGAGAGAGAGAGAGAGAGAGAGAGAGAGAGAGAGAGAGAAACTGGGGCTTAGGAAAGGAATTATTTACGATTAACATCCCGGACTTTGACATGCCACCATTCAATTCATTCTAAAATTATGGCTTAATATTTTTTGTTCACTTATATTTTTGCAAATGGAAACACTAATGGAAGTTGCTTGTTCGGAGATATAGTAAAGGAGTCATATCGAAACTTGTTGTCGAAGATGAATGTGACTGCTTGCCATTTAATTTCCCTAAGTACTACTCTTATAAAACTAAAATGCTAACAAGAACCACCCTTTAACCTTCTAAAATAAGTATGTCCAGGACTAACACCAAGTGTTCTCTTCCAATCCAAGGTTGAGTAATTGAATTTTATGCTTGTGCCGCAAAGGCCAAATCTCTAAGCAATATACGAATTAAAATATACAAATACGAATAAGTAATAAATTAGTATAGCTATCATCTAAAACCAAAGTACTGCGCTCCTCCAATTACAGTGAAGAAGCAACAACCTACATGCTCAACCTTTGAATATCATGCTTAAAACTTGGGATTAGTTTCCTGATTTGCCTCAGTTCGTGCAATAAGGTGTTGGGTTGAGTACTGAAACAAGTTCAACCTTCGTGTTTAGTCACCAACATAATTTATAAGCCAGAGGTTAGGCGTACATTAAGTCACCATACCCTTTATATCCTAGGCAACACACGTGCCAGAATAGCTGGGATAAATAAAATTCAATCTTACAAGGACTAAATGAAGTAATGAAAAATTGCTTAGCTTGGGTTCTTCCTTTTCCCTTAATAACTCTATCAAAAAACTGAACAAATATACGGAATTTTTCCAAAAGGGGTCTCTTTCAACATATCTACAAAGCTGTGGACACCCACGAAAATGACAATAAAACTATCAAACGCCAAGTCATCAAATGCATCACTAATTCACCACTAAACGCCAAAATAGTAGTTGTAACTCTCAGTAGGTACTCTTGGAGGTAAAAGATCCATACATCAAACATATCAAAGTGAGGAAATAATCAGCATACTCGTTCATACTTCCACGATAAACTCCAGGGCTGTAGAACAGCTATAATGTGGGCTCTTCTTATTACTTGAATCACTTCCCAGTGAACTCCAAACCGAAAAAATAATAGTGGACCCCACCCTGTCATTGAGAAGTCGCCTTGGAGAGGAAATTTCAGCTTCACTTCAAAGGAGGTAGACTGACGTTGTTACAAACAAGCTGGAAATGGCTGAGAGTTTTTTAGGAGGGGGGCTAATAACAAGAGTGATAAGGTAATCCTTGGACGAATCTGAGTGAGGGTTTTCACCCTGAAGAGGTATGAGCTCTTTTAACTCTTTGTCTAATAAACAAAGCAATTAAAATGGAATGGCTTTGGGGACTTAATAAAGAACACGGTGCTCTTGGGAAAAAAGAAATCAATTGGCCAAAGGATAAGATGCTTTTAGCATATGCAGTCAAGATGATTTTTCAATTGTGTGATGCACTGCACTGCAAACGCACTGATGTCTGGCATTTAAGTTACTCAGGGTCTCATTCTTGGGGGTGGAACAATAACTTCTTTGAGGGCCAAATAATTGAGAATCCAGAGTATTAAGAACGTAAAGAAAGTACTGGACGCATGGATAAAGCATAACTTACGCACAAAGACATCTTTATTCACTAACAAATCGTCAACCACTCACCAACAGTAACGCTACTACAAAGGGGACATCTCTCTTCAACAAGACAAGCCTTAGAGTTTCATTCTATTTCCTTGCAAAATGAGGCTCCGTTCAAATCTTGCGTTCGTTTAATCTGGAAAACACTTATGAGTTTTCCAAATCAAGTTGATTTTTTTTTTACCGTAGTTCACAGATTGCCGAAACAAAGGTCAAGGAAGATTCGTGTACATTTTGCCTATCCTAAGTCCAACACATATCTTGTATCCACACTGAGTCACCTCTTATCAACATCCCAAGTCCAGCCCATGTCTCGTGTACTTTTATATCGTTCACTACTATTCTTCGTACTTAATGGTTTTGTGTTTGAAATCTCCCCTTCTTAAGCCTTAGAGAAAGAGACCCGTACTACATAACTACCCCCACTTGAATACCTACAAAGTTAGTACACCCTCATTCAAAACTAAAGGAAAGGAATCCTAAACTTCTCAAAAGAAGAAAACTATATTTTCTTGAATTACTTGCCCCACCCTGGAACAAAATTAACGGAAAAAATAACAGGAATTATGTCTAGCTTAGAGTTTGAACTTTATTATAAATCAACAGACAATAGATTGAAGGAACCCATTATTTGCTTTGTCTTCCCTTAGCACATTTCAAGAAACGCCAAGGGGAAGAAGTTATACACAGAACAAAAATACCACCATCTCGCACCCTTAATAACATTGAACAGTACGGCATACACATCAAGCCAACTAAAGCTTCAACCCAAGTCAATATAAAACATAAAATAATAAAATAAATTAACATATTCAAATACCTGTGGAGTTATTGTGATACAATAACATTTATTGGAAGTGTTAAGTCCACTCTCCCCAGAATGAATTTCTGCATCAAACATAAACACAATCAAAACACTGACAGGTACAACAAAAAAGAAAATTGCCTCGGCACAATCGTACGTAGAAACCCAAAATCCGGAAAAAAGTGGCATCAAAAGCACAGACCTTTAAATTCATCCATAAGGATAGCTTCTAGTGCTTCAATTTCCATTTCCTGCTCCTGTATATAGTCTACAACCCCAAAAAGGTGATGCCATTAACCTCCAAGTAACACATGAGTTATCTAATTTCCAAAACACAATCAATAATCTCTCAGAAACTAATACGAAGTATTTCATATCCAGGCTGAAAATCGCAAATTCAAATATTTCCGAGTGACCCATTTGATTTTGAACTTCAAGGAAGTAAGATTACCAACATTTATATGCAAATTAAACTGGCTTTCTTGCCCATTTAAATAAATTTTTAGCAGCAGCTTATGCAATAATCATCTAATTAATTTCATCAAATATGTGCAATCAACAAATTAGGCCCTCTAGTTAAGAATTAAAGCTGCTGAGAATTGAAGTAACAATTAGAAAATATTCGAATCTTCAATCATTTATATCATAAGATCAAAATTAGAGAGGAAAATAAAGAGCAGAATCCAGAAAATTTTACCAGTCATGGCTGTTCACAGAATTGGTCTCGCACACGCTCTGTTGTTCTGGAGTTGCAAACCAAAAACTCGAAGAAAAACCTAAGGAAGGAGCTTATGAGAGAGAGAAGTGAACAGACATTGAAAGAGTGTGATGAATAAATTGTATTAAAATAAAAAAATATAAAAAAATAAAAAAAGGATAGTTTTATATCTAGACTAGGAACGTGGCAATTGGTAAAAGGTATATCGGCTGCATCAAAAGAACATATTGTTACTCCAATAAATAAATAAAAAGGTAAATTTGTCAAAAATGACCTTTTATAACTCAAATTTTGCGAGAAATAACTTTATATAAAAAAAATTGTGAAAACACACACATCTTAATGTAACTTTTTTTGTGAAAACACACCTTATTGTAATTTTTTTTTTGCGAAAGACAACCAAATAGAAGTTTCCGGCATTGACTGAGCTTTTCCAGCCATTGACTTGCACGTGTGGCTTTATTTTGCTAACTACACCCAATTTTTCTCCAAAATACTAAGCTTTAAAACCTAAAGTTGAAAAAAAAATCGAAAAAAAATCAATTTTAAAAATTCAAGACTCGGGAAATAAGTGTCTTTAGCCAAACATAAGCCACACGTGCTGCTCACGTGCAAATCAATGGCCGGAAAAGTTCAGTCAATGCTGAAAACTTCCCTTAGGTTGTTTTTCGCAAAAAAATTACATTAATGTGTGATTTCACAAAAAAAAATATATATATATAAGGTCATTTCTCCCAAAATTTGAGTTATAAGAGGTCCTTTTTGGCAAATTTGCCAAAAAAAAACATATTATCAAAAGGTATGCAATTAACCATTAAGGAAATTTAAAAATATACACTTGAATAAATTGTTGTTGCTTGCTCACCTCTCAAATTTAGGTTTTTTCTTAATTGGAAGAAGGTACTCCGTATTACAGTATTTGAAAAAACATACTTCATCCGTTCCGGAAATATCACACCATTTGGTTTTTACACTATTCACACTACGACTTTAATCATTTTTTGTGATTTGTACGTAATGAAATTGTATTCATGTGGAGTCATGTTATATTCGTATCGATATATATTTTCTAAATATTAATTTTTTATAATTTTTACTTAGACATGATTTGAGATATTAAGAGTCAAAGTAATGGTTAGAAGAGTAAAAGTCAACCATGGTGCGATATTTACGGAATGGATGAAATATATGCGTTGAAATTGTAAAGTGTGCTTTTAATCGTAAAAATGTGTTTTTCAAATAAAATTTATACTTCTTGAGGGGTTAAAGAATTACAAAACGACATGGTTGTATGTAGCTTTACATGCAACCGGGTGTACCTTCTAATTTGTGATGAACGTGGGATGTCAATTAACGGATGCGTATGTAAAGTTGTGAACGGCTCGTGAACAAGTTCGGTCGAGACTCGTTCATTAACAAATGACAAGTCCACACAAAAAAATCAAGCTCGTTTAATAATTGAGACTAGTCCGAATAGTTCGCGAACACCTTATTCGTAATCAATAATAAGATTGTTCGTGTTCATTTACAAGCTCGTTCAAACTCGATTTTTAAACTTAAAAAATTATGACTCGTTATTTATAGAAGGTCAAATTATTTTTTACCACCTATAAAAATCAAAAAAAATTATTTTTACCACCTAAAAAACTAAAACTTGTATTTTACCACCTAAAAATAAATTAAAACTTGGTTTTTAATACATAAAATTGAAAAATAGATGAAATCGTTATGCGGAACCACTAATTCAATTACCTCCATTATTTTACACTCCCTCTATGATTTTCTTTAACTCCTTCACCCTAAACCCTAAACCCTAAATTAACAAATCAATGTCTTTATTGCCATTGATTTGTTAATTTAGTGAAATAATTGGAGGAAAAATTATGTGAATTCATGAAAAATGAGAAAGAATGGGAAGAGAAAAAAGTTAAATACATGAAATTCTGGACGGATAGAAAATATCAGAGATATTACTGCTATTGTGCCCACCCACATAATTGTTTCATCTATTTTTCCATTTTGTGGTGATAAAAACAAGTTTTAAATTTTTTAGGTGGTAACAAGTTTTATTTTTTTAGATGGTAAAAAATAATTTGTCGAATTTTTAGGTGGTAAAAAATAATTTATCCTTTATAGAAAATATCACAAAATATTAACAATGTTGTGAACAATACGGTGAATGTCCACCTACAAGAGCATTAAATGTATGGATGAGTTTTTCACACCTACAAGTCTATACTTGGTGTATTTTTTTACTTAGGTAAAAGTTGTACAATAAAACTTGCTACTACAAATACATGTAAAGTTTGGGTAGTTTTTGGATCGAGAAACAAGAAGCATTGTATAAGTATAACAAACTCTTGTTCTCTTCATCATTTCATAACACGTTATCAGCACCAATTTTTCATCACGTATATTTTTACCTATTACTCAAATTTAGAAAAAGTGGTACATGTTTTTAACAAAATGTTTTTGAGGTGTATGTTGTGTAGTTGCTCATATATGGGATCCTCTATACCAGAAACTCTAAATACCATTTTAATCATCAAATAGAGTTCACATTGCTATTTATCCATACATCGGTTATATGAGGAACATGGTAAAAGAAATGCGTGTGTACTACATTTATGACACTTGGTTGTTGTCATAAATGTAGTACACATGCATAGTAATATCAGCCATGTATTATGCACATTACGTACTTCTTGCACACATAGTAATATCAGTCATGTATTATCATTACATAAATAAGTTCGGGACCACCAAATACTACACTATCTAATGATGTACCTACAAAATATATACCTACAAAGGTTGCGAGAACCCAAGAACCAGAACAAGAACCTATTCTAATTACTTGGAGCGAGATCCGGGAAAGCGTGCAAATATTGGAATATCCATCTGCAGAACAATAAAATTCTATTCGAAGAGCATGTATTTCACAAGGTATGTATCAATCAGTACTCTTCGAATACAAAAAGTCAGGCCAAGCATTTCACCTACATAGCTTTCAACCTACTTGGTATGGAAGTTTTTGTTCATGGTTGGAATATTTTCCTGACAAAGATGTTGTCATTTGTTTCATATTTTTTTTCTCCTTTTTGGAAAATCAAATGGCCACTCATCAAGTAAGGCTTTCACAATTGATGGATTTCGAAATTGGAAAAAAGTTAATAATAAAAGTTGTGATTTTAAGATGCACGTGGGTTCGGAACCTGACTCTCCTCATAAAGATGCCGAGAAAACTATAGAGGATTTTCTTAATTAACCAGGACACTTGCCGCAAGTATGGTCTAGACAAACATCACACCAAAATGCTAACAATAGAAAGACTTGAAACCTCTATTGATGTATTATGTTGGCTAGCTTTACAATGGCTAGCTATGAAAGGTCGAGATGAAAGTGATGAATCATCTAATCAAGGAAATTTTCTTGAATTTCTGAAACTACTAGCTTCGTATAATAAGGATGTTGTAAAAGTGGTTCTAAAAAAATCTACCTACACTTCATAAGACATACAAAAGGAGGTTTTACATATCATAGCGAAAAAAATCAAACGAGCTATTCGTGAATAAATTGGTGAAAGCAAATTTTGTATTATTATTGATGAATCAGGGAATGTATCAAGGAGACAATAAATGACTATGTCCTTGAGATTTGTTGATGACCTTGGTCGTGTGAATGAATGTTTTTTAGCATTATTCATGTTCCTAGCTAATACCTAGTCAGTAACTTTTAAAATGAGATTTTTTTCTGTTCTTTCTCATTATTGCTTTGATATTAAAAACATTCGAGGCCAAGGTTGGTGCAAGTAACATGTGTGGACAATGGAATGGATTACAAGCATTAGGTAGTGATGAGTGTCCTTCTGCTTATTATGTTCACTGTTTTTCCCATCAGTTACAGTTAGAGTTGGTAGCTGCAGCGAAGGATGTCATCCATATTTATCATTTTTTCTCCAAGATAAACTTTGTTGTCAATGTTGTTCTTGCATCGTATAAGCGAGTTTATGAACTAAGAGATGTTTTTTTTTTTTTCTGTTGAGGTAAATAGTTTGATTGAAGATGAGCAACTTGAAAATGGAACTGGCTTGAATCAAGCAAGTAACTTGTAGAGGCTTGGTGATACTCATAGAGTTCTTACTTGAGATCAATTTAAGTTTGATCAAAATGCTTAGTGCCATATGTGTTGTTCTATATAAGCTTATTGGTAAAGGAGGTACATCAGAACGTGGAGACGGAACAACAACACTTGAAACTATGACTTCCTTTGATTTTGTTTTTATGTTACGTCTTATGAAGAAAATATAGGAAATCACCGATTCACTTTCTCAATCTTTACAGAGAAAAACTAATGACATTTTGAACTCATTGCATCTTGTTGAAAATTCAAATATACTTTTGCGAAAAATGAGAGATAGTGAGTGGATTCTCTTTTTCTGGAGGTGACTTCAATCTTTTAGTGAAGGCCGCAACATGGATATTCCATATATGACTTCTCTTTTTATTGAAAGGGGAGGTCGTGCTCGTCAACAACATGATCAATTCAAAACTGAACATCATTATCGAGTTAATATCTTTTATGCTGCAATTAATGTGCATCGTCAAGAGCTAAACAATAGGTTCCATGAAAAATCGGTAGAGTTGTTAACTCTTTAGTTGTGCTTTGGAGCCTAGAGATGATGGCAAGTTTTTCAATATTGATAACATTTGTAATTTTGTGAATAAGTTTTATCCTAAAGATTTCACTGATGTTGAAAAGGAAGCATTAAGAATGGAATTGTGCCATTAGAGGTCGAGTTGATTCGACATCCAAGTTTTGGGAAATTGTTGACAATATCTGATCTAAGTCTCTAGTTGGTGGGTACTGGAAAAGTAAACATATATCCATATATTTTTAGATTGGTGAAAATATTGTTGACTCTTCCGGTTTCAACAACAAGTGTCGAAAGGGCTTTCTCGGCTATGAATGTCATCAAAACAACACTCCAAGATGGAAAATGAGTATTTTGAGAGTTGTGTGTTATCAACATTTAAAAATACATTGCAAGGAGTTTTACTAAAAATCCCTCGTGGATGCATTCGAGATTTGAAGGAGCGTCGAGTTCTACTTTAATTATTTATTAGGATTTTTTGGTATTTACTACCTTAAAAATACACCACTTTTGTATTTACTACCTTATGAAAATTTTATTTTAAATTACTACCTTAAAGTTCTATTTTTTTTGTATTCACTACCATTTTACAGTTTTCTCATTTTAAAATTGAGATATCTCTTTCGTTTCTTAATCATTTTAAGTGATTCAAAGCTCATTCTTCTCATTTATATGTAAGGATTCCATAGGGATCTTACCTTTTAACATTTCGTAAAATTTTAAACAAATTAAATATTATTTTTAAAAGTTTAAAATATTTATGAATTATCAAACGAATTTTTTTGAAATGACGTACTCAATGAAATCCCTATAGAAAAAGGAAAATAATGAACTTCAAATCACTTTAAACGATTAAGAAACGAAAGAGATATCTTAATTTTAAAATGAGAAAACTGTAAAGTGGTAGTAAATAAAAAAAATCTGGAAGTTTAATGTAGTAATTTAAAATAAAAATTTCATAAGGTAGTAAATACAAAAGTGGTGTATTTTAAAGGTAGTAAATACCAAAATTTCCTATTTATTAGTATGTTGACATTTTACGTATTTAAATTTTATAAGTCATGGAATAATTTGTTTTTTTATTTACATTTTATACATTCAGTTTCTATAGAAGTATTATTACCCATGCATTTGATATGTAAGGATTATTTTTTTAATTAACGGAAATTGCTAAATTATAAAGTATAACTTGTAGCCATTAGAAAGTTTTGACACGACCCTGTAGAGTCGTATTATGGCTTAGTCCCTTATCTGTAAACTCTTGGTTTACTATAGCATATGTTTCAAATGATTTTCGTGTAGTACAAGCAAGTGGAGAATGTAGGTAATTTCTCCAAAATATGTTAATACTCGTGATTTGGAGGTACTCAATATTTCCTTCACTTATTATTTCAACGCGATATCCATTGTGTCCAATATATTTAAAACTCAATAAAAAAAAATTGAGACTGGGAGAGTATAATTCATCAATGATTTCAAATTTCGTTTCCATAGACAATAATATATTTGCTCATTTGGAGCCTTCAATAATCTTTGTACTAACGGATATAATAATCACACTAGTTTCTTTCATTGTCAAATAAGAGAAATATCTCTTATTTTTCATTATGATATGAGTAATTGCACTGTCTGCTAGGCATAAATCTTCACCATTCATTGCTAACTGAACTTGAGGGGTATTCATGTTCTTCCAATACATAAACTAATAGACATGTATGTAAGAAAAACTTAATAAAATAACCAAAATTAACTATGACATATATATATATATATATATATATATCATAATACGAACAAATAAAAACCATAATAAAATAACATGAATCCAAGAGAACAAAGTTTTATTCTTTAAGCAACCATAATTGACTCTAGTGATTGATTATTCCCTTCGGGGGTGGTGAAGAAATCAACAACTTCCTGGCAGGGGCAGATCTAGGAATTATAAAATAGGGGTTCAAAATTTAATACAACTTCTTTGCAAAAAAAAAAAAAAAAGAGTCACCTACACATTTCAATACACAAAATAATAAATTCGTTCATAAGATACAAAAAAGCTAATGAAAATATATTAAAAAAAATAGAAAATTACAGTTGCCCGTGACGATTTTGCATTCCTTGAAACCACTTCATAATAGCATTATCACTAACTTGGACAAAAAATTCTCGTTCTATAAAAGTGACCAAACAATCATTCAATACTTGATCATCAATAGCATTGCGTAGAATATTCTTCATAATCTTCATGGAAGATAATGCTCTTTCCACACCGGTCGTTGCTACAGGGAGAATCAACACTAACTTTATGATCAAATAGACTTGTTGATAATCAACACTAACCGGCGATGGCGGCAACTGGTGGGCGCCTGGCGGTGAAAGACGGACGAGTGGAGATAGAGAACAACATCAGCAGCAAGAAAAACCTGTATTTGTAAAAACCCATTATTTGTGAATTGGAATAGAAACGGTAAGTAAATTAAAACCCAAAATATCAACAAGAAAAAGTCGTTGAATTGTCAAAACTTTGGGGTTTCATTAATTTTTTAAAATTCAATAAACAATTAGTTTTGGGAAGTACAATAGTTGGAAAAAGCCAATTTGTTTCATGTGATTACTGCTTTGGGAAGTGGAACTTGTGTCTATTAGTTTTGGGAAGTACAATAGTTGGAAAAAGCCAACTTGTTGACAGGCTAAAGTCGTATCACCTAGTCAAAAATAAACCTAATTCCACTAACAAGGTAGCAAAGGAAGTCAGGATCGTATCCACAGGGAAACAAGCGTTCTTTCTACTATTAAAACTAAGGTCTAAACTATTGGGAAACAAGAAAGTTGGTTGATTTGTATATGAAAACTAAGACAATAATAAAAGAGGAATAAATAAGATATTAAGAGGTCTAGGGCATAGGTTCACCAATGAACAACAATCCGCGATGATAAACAATATTAATAATCAATAGAACAGTTAATTAGATTAGCATGCTCTCTCGAATCGATACTAATCATAGACTTAGAATTAACGGGCTCTCGCTACGTATTAATCCCAGTTCTACCTATTGACACAAGCCTAAACATCAAATTGCATCTCTCGAATCTTAACTTGATATTGCTAGACTAATACAATTAGACCTGCGCAAATCTAATCGCATAGTAAATGAAATCAATCAATAGGAATTAACCACAATACCAACAATCAACAACATTCAATCATCCCTTCATATTAATTCATGGATTCCCAAAACCCTAGAATATAAACTACTCACAAATATTTAATTTAAACAAAGCAAACATGATTAATGAAAACATAATTAAAATTGAATAAAGAAGGAAAGAAATAATAAATACCAAATTGAAGAACAAATGATGAAATTTAAAGTTTGAAACTTGAAAGCAATAATAAAAGTAATTAACAAAAGTTTAGAGAAAGAATAAAAACTAAGCAATAAACTAAGGTACTAGAAAAATAAGATCCCAAATAATATGTCTAAGGGCTATATTTATAGTCTTGCCCAAAAGTAGAAGAAAAAACCCGGAAACAAAGCAAAAATCCGCGCCCAGGGGTTGTCGTCGCCCGATCGGGCAATGGGCCGCCAGATCGGGCGATCTGCTCGTCAAACTGCACGATCCCGTATCTTAAAAACACCATATCTCCTTCGTTATAAGTCGGAATTAGGCGAGTGACCACTCGTTGGAAAGCTCTTGAAGTCTGAAATCCAACCCAATTTGAATCGCTGCATTTGGAGTTGTATAACTCGAGTTATGATCAAAAGAGTGGACGACATTCAGTTTTCTACTTCTTTCACTATTCGCTTTGCATGAAAATTCTTCCAACTCAATGTTTGCGCTCTCGAAAGTATATAATCTCTTGTATTGATTCAAATAAGTAGGAAATGCACAAAAATATGTTAATTCCTACAGTGATGAACCTGAAACTACAAACACACTACAAGGAGCACATTAGTACTAAAAATCGCTCCGAAGAGCTCATTTGAGATCAAAAAGTACTAAGGGACGGGGGTAAAAACTCTATATAAAACGCATACTCCCTCCGTCCCGGAATACTTGACCTGTTTTTCTTATCGGGTCGTCCCTTAATATTTGACCTGTTTCTAAAAATAGAAATATTCTAACAATATTATATTATTTCTCACTCCACCCCTATTCACCCACCTACCCCATACTCCATACAAAAAATAATTAAAAATTCAACCCCTACTCTCCCCCAACCCCACCCCTTTACACATTTCCAACTAACTACATTAAAATAATACCCCACTATCAACTACTACCTATTAAATTAAATAAGTCAATTCAAGTCCATTAAACTCTGTGCCGGTCAAACCGGGTCGAGTATTCCGTGACGGAGGGAGTATATCACTTGTTTCACGTGACTACTGACTTTAGGAAGTGGAAATTGTATTCCTACTTTTTCCACTTTCCCATTTCATTGTTGCTACTTGCTTTTAACATGGGGGGACCATAGATACAATTTTTTAAAATTCAAATAGCATATACTTTTTAATTTAAAAAATAATGTGGGTCCCTATGGACCCCATGGGGTCACCATAACGCTTCCAGGTGAGTTGTATCGGCACAATCAAAGTCACGTTCGCCATCTTCATACATAAGATTGTTCCTACTTTCTTTCCCTTTTGCTTCAATGATTGTAGATAAAGGTCAACCAAGTGTTTTGGCGTACGATACGTACGAGCCCAATTACTTTTCCTCCATAGCGGTAACATACATTGATTACATTATCATTTTTATGTTTCTCTTGTTTGTTACCATCTTTATTGTCCCACTTCTGGTGGGAATACGAGTTTTAATTTGAAAGAACCACCTCGGCCTCTACCTCGACCATATCCATATCCCGCCCACATCCGCAACCACGTCCATGACCACGTCCTCGACCACTATTGTTGGCATGATATTTTTCTTTTCCATTATGTGATGTCACATTCGCTTCAGGGCATGGAGCAGAACCCGTTGGATGTGATTCATGATTTTTCATCAATAGCTCGTTATTTTGCTTAAACACAAGGAGACAAGATATAAGTTCAAAATATTTCTTAAATCATTTTTCACAGTATTGTGTTTGTAGGACAAAAATATGTTTTCTCCATCATTTCTGCATCTGTGATTTTCTCTCCACATAATTTCAACTGTGAAGTAATTCTTAACATAGATGAGTTACATTTACTTACAAACCTAAAGTCTTGTAGTCTTAAATGTAACCAGTCATAACGAGCTTTAGGTAATATCACAGTTTTTTGGTGGTTATACCTTTTCCTTTAGATTACTCCAAAGGACTTGTGGATCTTTTACAGTCAAGTACTTAACCTCAAGACCCTCGTGGAGGTGATGACGAAGAAATATCATGGCCTTAGCATTTTTTTGACTTGTTGCTTTATTTTCGTCTTTGATTGTATCACCAAGTTGTTTTACATCTAGGTCAATTTCAACATCTATCATCCAAGACAAATAGTTCTTTCTAGTAATATGAAGGGTCGCAAATTTTAGATTTGTAAGGTTCGACATAGTTCACTATACAAAAGAATATTGCAAATTAGGGATTAAATATTAACATATCTATATCAGGTTGTGATCCAATACATTTATACATATTACAAGTCAAGTAATTGACAACTAATTAAATAAGAAAAAATCACGTAATAAATTGGAGTAGTATTGAACCTATAGGTAACCATGAAAATCATAATAAAATTTCCAATGTTGTATGTTAAACTATGTATTTTAAGACTAAGCACATGAATAAATACATTATAAAAAACATCCTATCAATTCGAGACAAAATAGTACTCCTATCATCACAATACATAATCAATAAAGGATTTGACTTTGCCATAATAGTACTTCTATGAATCACATACTAATGAAACTATGAATCGTTGCATGCTCTTGTCAGATTATCATCGGAATCGAAGTACGCAATAAGCTTTAAAAAAATAATTCTAAACTCACATGCTTATTATAGAGTAGTTGCTTATACTAACACATTAAAATAAGAAGTACCCGAATCAAACAAAAGCATATGTGATATGAAGGGGGGAAAACTTAACAAATTACAGCACTAAGATCCCAAATAAACAAGATTGTCGAATAATGAACATTTGCGACACAAAAATCAACGTATTAATCTTAAACTTCAAAAACAATAAAGCACGCGTCGATCTATTATATGATTTAATTTGTAACATGATTATAGTATGAAGATCGGATTTAAGTAATACAACGGGTAAATTGTACTTACCTCAATGACGGTAGTTTTTCTTCTTGTTCGCTTAGTCGGTTAGGGTTTGGTGTTGATAATGTGTTGTGAATAATCAGGAGAGATAAAAGAGAGAATATTGTTGTGTATATTATTCCATATATTACCGGGTTATATAGGATACAATAGTTACAATTTTATTAGGAGAACATGCATTATTTAGCAAAAAGGCAACTGGTTCTCATGCTTTTCCTCTCCTCATTTTTCCGAGGAAGAACGATAGGCCCCGACGGATAGAGTTAAGATGACGGAGGCCTCTTATTTAGCTCTTGTCCTCTCGCGTAGTGGATTCCTTCCTTCTTATCTTCATCTAGTCAACAACCCTAAAATATTCTGGAGATATTGACGGGGTATAATGAGCATCCATATTATATTTCATAATAGTTTTAGCTTTAATTTCACGTTTTATGTTGCTTATATTGTTATGCATACATAAATTGTGACTTTCAATGTATAATTTACTCGTTATCTTTTTATTTGTTTTTTAAGTTTACATCATTAAATTAGTTTTGAAAATTATATTGAAACAATACCTATATATAATTATAAGTAATTTTTTTAGAACATATATTTTAATTCAATAATTTTTTTACATTCATAAAACAATCTTAAGAAAGTGAAAACCTAAAAAAGGACAAGTAATCTAATTCGGCTCCCTAGAAAAAGTCGTTATGCCGAACCCATCTAGAATTGTTGTCCTCGCAAGATCATGAGCCCTTTGAACTTGTGCGCGATCTGCTTTCACAATGTGAAAAAACCCCACCAATGTGCCTAATTTTTCAACAGTCCATTCTTGATGTATGTACTGAACTTGTATAACCTGTAAACACGTGATTAGAACAACAGAGCCCGTCAAATAAGAAGCGAGTCTATTCGACGACTTAGAGCCATTTCATTCCAAATGAACATGTTAAAGCCTATGCAAGAGCAACGGAGTTGGACATGCCCCACGTACAACCTCCTTCAGACGACCTTGAAATGCTAGCAGTTGTTGTGTTAGAGACCAACTCATATCTATTCGGCAAGTATCTTCCTCCAAGTTGCGTCTATCTATAAACGAGACTTTATATCGCCGTCCGGATGTCCACCAATGTTGACATCCCAAAACCTTGGTGGATAATTAAATTTATGAGTTTATCAATATATTAGGTTTTATATAATTTTCATACGTACGAGGAGAATAGTTATAAGTATTTTCATATAAAAATACCATTGAATTTGTAATCTATACTAATAATATATTAAAAAGTGTTGTTAAATATGTATATGTAATATGTGCGATGTAGTACTCTCTCCTTTTCGCCACAACATCCACTCTCACCGAGTGTTATGTCATGGCATAGACAACCAAAAATCAGTACAAAGAGGTACGAACATATGACCTCAAGTGTAGATGATAACACTCATTAGCATCTTAACTAACCACCAATTGTGGTGTATCTCTTTACATTAATATATAAATAAATGTTAACATGAAGTCTAAAATAACTAAAGTTTTACGAGATTTTTTATTTTCTATGGACTATTTTGAAAAAATAATAATTAAAACATTAGGACAACAATTAAGAAACATGATGTCATAAGTCTCATAAACATCAAATATAGAAATGCTCTTCATAGTTGCATATATATTTAATTTGATGTATATTGTTTTGAAGCACTTAGTTCTATCCACTAGAAAACAAATTATACAAATTGTAAGATGATATAATTGAAAGTTACAGTGTAATTGATGAACTTAATAGACATTTTTCACTTTATAGGATACATGTATATTGGCCAAATATTAAGCTCAAGAAAATCTAAAATTTAACTATTCAATGTAGGCATGGGTACATCGCCCGGGCCACACACTAGTTTATTACTAATTTATGTGCGATATAAAGTAAAATAACAGAGAAGGTAAATTGCAAATTTTATTCATAATGAATAAAAGTGTCTTATATTTGTATTATAATTGTTGAACCATTTTTAAAAGCATGCAACTTAAAAAATACACAGGGTTCATAACTAATAAATACAATACGAATTAGGACATATCTAAATTTGGGTTGCAAATGAGTGAGTCGAGTCAAATTTGAGTTTGTTTGAGCCAGACTTGATAAATATTATTAAAGCTAACTCAAACAAGTTTTGAAGATTTTCGTTTGAGGTGGGCTTTTTAAGAGTTTGACTATGTTCGAATTTCGCTAACGAACATGCTCGTTTGCAAATCGAGTTTGAGCTTGAGTTTAGTTCAACGAGTTTTTCTTTTTCAGGGCGAAATTAAGCTAGTTCATTAATCAAGGGACAAAGAGTTCATGAGTACATACGAGGAGATCTCCGCAAGGCAATAATTCTCCCATATTTGTTCTACACCAAAAGGAACTAGCTTAGCGAGGGAAATGAGTCTTCTCATGTTAGTTCAACAAGTTTAAATCATGTTTCATAAAAAAGTGATCTCATTAGGAAGATATACAAAAATACAAATAGTTTTTTTTTTCTTCGAGTTTTAACGAGATTTAAACTCGTTTTATTCAAACACGAACAAACTTTCAACAAGTTGTTAACGAACAATTTGAAGTCGACTATGAATTTGTTCGAGCTTTACTCATATAGTTAACGAGCTTAAAATTTTGCTTGAACTTGTTTATTAACTAACCTACGGGTTTTGTCCGACCTTTGGCCAGACTTACGGGATATATATATATATATATATATATATATATATATATATATATATATATATATATATATATATATGGGGGTTTTTTAAGAGCATTGGGAGCGTCCACGTAGGAAAGTCCAGTCATAGAATCGAATATTAATTATTTATAAAATAGTAGATAGATAAAAATGGTAAAAAGATAAAATTAATTTCATAATATTTAAGATAAAAAACTATAATAGATAGAGTTTAATTATTTTTAAAAAATAGTTGATAGATAAACATGATAAAAAGATAAAATTCACTTTCATAATATTTTAAGATAAAAAAGTAAATAGACAGAGTTTTGAGAAAAATAAAATACTGATTTATCAATTTATATAAACTCAATTTAAACACAACTTCTCCATGTACTATATTCCTTTATCCATGTATTATTTTCATTTTCTCATACAAATCAATTATCAATGTACTATATTCTAAATTTCCGTGTATTATATTACACTTTTCGTAAAATTCGTGTTTTTAGTCAAATAATACTATAAATATGGGATGGATGCAGTACAATTCTAGTAAATTAAAGAGATGTAGATTAGTAGTATACTACGTAATAACTAATGACAATAAAGTAGAATAATGAATGACCATTATTTTGTTATAACAAAAAGTATATAGAAAGATTAATAAGATTGAGACACGTGTCATCAAAATAGTATATATATAAAGGGGGGTTTTTCAAGAGCATTGGGAGCGTCCACGTAGGAAAGTCCAGTCATAAAATCGAATATTAATTATTTATAAAATAGTAGATAGATAAACATGGTAAAAAGATTAAATTAATTTCATAATATTTAAGATAAAAAACTATAATAGATAGAGTTTAATTATTTTAAAAAAATAGTTGATAGATAAACATGGTAAAAAGATAAAATTCACTTTCATAATATTTTAAGGAAAAATTTGCCAAATACAACCTCATAACGTTCTCTATTTGTCAATTACAACTTTAAATTTTTATTTTTTCCAATTACAACCTTAAACTTATACATCCATTTAAATTACAACCCGAAGTTATTTTCCGACAAAAATCACCGAAAGATTATGTCATAATGTTATTAAAAAAAATTACATAATTTCTATAAAAAAATTAAATCGATAAATAAGAATTAAAACAAAACAAAAACTGAAAAAGTATTTTTTTATAGATATTATGTACTTCGTAAGTTTTTTAAATAACGTTATTACATCATCTTTCGGTGATTTTTTCCGGAAAATGATTTTGGGTTGTAATTGAAAACAGATGTACAAGTTTAAGGTTGTAATTGACAAAATTAGAAATTTGAGGTTGTAATTGACAAATAGTGAACTTTATTAGGTTGTATTTGGCAAATTTGCCTATTTTAAGATAAAAAAGTAAATAGACAGAGTTTTGAGAAAAATAAAATACTGATTTATCAATTTATATAAACTCAATTTAAACACAACTTCTCCATGTACTATATTCCTTTATCCATGTATTATTTTCATTTTCTCATACAAATCAATTATCAATGTACTATATTCTAAATTTCCGTGTATTGTATTACACTTTTCGTAAAATCCGTGCTTTTAGTCAAATAATACTATAAATATGGGATGGATGCAGTATAATTCTAGTAAATTAAAGAGACGGAGATTAGTAGTATACCACGTAATAACTAATGACAATAAAGTAGAATAATGAATGACCATTATTTTTTTATAACAAAAAGTAAATAGAAAGATTAATAAGATTTAGACACGTGTCATCAAAATAGTATTGCTTATGTGTCATTGAAATGGTGATGATTATGATTTTTAAATACTAGGTATTGATGTCTCCATTTTTGCCTTATTCAAAAATAAAATAGTATTTGCTACTTGACTTGCCGAGTTAAGAGATTTTAACCTAATAGAGTTATATTTCTTACTCCGTACATCTTACAGTATAAATATACAAAATTTATGTATTAAGTAGATTAATTTAGTAATAATTTAATTTTTTTTTAAGAAGAAAAACATAGACTCAAAGAATTTGGTTATACTTCTCATGTTTCCAATGCATAAAATATTATCGTATAACCCGGACAACGACCGGACTTCACAACTAATCTATTACTATATACTAAAAGAGACACCAGGAATGACACGTGTCATTTCCTGGTGCGATTTTTTCCCGCCAATTTTTTTAATTATTTTTTTACTTTAAAATAAATAAATTACATTACGTTTTTTTTAGGAAACTAAGATAAAAAAATATATTTTAATTACCATAGATGTGTACTGCATAATATGTTATTGGAGGAAAGCTAAATCAATATTATTTTTTCCTTTATGATATAATTTTATTTATGTATTATTATAACTTTTTAATATGATAAGAAATATAAAAAATATTGATAAATGAACTTCTAATGTTAGTCTACTATTAATAATATAATACATGGTAACTGGTAAGTAAGATTGTTAATTAAAATAATAATACATGGTAAGTAGACTAACATATAAGTTTATTTATCAAGATTTTACTCAATTCAAAATATGTTGTATTTGACTAACTCGGTTATGCTCGGGTCTTTTCGAAAATTAGTCTTGAGTAATTCGGGTTTGGTTAACGTTGTTAGATCGTTATACATACAAGTAAACGACGATAATTTTTAACTTTGTATAGTAATATGCAAATTTAGTTCATTTGAATATTTTTTTTACACAACTTTGAATTTATACTTTTTTATATATCGTTTTTAATTTCATGTTTTTCTAATATCACAAGCCTTTTAGTTACTATTAAAATAATAAATTATTTTAGTAGTAGCCGTGCGTTGCACGGGCCTAAACTAGTATATACGATTGCACAGTTGCACCCTACGCAATGACAAACTAGCCTCTGAGCCCAACCCAAACGGCTGCTTTAATTCTAATTTCTGACGCACACAACAAGCCCGTAAAAGAAAAAAAAGCCCGTATTGTAAACAACAAAACTAGGGTTTTGCTGAGAGCGACGATGATATAAAACCCTAATTTATCGTCCCCTCCATTTCTTTCTGAGATCTCTCCCAATAGCCTCCAGAACTCAAATCCCCATTTTAGCTTAGGTTTTCTACACTTTCCCTCTCTAAATCTAGTTTCACTTCGTTAATTTTGTCACGATTTATGTAATTATTTGTACTTATTTTTTCTGGGTTTGATTAAAATCGCAGGAGAAGAAAAATGACTACAGTACCAGGAGCATTGATATGGGAGATAGTGAAGAAGAACAACTGCTTTTTGGTGAAGGAGTTTGGGAATGGATCTGCTAAAGTTCAATTTAGCAAGGAGAGCAACAATCTTTACAACAGACACTCCTACAAGTATTCTGGTAATAATTTCAATTAGTTTTTATTAATTATATTTCATTGGGGTTTTTATATATTGTCTGGTTTGATTTTTTCTTCTTCTGTTTTGTTGATTTGTTTGATTATTTCGAAGTGGAATGTTTGCCAATATGAATTACTGTGTTCTGTTAATTTTTTGATTATTTTGTAATGAATTTGCAGGTTTAATTGATTCATTAGGTTTCTTTTCCGGGTTTTATTAATTTGTTTGATCATTCGGAGATCGCAAAGGAAAGTGAAAATATTGGATTTTGAGGATTTATTTTGGGTTGGAGTATGTTTTTTTTGTTAATTGTGGGTCGGTATATGCTGATTTTTGTTAACTTTAGATAGATCTTTTTGTCCATTCTATGAAATTTTGATCTTGTTTGATTGAAATGTGTCGATTTCTGAGTTACAGTTAGTTTCATGCTTTGTTACTAAGGTTATTTTACCTATTAAGTTGGATTTGTTATGAAGGTTTTGGTCATTCTTTGATGATTTGACTAGTTCAATTGTGTGACTAAAACATTAGTGTTTCTATAGTATCAAATAGCTACGACCTTGATAATGCCTAATAATATTTGACAAGCTCCTGAGTAAGTGAGCATAATTAATCAGGAGTGTCATCAAATATTAAGCAAAATATGATTTTCAGGTTTAGTTTGGTTAGAGGTCATGTATGTGGACTATTCATTTTGGTAGTTAATAGGGTTTGTTACTAAAACCGCCTTGCACTTTTAAAACTGTAGGGTGTGATGTGCTGTTTTTCTTTCTTTTCCTATCTTAATTTTTGCTGTGAGTTGGTTTGGGTTGCACCAGTTTTCATCATTTTTTCGTATTTGTACTATTGCAGGGATTGCAAACCCCAAGACTGTATCTGTTCAAGCAGGAGGCAAAGACTCAGTAGTGCTTACTACAACAAAGACCAGGAAGCAGAACAAGCCTGGAAGTATGCAACACAAGTCTACAATGAAGAAAGATTTCAGTAGGATGGTCAAGGCTGTTGAGAACCAGGTAGATTATTATATGCTTTGTGTAGTTTTTCCTTGCATGCTTGGAACTTGCTACTATATTTCTCTTTTAACTTGGGTTTCAGGAACAATCAATGATAATGTATGTAGCTATTTGGTGAATGGACTAGTCTACATATTTAATGCTAGTATGTTTATGTGTCTATTGTGTAGTCCTCTTCATAGTGTGTTGTGTGTTTTTAGAGAGGTTGTATAGCATATAGCGTTTTCAGTACCGTGTTAGTTGTTTGGATCCTCGGACCCTAGTTAATAATAAGTGTAGGCTATTGAATCTGGATGTCATTTAGAGATCGTTCTGAAAAACCTATATTGGGTAGTTTATGTTCGTCCAACTGAGTATTCTTTGATGCACACACCAAGACCTCATTTGTAGTGTTACACATGTATTTTTTTGTTGATGGATTGATGGTAGAAGATGCAATAAAAAACTATTCTGAAGTAAGTTGATGAATGATGACCTCTTCTTTGGATCCTATTAATTTATGTCACTGTGGAGTTGATGAATGTTATCAGGGAGATTTGGTTGTTGTACATTGTTGGACAAACACAATTTAATACTAGTCATTTGGTCGTTAGTGTATGGTTGTTCCATCATATTGGAACTTGTTATTTCTGTTAATTTCAATTTGATTTTGCATTTTTGACTGCATGTTCCTCACCTTTGTTTCTTTGTGTATCGCAGGTCGCTGACAATTACTACAGGCCTGACTTGAAGAAAGCTGCCCTAGCTAGGCTGAGCATTGTGAACAGAAGCCTTCAAGTTGCCAAGTCTGGTGTTAAGAAGAGGAACAGGCAGCCACCTAAGCTCCGTGGCAGGAAGTGAATTAGGCGTTGAAATTTTGTCATACTCTTGATTAGTAGTTCTGGAGGACTCTCTTTCTTCGACTTAATATCCTATTTTGGGTCTTTGTAGCTTTTCTGGTGTGAGACCGTATTATTTTCAGTTTATGAGAAATAGACAAATTGGTTTCTAGTGTTTTTGTCTAACAATTTTGTGTTGTCGAAAGGTGAAATCATCGGTCAATGTTGCAATATGTTTTTTATCCTAGCATGTTTTTGGATGATAATTTCCCTTTGATATTTCTATTTTCAGGGAGTAGCTGCATTCTATATTTCTATACATTCACATATGACATAACAATTAACAAGTTATCTTCCTCTGCATGATGTTGCTTGGTTTAGTTTATTTATGATTCTGAATTTCTGAAGATAGCAGAAAACCGTGGAGTAGTATGTCTTTGAAGTTAAAGTTGTAAATGATTCCCTCAGTTGATCTCAAATGGGGTGAATACGAAGGATAAAATATGTTTGATTGCAAATCTGTAGTTATAATAATAAAATAGTTTTAACAAATTTTCTATTTTCTCAAAGTAATAGCTATGAGTTGAGCCAATGAAGGGTATAATTTACACAAGTTTTAAGCGGCGTCTATGTAGCCTCCATGGTGTTTGCTAGGTTCGATGTTGATTGTCTATGCCCTCTATGGAACTGGGAATGTCGGAATGAAGAGTGGAGTTGGTGAAAAACTGTTGGGTCTATGGTTTGATTTGGGTTGATTTTGTGTTTGGTTTGACTATTTGGATAATGTTTTTGGTCAGGTGTGGGTCAGTGTGTCCATACGATCTGAATGAATCTTGGGGCCTCTTTGGTTCCGGTCATATTTGTACTGATCCTGAACGAAGGGGAAACGAACAACCCTGGACATTGGACACTCATCCAGTCTTCGTTTGCAAATACTAACTGAGAAATGAAATAAAAATCCCAACTTCTTTTGCCTCGCCGGGAAGGGAAAATAGAGTAATAACAGACAAAAACAAAGGGTTAGGAAATTTACAAACTTTTAAAATCATTCACAAATTAGATTACAGGTCAAGGTCTGACTATATAAACTCCTTTGGACGATTATTTTTTGTTTTATGCAAGACCCCTGATGAAGAACCAAAATAAACTTCAGATTGTTTTCTATGTACAAGTAAATACTGCTATTCATTCAATAATGCAGACTGGTATGGTAGCAAATTAAGTGCAGCAGCTCGAGCTTTGATTCACTGCTTGGCCACGTATTTGCACAGTGGAAGGCTTGCCTGTACCCGCTCCTGGTTGGGTAGCCATTCTGCATAAGAGAAATGATAAAAGAGAATCATTCATCTGGAATTTTCTTCAATACAAAAACAGATAATATGAACTACTGAAGTAATACCGATTCTTTATATCTGTTGTCATGGTAAGAAATGCCTGCTCAACATTGGTAGCATCTTTGGCACTGGTTTCCAGGAAGGGAATACCAATTTCATCAGCATATGCCTTGAAAAAGTTTCAACTAAAAGTTAGCTACGGATGCTTTTTAGCTTTGGACATTCATAGTACTACTGATTAGTAGAATTATCAGCACTACCTTAGCAGTTTCATAAGGAACAGCTCGATTGGCTGTCAAGTCGCTTTTGTTTCCAACCAAGAGCTTGTTGACATTATTGCTAGCATAACGATCAATTTCACTAAGCCATTGTTTCACATTGTTGAAGCTTTCTTGGTCTGTGATGTCATAGACGACCTTGCAGAAAACATGGCAAGTGAGTCAAACCTATATTGTATAAAAGTTGGATAAACTTCAATGTTGGTAGAGTTAAGCTTACAATAATTCCATGTGCTCCACGGTAATAGCTACTTGTAATTGTCCGGAAACGTTCTTGGCCTGCAGTATCCCACTAGAACAAGCAAAAGAAAGATATGGAAGTTGACTTACAATATGTTAGAAACAACTAGTTAAAGCTGAAAAATACTTACAATTTGTAGCTTTATGGTCTTGTTATCCTGTTCCACAGTGCGGATTTTCTATAGCAACAAAACATAATATGAGATGACATTATAAAGTGTCCAGTTCAGTATATGAAAGACAATTTACTCACAAAGTCGACTCCTATGGTGCTTATGTAGCTGTCCAGGTACGAATCGTCCTACGTTACCATACAAGAAGTTGTCAGCCAAAGAAAAAACTCAAAAAGTAACCCGTAGAAGTACAAGGTACTCCAGATAGAGTATGCACAATTAACGGCACATGAGAAGTATGAGGCAAACTAATGCAGACAATACAGTGCAGATAATACAGACAGGTTTCTCAAAGACAGCAGGACAAATTTTTATCACTAATATTCCCAAAACCTGAGGACAGAGAGGAGAGGAGCAGATAATACAGTACAAAACATAGAACACCCAATTAGTAGACCCAACATATGAAAGAACCAGAGAGAACCAGCTAGGCGTAATCCTACATAATGTGCCTGACATGTTTCTCGAAAGAAATAGGGAAACAACAAAACAGTGCAGAGGAAGAAATCTTACAATGAATAGAAAGCTTTACGAAGACATTAGTAGGAAACTAGGAAAGAGGAAACTTAGCTATTGGAGTATTACGAGAAAAGAAGAACCAAAGCATAAAAAATTCACAGAACTATGAGATTATGTGTTTCAAGTACAAACAAGGCGTACTTCTGAACATACTAGACACACATCAGCAATAACTCTAGGGGTTAGTGGCCGGGTGCCACAGTTGTCAATGCAAGTTCTGCATTCAACTTTGCGGCCAGATGCTTAAATTTCGGAATCCTTGAAAAACCATTTTCTTCAAGGGTCAAACAGATGTAAAAATGAAGTAAGTTCATGCTCTAACTGCCAAGAGAAACATACATTCTTGTCCGTATATAGAGGAATAGAAAGAAAGCCTACAAAGTGAAATAGAACTTTAAAACCCTAGTGGGATTTTACAAAAACAACTTTCATCATGCTAAATGCTATCCCTGGTAATTATTAATGGCTAGATAGGTATCCACGCATCTCTAGATGCATACTAGATGAAACGGTGACGTTTTTAATAAAATGAAACCCACGCGCTGCACATGTTTCGTACAAACAAACAGTGTGCAAAAGACTTACCTCACTCTCGCCGTTTCTCTCTCCTCTAAACTCTCGCCATTTTCTCTCTCCTCTAAACCCTCGCCATTTTCTCTCTCCTCAAATCGTTATTTTCTCTCTCGCTCTAGATTTACCGGAGGAATCTCATCATTGAATGCCTCGTCTCCTATTTCCAAAGGTGTTTCTAATTCTACCAAGGATTCTATGAAGCAGACGATTTCTACAATGCTCGGATTATTGCCGTCTGTTCGGATCGATGTTTCTGTTAGGGTTTCGAAGGTTCCTTTTCATCACCTCCTCGCCTCTTCCTGTATTTTCTCTTGCTCAACGATTTTTTAAAAATATTTTAATGTTTTGATTTTTATTGTTGAATCGACTATTTCGGATTAGCAAATAGCATGTGTTGATTATTTAATCAGCGAAGTTCGAATTGCTAGTTGTTGATTTGGACTTAGGAGTACATATTAAAAGCTGAAATTATCAGTTAATTATGTGTTTGATCGTGGAATTGTGCATTTGGATAGATAATGCTATTTTTTAAGATTATTTTGAGTAATTTTGTGACTTTTGTTGTGTATTTTGTTGGATTTCTGGATGTGGTGTATTTTCAGTTTGATTTTTGTACAGAAATGCGAAGAGTCGAGTGTGTATAGTCCTGTATTATGAGTGATTTTAAATGTTGAAATCGTTTTATGAGTAATTTAGAAGTTGTGTGTGAATTCAAATGTAGTTTAGTTTAGAGGAAATTTAATAATGTTCAGATGTTATGAGTAATTTAGAAGTTGTGTGTGAATTCAAATGTAGTTTAGTTTAGATGAAATTTAATAATGTTCAGATGTTATAAGCAGATGTTCATTATTCTTTACTTAATGATCTGAAGTGGTGTTGTATAAAATTTGTCATGTTTAAATTGTAACAGTAGATGTTCAAATCAATATTGTTGATGAAATTAATAATAATACTTTTGAGTGATGTTCAGTTTTTCAACTCTCTTATTCAACCTACGAAGAATTATGTCCAACTAAATTCAACTAATAAAACTATTATATTTTCAATACTTTTGTGTGATGTTCAGTTTCTCCACTTTTATGTTCAACTTATATAAAATGATGTTCAACTGACTTTAACTTAAAAAATTAATATATGTTCAATACTTTTGTATGATGTTCAGTTTTTCAAGTCTCATGTTCAACTTATAAAGAATTATGTACAGAATCATGTTCAACTAAAAGGCAAGCAATAACAGTAATTAGCAGATGTTCATTATTCTTTACTAAAAGATCAAAAGAGGTGTTGTCTAAATATTGTCATGTTCAGTTTATAATTTACCATATTCAATTTATAAAATATGATGTTCACAAATAAGAATACTTTTGTGTGATGTTCAGTTTCTCAAGTTTCATGTTCAACATATAAGAACCATATTCAACTTATAAAACTATGATATCTTCATAAATAAGAACACTTTTGTTTCATGTTCAGTTTCTCAATTTTTATGTTCAACTTATACAGAGTAATGTTCATATATTTGCCACCTCCTTGTATAAAAGACAACAGTTAATATATTTGCTTCTTAATCTTTTGGAATCGTTTCCTTGTTGCGAGCTTTTGGTTAGTTGATTGGAATGCGGAAAACTAATATTATAAAAAAAAAAAAAACCTAAATACATGTTCAATACTTTTGTATGATTTTCAGTTTCTTACATATCATATTCAATTTATAAAGAATTATGTACACATTCATGTTCACTTTACTGAAAAATCAAAAGTAGCGATGTCTAAATAGTGTCATGTTCAGTTTATAGTTCATTATGTTCAACTTCTAAAATATGATGTTCATAAATAAGAACACTTTTGTGTGATGTTTAGTTTCTAAAGTCTCATGTTCAACTTATAAAGAATCATGTTTAACTAAATCCAACTTACTAAACTATGATATGTTCATAAATAAGAACATTTTTGTGTGATGTTCAGTTTCTCAAGTCTTATGTTCAACTTATACAGAATCATGTTCAACTAAATTCAACTTATAAAATTACTATATGTTCAATAATTTTGTGTGATGTTCAGTTTCTAAGTCTCATGTTCATAAATAAGGATATGTATATGTTCGATTTCTGGGTTTGTAAATTTGAATTACTGTTAAAATATTTAATACTCAATTCTGGAGTAAATGTGTTTAAATCAGTAATAGATTATTATTTTTAGTTTCTAAAAAAAATCACTTAACTATTCTTAGTTATGTTCAATTTTTAAAACTCAATGTTCAGTTTTAGAATGTTCATACTATGTTTGATATCCTGTGAAGTTCATTTTTAATTAAAAAGGTTCTATGTTCAATTTTTAGAATTTAACAAGGAGGCCGGAAAAAAGACAAGACAGAGTCGAAGAAGAAGTGGAGGAGAAGTTGGTGAACTCAGTCTGTTTGCAATTGGTGGTAGAAAATTTATCGACGAGGAAGGCAAATAAGAACTATTTAGATGGAGAAAAGTTGCAGATAAGAGAGAAAGAAACATAGAGGAAAGAGGAACATGGAAGATAAAAAAGATTCATCAATGTTCATATTTTTTATTTGTTTATTTTCCGAATGATAATTTTCTACCGAAATGTAGCGTAGTGATTAAACTTAGGGGTGTTCATTAGCGGGTACCCGGCTTATCGGGTACCCGAAAAAGCGGGTACCCGGCTTTGCGGGTAGTTAAAAAGCCGACCCATGACCCGACCCGTGAAATTCGGGTACCCTATTAGCGGGTACCCTATTATTCCGGGTCGGGTCATAGGGTACCCGGTTAATTAAATGTAATTATTTTTTCGTAAACTTTTGTTGATTTTTTAATGTTCTTGGCTTCTTGCGGTACATACAAACAGAGATTATGCTAAAAAAAAACATTAAGGGAAAAAAGAGCACAAAATCTATCGATTACCATTATTATTCACTTCATCAGTTGTATTGTATTACAGATTAAAAACAAAATATGATTATATGAAAATCAATAAATCTGATATGCTCAATGGAGGGGTGGGAACTGGGAAGATCTAACTAGACCTGCAATAGAACTATAACTTCTTGTTTTTGCTCCACTACTCACCAAAATATCATGTTATACTCTAACAATTGCAATCAATACTTTCCATCTACTAAACCAGCAAGCGTTATCTTCCATGGTGGCTATCAATTGCAGCTTTGTAGTGACCTCGTGACTCGGGTTTATGGTTACAACTCCTGCAACCATCAAAATATGGCGACCCAACAACGGCAACGGTTGACAGATTGATGTTGCAGCTACAATTGCAGTGGAGTTTAGGTGATTGAGGAGAGAGAAAGACATAGAGAGAGGAAGAGAGAAAGGGGTAAAGTTTGTACTCTGTATTCTAAACCCTAAGTCCCTAACTAAGCGGCGGAGGTTACAAATAAAACAATAAAATTGAAAGTTACACCATTAAGCGGGTTTCCGGGTACCCGCAAGACACAAACAGCTGACCCATGACCCGACCCGTTAATGTGTCCTTTTACCGGGTCGGGTACCCGACACGTAAATATCAGGAATTTTGTTATAATTACCCGCTAAATTTCTACCGGGTTGGCGGGTTAACGGGTCGAGTATTTCGGGTCGGGTAATTTTGAACACCCCTAATTAAACTTGTGCGGACGTACTAGATTTTCTGATATATTAATTAATATTACTTAATAAGTCTAAATTATTAAAAGACAAGTATGAAGAAGGATATTTTTCATGTTCAATTTTTTTATCACCGTGTTCAATTTTAACTGTTTCACAATGTTTAAAAAACCTCATATGCACACAGCTCTGCATGCATAGGTATGCAGCCAAAAATTTGGGCTATCCCTGGAATGAATAGATCATACCGAAATCAGTAAACCTTCAAAAGTCCTGATCTAATTGCCCAATAAAAATCAGAAAACTCGGGCATTTGATGTGAAGGCTTAGAAGATAAAAGAACCAATAGCACCTGTGGACTTGTTAGATTGTTTCTTTTTAAGATTTGAAGTACCAACTCTAAGGAAAATAGAATGGAATGAACAGACAGCAAGAGGATGAAATGCCGTAGTGCGCAAGAAAGTTAGTGTCAGTCTTCTTCCAATCCCTCCTACCGTCCTACACCACTCCTGGCAAATCTATAAGCATACTTATGTAACTTACAATTATTACGCCTAGTGTACTAGGAAATGACTATATCACAAACTTTTTCCATAACTACAAGTCTCCCCGGTGATGAGTTCCACTCTGATGTACCCAAAAATATTACAGACAATCTTAAAGCTTAATCAAGGGACACTTCTTCACACTAAACTCATTATCTACTAAAGTCGAAGCTAACTTCTATAACAATTACCTAACTACAACATTATATGTACACAGATGATTGACATACCGCAAATCTAAGTAAAAGACATGACTTGCCCACTCCAGAGTCACCAATCAGCAAAAGCTTGAAGAGATAGTCACTGCAAAGATTAAATAGTCAGATTTTAGTCAAAGCAAGACTTAATGCTAGAGAATAACACCAAATTCTATAATTGTCATCTAAAGGAAAAAATTAAGGAAGACTCAAATGTAGCTCAAGAATCCTTGTCTAGAAACAAATGATTGACAAAAATGAATCAAGTGCAGCTTAATTTCAAGAGTAACGGATTTGCTGATCAAACATCATTTAAGTTCTTGAAGGTAAGAGTATATGGAAAAAAAAAGCAACTACAAAGTTCACTTGTTATGCACAACATTGTTTTCTCCCTTATCCATGTTAAGGGATGGAGAACTCACAAGAAAAGGTGGGTAGGCAGATATAGGCCCCGTTTGTTTTATGGAAAACAATTTTTTTTTGTTTGGTTTGCTAAGAAGAGGAAAATACTCTCCCAAGGTGGAAAATATTTTCCTTTTGGAAGGAAGGAATGCCACATTTTCCTCACTATCCCTTCCCTTTTTCTTTCAGCCCATTTATCATCTCCTTTCCATTTCCATTTACTTTTACTCTATAACTTTTCCTACAAGGGAACAAACAAAGGAAAACTGTTTTACAATTGCACTTCTCTTTGAAAGTTGTTTTCCATGGAAAATCATATTCCATAGAAAATGTTTTCCGTTACAACAAACCGAGCAATTAAGTTAAGAGTGGTATCTACATGAATGCAAATATGCAATGAGTATGAACTCAAGAGCATATGAATGTAAAGATATGAATGCATAAAGTATCAATCCAAGAGCACAAGCTATGAAGCACGGGTACAACGGTTTCATGAGGTATCTGTACCGGGCACCTCTCGGGTACGGGTACTGTATGGGTACTTCATGGATATGAACCAGATTCGTATCCAAAAAATGGCTACAGTCAACTTAAATGGGTACGGTCAATAACCAAGTTGGGTACGTTTGGGCCTAAAATATATGTACCCATTACAAAAAAGGGGAAAATAATTAGGTCAAGGCATAATTCTCTTTCCTCTATGTGTGCGGCGACCTCCTCTCTACTACTGTGCTAGACTGCTCACCCATATTTGACCGGCTCTCTGCTACTTTGCTAGACTGCCCACCCATAGGTGGTTGGTAGCAACACTGACAGATTTCTACATCAATGTTGTTGTTTAATCAGTATGTTAAAGAGTTTCTTCATCTCCTCCTCTTAACGGTTAGATTGATGCTAGTTGGGTCCTTAACAATTGATCACATGTGACTAGGGAAATTATGCCAGTTCTACAACTTGGTATAAGTGACATAAAGCATTTAGTATGTCTTTCCTTTGGGGATCAAAGGCAATAGATTTTATTAATTATTATTTTTCGGATTTTTTGTGCCGTATCCTTGTCGTATCAGTTTCTTGAAAATTTGATTTTGCCATTTTCTGTCCCCGTACCCGTTTCCGTGCTTTATAGAGCACAAGCAATTGAAGCAGTGATAAAAAGCCATACGGAAACAGTTTATAGATTCATTTTGAAGTACTATCCTATGCATGCAGGGGAAAAAAGGATTCCTCGAGAAACTAGGAAGCCGTCAGCGAGACCTGTGACAAAGGGGTTAATACAATTATTTATACAAGGTGACACAATTGTCGCTAAGCTGCCAGAAAGACATTAGACCCATGCTCTGATCCTGACAAAGAAAAGCCTACTTCCCAATTTACGTGGCACCTACTAGAAGTAGCAGAGTGCTTGTTCGTAGTTTGGGTTATATCTAGTGTGTTCGATAGGTGGGTAACTCTCGTACATTCAAATATTACTTCTGGCAAATTCATCAAGATTTTTGGGTGTCTATCATCAAAATATACTTTTTCCTAGGCTAAATGGCTCACTTCCTATCTTACGTTGTCCCCCAATTTCAAAACCTCCTTCCGAGGTCCGACCTTCCCCTTCCATGACTTTGTCTAGAATCACAACATCTTATCAAAGATGGATTCTCATGAAGTCCTTGTGAGACCTGTGCTGAACAGAGGACTTAGCAGTGAAATTTATCTTCACTAATTAAGGGTTACATTTTACGTTTTTAATGCGTGGATTTATAACTACATGACTCGGACTCATGTCAAATCCTCAACACTCCAACATGAGTATTGATGCTTCACTTCATTTTGAACCAAGCACATGGAATTCTTTTCAAATAGCCAAGTTTGACATTCGGACACGTACTTTGGTAGGAGTTCCTGATTTCAAGCCCGTCTTAAATTCACTCCATTTAACATCCTCCCAAACATAACAAATCTCCTCCCCACCGCAACAACATAAAAATAAAAACAGGGGAGTTTTGTTCCAATAACTAGTCAACCATCAACAACAGGCTTCAGCCCATCAAGCATATATTACTATTTACCTACTTTGTCAACATTTTCTCTAAATCATAAGCCTGAAATACAAAATTCAATTTTTCTCCATAAAAAAAAATGGCATTCCATGAAACAAGGAAATTTCAGTTCCAATCAGGGTCTCAGCGTCAAACCTTCACAAACTAAAATAAAAAATCAATAAAATATTGACATAAAACTGAATTATTCTGGATATCAACTTCACCAAATTAATCAAACAAAAACCCTAAAAATTGGCATACAATCGATTAATTCAAAGTACCTAATCAATCAGTCGAAAAATAAATTAAATAGAAAGAGATATAGAAAGAACTTACTATTCGGGATTCATCGCAACTATAAGAGATGAATTCGGCTTCAGAAATTACAGAATTTGAACAAAAAAATGAGTGATTTCAACTATGGGGAACGAATGAGGAGAGAGAAAACAAGAGGGTGGGTTTGAATGATTGAAGTTAATCTTGGGTCAGTTGACAGGTATACGCGTCAGCTCTCTTTTGATATTTTGGCGTTATTGCACACGTATTTACTCGGGCTTTCAAAGCGTAGGTCGGTACGTAGAACCGTAGAAGTTTTCAGTTCATGACTTCATGCCCACATATGCTACCCATGGGCCATTGCCCTCTTTTTTTCCGATGTAAATGAGCACAAACACAACCATTTACGAATGACGCTCTATCTTTTTCACCATTATTCTTATTATTTATTACTTCAGGTCGGAAAAGTTATACCATGTCAGATTAGACAAAAAAAAGAAAAAAGTATTCACAGAAATCATCCAGAGAAAGTCAGACCCGAAATTAGAAAACAAATCAGATCAGGTTAAAGAACAAAGCCAAACATGAATCTTATCGTATGTCCGTCAATTCAAATTTGATGAACAAATGAAACTTATTTAAAGGTGGTGCACTACATTATTGTACATAAGAGTAAAAGCTAACTCAAAATGCTTAAAAGTTACCCCAATATATTGTAAATTATCTATTTTTAAGTGATAAAAATCATTTTAATAAAAAAATATTCCTTCAAAATCTGAATAAAGCTAGGTAATCATTTAACCCTTTAAAAGATTTGTCCATCAAATTTAATTTTCATAATATAAAAGGTGATCAAAACATGTTAAAAGTTACAAAAAGCTGGACAAAAAATTATCCCAATATACAAAAAATTCATTATGTACATTATGCATGCAAGAACTTTTGCTAGACCATGATGCTCATCATTCATCAATCATCATGTCTCGAACGAATGTTGATACTACAACTGTTTTACAAGGCACACGATGTAGTTTAGGTTGGAAATTTCACAATACATCTAATATTTTTGGATATTTACTATTCCATTAATTCAAGAGTCAAGACAATACATTTTCTCTTTTTAGTTATTTTTGAATTTGATTTTTTTTTACCTGGCTTATTACGCACTCAAGAAATTCCGCCACCTAAATTATGTTCCATTTTCGCACAATGTAGAATAACACCACTAATTAGCGTTTTTACAAATGTCTACTCTCTCCGTTCCTATTTGTTCTACCCGTTTCTATTTTAGGCGTTCCTAAAAGTTCTACCCAGTTTGAATCTTTTCTATTTTTGGGCATACATTTTTTCCCAAAATACCCTTATATTTCTATCTAATTACCAAAATACCTAAAGATTCTACCTATATTCCCACCTAAAATTTCCCAACCCCTAATATTAAATTAATATCCCTTTCCAACCCATAATATTAAATTACTTTTCCCTTCCCTATAACCCACTTCCCCACCCCCTATTAAACCATCCCTTTCACTCTTCTCTCACACGTCTCTCTCCTCATTCTCTCCTTCTTCCTCTCAAATTTTTTTCTCTCTCCTCCAAAAACTCTTTGATTTTCTTCATTCCTTTTCTTGTTCCTCTCACGATTTACCCTCTCTCTCCTCCAAAATCTCTCTGATTTTTTAAAACTCTAGATTTCTCTCTTCTCCAAAATATATTTGTTCAGGTTTTCGACGAATTGTAACCATGAAATCGAATTTAGGTGGTGAAATTCTAGATCTCCGCCGCAACCACCACCACCACACCTCCACCGCCTCCACCACCATCCTTTGAAAAAAAAACTATATATTAAGGCTTTAGATGGTGAAATTCGACCATAAAAATTCTAGATCTAGAGTTTTCATGGTCGAATTTGACCTCTAAATCTTCAAAATCCTGGATTCATAGTGAAATTGTCGATTTTTTTATTTTATTTTGTTGATTTTTATGGTTTGAATTTGTCGTTGTTTATTTTTATTTTTATGGTTCGAATTTGTTTATTTTTATGGTTCGAAATTGTGGTATGATGGTGAATTTGTAGGTTTCAATTTTTTTGGGTTGATGTTTCGATTTTTTTAGGGTTGATATATGTTCGAATTTTTGGGTTGGTGTTTCGAATTTATGGCTTCATGCATGTTTCTGCTGGGTTTGATTTTTGTCGATTTTCTGCTGGGTTGATTTTGTTCGAATTTATGGGTTGATTTTGGTTCGAATTTCTTCGAGTTCTTGATTTATGGGTTCGAATTCTTGAATTTCTGGGTTTGAATTTCTTGATTTATGGGTTCAAATTCTTGATTTTGGTTCAAATTTCTGGGTTGATTTTGGTTCCAATTTTTGTTCGAATTTCTTGGTTGAATTTCTGGGTTCAAATTCTTTTTTTGTTGATTTTTTTCCGGTATATAAATTCGTGGTGAGGAAATCTGATTTGTTTATTAATAATAAATAAAATATCTCCCTTTACACTAGTTATTTATTGTTTTCCCTCTCCGTCTTTTATTCCAATCACTTACACCCAATCATTGCTCTTACACCCAATCATTACACTTATACCCATACAAACCAAGATTCCAGTTTTCTTAAAAACCACCCAAGATTCACAATGAGTATAACAAATAGGAACGGAGGGAGTAAATGTTATGTGACGCTCTACCTCAGTCTATAAGGTTCAAGTTATCAATCCACTTTCATTTGAAAATTGAAATATGGTTTACATAAGATTCGAACCTACAAGCTCTAATTTTGACACTAGAGCATTATTCGTTGAGCTATAATCTTTTACATGTTTTCTTTGCAAAATTAATATTAAGTACAATATAGAATAATTATCTTGTGAAAAAATTCAAACATAATTTCATTAAAGAATATAACAATTAATTGTTAATCACATAATAATACGGGCATTGCCCATGCCAAATACTAGTTATTTTTTAAATTATGTGTCCGATGTAATGAATCAATTACTTTGTGTATGAACGAAGCTAGCCATCAATCGTAAAAGGCCAGTCATCCCTAAAGGCATACTCCTACACACCTTGATCACCCTACAAGATAAGGTGTTTGCTTGTTTTCTTTTACCTCTATAGTTATAGTTAAGATAGAATTATATGTTTATTCTTCTAGTATGTTTAGGGAACTATAATAACATAACTATAATAGATATAGATGATAGAACTCTATAACATTAGATCCTTAAACTAAAGTAACTCTAATTTCCTAAACGTAAAAAAACTCTAAACATCTATAATACCAGCAAGTATGCAAATATTATGGTAATATCTTGATAATTCTCTCTACTTAAAAATAAATAAAATTTTAATAAAATATTATTAAATTACCAATGCGCTAACGCCAGTTAAAAACATAAGACTTACTCAGACAATTGCAACGAAAAATAATAATTAATAAACTTCAACTTAATTAAAAAGAAATCCCTCGAAACAAAAAAATTTAAATAGAAATGTCATCCATTACCAACCGGAACCATGAAGGCCTAAAAATCCCAAAGTCAACTTCTATTTAAAACAACATTTGAAATCCAATGAAATTGGTGATTTTAATGAAGTTTGTTATTCTCATGAGAAACTTAGAGGAAGACCGATTAAAGTGTATCGAGCTAATTTGTTGCTTGACTGTATGTTGTCTTGTGGTATGATTGATGTGGGTTTTGTTGGTCAAAAGTTTACTTGGTCTAATAAGCGTAGAGTTGGGCCAATTATGGAAAGACTAGATAGATCTTGGGATAATGTGGATTGGATGAGTCTATTTCCGTCTGCTATTATGAAAGTGCTTCCCCGTCTTACCTCGGATCACTTCCCCATTTTGTTAACTCTTGTCAAGCCTAATGATTTTCAAAAGCCAAAGCCTTTTCTTTTCGAGCCTATGTGGTGCCTTAATTTTTCCTTTGCATGCATTTTGAATGTGGAATGGTCTAAGTCGGAAAAGTTGTTTTTTGAAAAATTGATTGAATTATCCCCCGTTTTGGATAGTTGGAATAAAAATGTTTTTGGCAATGTGTTCAAAAAGAAAGCTAGAATATTGGTCAGAATTGAGGGAATTCAAAAATACCAAGGAAATCAAGGCTTTTCTATTTTTCTTTTCGACCTAGAGGCCTCCCTCCAAGAAGAGTTAATGTCTATCCTTCATCAGGAAGAGCTTCTGTGGATGATGAAGGCCCGTGATAGTTGGTTAGCTGATGGGGACAAAAATACTCCCTATTTTCATAAATTTGTCCTAGTGAGACGTAAGAAAAACAGAATTCTTTCTCTCACTATGGACGTTGGGGAAGATACTTTTGACCCTAATTAAATAGTTATCTGATCATATTAGGGGCTATTTTGACAAATTATTCGCTTCCTCGTTCTTGTCTTCTGATATTTCTTGGGACACCTTGCCTTTTGATGAAATGAGCAGGGGAGATTCTATTTCTATTTTCGGTTGTCCTGTTAAGTGTGAGATTTGGGGAGTTATTTCCAAATTGGGATCTTTCAAAGCCCCGGGGCCGAATGGGTATCATCCTTTATTTTATAAGAAAATTTGGGACACGATTAAGGGTGACCTCATTCCCTTTATTCAATTAACTTCTCTTCCCATAAAGTTCCTAGTGAGATTAATGAGACTTTGATTGCCATGATCCCTAAGAGAGAGGATCCTTCTTTCATCACTCAATTCCGCCCAATTAGCCTTTGCAATACGGTGTATAAAATCATTACCAAAGGTCTTCCCTCCCAAAAGAATTTCTCCTAACCAAATTAAAATAGCTTCCTTCTGGGTACGGAGACTAATGTGATTATTGCTAATGAGGTGCTTCATTCAATGAGGGCGAGGAAAGGAAAGAGGGGATGGTTTGTGCTAAAACTTGACCTTGAAAAAGCCTATGATAAGTTAGAACTGAGTTTTATAAGGAGTTCCCTTCCTCTCTATGGCCTTGATGATATATCCATTCAATTAGTTATGAGTTGTATTTTCTCTTGGTCCTCTTCGGTTTTGGTTAATGGCATTCCCACTGATTCTTTCCTCCCTTCAAGGGGAATTAGACAAGGGGATCCTCTTTTTCCGTATATCTTCATCATTTGCATGGAAGTGCTATCCCATATGATCCACAAGCCTACAAAAAATTATCTTGAACTCCTTTCAGAATGAGTAGGAAAAGGGTTTCCATTTCTCACTTACTCTTTGCGGATGACATCCTTCTTTTTGGGGAAGTTAATCATGATACCATCTCGACTCTTCAATCTGTTCTTGATTCTTTCTGCCTCATATCGGGGAAATTTATTAGCATTGATAAGAGTAGAGTCATGTTCTCTAAGAATACCCCGGAAGTTGATAGATCTATGTTCTGCAATGCTACACTTACTAAAGTAGCTCCTGACATCAACCCCTATTTGGGATTTCCTAATTCTGGTACTAGGACAACCAAAGCCTCTGTTAGATTCATCATGGATAAGATATTGGGTAGGCTATCCTCGTGGAAAACAAAATTCCTCTCTAGGGATGGCAGATTGTGTCTTATCTCCTCACTGCTTAATTCGATGCCCAATTACTACATGCAATATCTCCTTCTCCCAAAGTCTATTCTAAAATTGAATAATAGTACCTTGGGTAAGTTTCTGTGGGGGAAAGAGGGGGATAAAAGGGGGGGTTCATTTATTGAATTGGGATACCATTTCTACTCCCAAGGATGAGGGTGGGCTTGGCATTAGGTGTGTGAGATCGCTTAATAGAGCGTATATTCTTAAATTGTGGTGGAAAATGCTTCATCACGAGGACAACACGGCGATTAAAGTTCTAAAAGATAAATATTTCAAGTCCAATAATGTGTTCCGTTCCTTTTCCTATGGCCCCCATTTATGGAAGGCTATGGGTAAAGTTGGGGACTTTTTCAAGGATAATGTCCTGTGGGGTATAGGGAAGGGGTTGAACGTTAACTTGTGGGAAGATCGTTGGACTGGGGAGAGGTCTCTTAGACAATTAGTTCATGGGCCTGTGCAGTTATGGGAGGGAAATCTCATGGTCAGTAATATCATAGTCAATGATACCCTCGATTTCTCTACTCTTTCCTTTGAGTTACCTGATTGTGTTTTTAATCTTTGTAGGGCTATCTCTTTACCCATTAGACCACTTGACTTGGAGGATTTCATGTTTTCTAAATTTTCTACAAATGGGAAATTCGATTTTAAGTAAACTTTGAAATGTTAAAAAGCAACACTAGTGTCCTTGGCATTCCTTGGAATTGGTTATGGAAAGTGGATGCAATTCCAAAAGTTCGTTTCTTTGTGTGTCTTTCTTTTCATGACCGACTTTCTCATAAACTTTATTTTGTCAGACATATGTCCACTTGAAATGCTTGTTTGTGTTGTCAAGGTAGTATAGAAGACTCTATCCATGTGCTTAGAGATTGTCCCAAAGCCATTGAGATTTGGGATCATTTTGGAGTGAATGCTTATTTCTTTACCATCCCCATACACCAATGGACTCACTCTAGCCTTACTCTCCCACCTCCTTCCTCCCGAAACCAAATCTCTCTTCCATGGAAAACTCTTTTCCCATTTATGCTTTGGTCTATATGGAAAATGAGAAAATTTCATTCTTAACCATACTCATACTTCAAGGGATAAATGCATTTTGGAGGGCCAAGCTCTAGCTTGGGAATTTCATACCTCTAGAAACTCCACATTATCCTCTCATCCAATTACAACTCACAATCCAATCTGGTCTCCTCCCCCAAATAGTTGGTTGAAACTCAATGTGGATACTTCCTTTTTGCAAATTGGTGCTGATGCGTGTGTGGCAGGGCTTGTTAGAAATCATGTTGGAGAATGGGTTATTGGTTTCTCTAAAAAATGCAAGGTTCATTCGGCTCTTATGGGTGAGCTTCTAGCCATCCAGGTGGGGCTGCAGATTGCTAAGGAAAAAGGGTGGGCAAATGTTGTGTTGTCCACTGACTCGAACAGAACGGGTGATAGAGAGGCTGCAAAATACATCATGCAAGGATGCTTATTATCACATTGTCACATATTGCGGGGAGCTTTTTGAGGTACTGAATGAGATTCAAATTGAGTACGGTGCGAGATGTACTAACAAAGTAACTGATATGATGGCCAAAATAGGCAGAACTGATGTAATAGATAGCTATAACCTTATTACTTTTGATATCCCTCCAGGATTTGTTGCCGATATTTTGTTGGAGGATAGACCTCCTTGAACATGTGGTTGTAACTGTTAACTGTTAACTATCTATTTTAATGTTCCAAGCTTGCATCAAAAAAAAAAAAATCATTATTCAAACTCTAATTAACAATCTCAAGCCAGGCACTTCTCAAAAATTAAAAGGAGTAAAACATAAAACAAATCACTCACAAACTCTATATGGAAAATTTTTGGTGGAAAATCTAATACATTATAGTAAAACAGACACCAGGAATTACACGTGTCACTTCCTGGTGCAAAATTTTCCCGCAAAAAACGTTTTCTTAAAAAGAATACTCTCTCCGTCCCAAATTAGTTGTTACACTTTCCTTTTTCGTCCGTCCCAGATTAGTTGTTACACTTCTAAATAAGGAATGACCCTACAATTATTATATTGTCTCTCTCTTCCCACTAAATATATTTTTGTCCCTACCCCCTCTCTCATTCAATTAAAAAAAATACTCCACTAACTACTATCACATCCACTTTTTCAATAAAATAACAATTGATAACCAAACAACCACTTATCACCTAAAACTTTGTGCAAAGATAAATGTAACGACTATTCTGGGACGGAGGGAGTATCTACTTTATGTTTTTATTTTTTTCTCTCCTTTTGTATAAATGTTTATATATGGAAAAAATTATAGGATTATGGAATATGACATTATTAGAAAATTTTGGTAATATTTTAATCTAATCGTCATATCAATAATAGAAAATATTTTTACTCAATATTTTGGTCAAATTAGTATATTAAGCCTATCAAATATTTTGGTCAAATCATCATATTAAACATATAAAATATATACGGAGTAATATGTAGTAGGACGAAATTTGTATATTATATGATAAAATGGGTACGGTCGAGATTTATTAATTACGCAATAAATTTAAGGGGTAGATATTTTAGTTAAATATTTCATTAAAAAGATGGGTCAAATAATAATTTTTTAATATCCGTGCGTGCACGACACCTTATCTAGCATGTCTTAAAAATGCGCAATTTAGAAGGTGGACCATGGTGCACATAGAGCATGGTGTACCTTAAGAACACTAGTATATAATTGAAAGTACATCTGGTTACGAGAAAAGAACATGAGCATTATTAATATTTAGGTTTTTAATAAATAGTAAAATAATATATTATTTTTATAACAAAAAAGTGAAATATTATATCGCATGTTCTTTTACTGTAGTGTTATGTTCTTTTGCTCATGCACATATGTTCTTTTGGTGCACCATACTCTATGTGCACCACGGTCCATAGTCCACAGATTGGTCATAGAGAAAGGGGAAATAGGGGTAGAATTGTGAGGATTGACAGGAAGAGAGAAAATGGAGGGAGGAAAAAGTGGGTTTCTTTGGATTGAAAAGGAAAATGTTTTCCTTCCTTAAGAGAGTTATCATCCACCATTTGGAAAAATCTTAGAATAATTTTGATAGAACCTATATATCTATGATCTATCTGTATATGTTTCTGAGCCATAGAACCTATTACAGCTAACGCCATAACCAGGCCACTTGAGACAATCTTAAACAAAACCAAACAAGAGCATCATTCATCCGTCTGCTAGCTAGAGGCCAGGCCAGGGTGTGAGGGATAACAATGGCACGATCAAACACCAACATATCATGTTCAACATTACTATGTACAATTTACAAACGACACCTAGCTTAAGTAAAAAAAAAATACATTTCTTACTATTACTTACAATCATTTATAGTCTAGCTACAGCATTATTCACAAAAGCCTTAAAAATGTCTATTGTTGATCATCAACTATTTCATGTTCCTTCATTTTGAAGAAATATCCTACTTTTTTCGAACTAGTGCTGTGAAGGATATGCTGTCTCTATCTTCCCATCTGGTTTTCAAGCTTGGTAGCCCTGTTCTTAATTATATGATATCAGTTATATGTTCATATCATACTTTTCTTCTTCTTTTTTTGTGTTCAAACAACATACTCATATCCCAACAACAATATCTATCTTTTAAGGATGTGAATCTTCAACTACCTTACAAACTTTACCAACCGTCACTCAGCAATAATACACTTACTAATTCGTATGTTTTAATGATCGAATAGGTTGTTTTTGGGAATGCCACTGACTACTGAGTGAATAAACTAGAAGACCTACAAGTTTATGATTGATTGAAAATCAAGTTTAACCCCCTTACAAAAGCACCGCTATCTCTTCAAGTATTTCCCACAAGCTACAAGTTACATACATCAAACATTAAAATGGTTTCAAAAACTTGTACTTTTGTTCTTGTTTTATATCTTCTTACGCTCCTAAAAAGACTCGAAACCAAACACGACACTCATCATTCCCATCCTCATCACAATCATTCACAGTCTTCTGTTTCTAACAACAGGCTCAACCAGGCATACATTGCTCTCCAAGCATGGAAGAAGGTAATCTATTCTGACCCAACAAACTACACTTCCAACTGGGTAGGATCTTCTGTGTGTAGCTACAGAGGAATATACTGTGGACCTGCAATCAATGACAACAGCACCACTGTTGTATCTGGTATTGACCTCAATCACTTAGACTTAGCTGGTTTCCTTCCAGATGAAATAGGCCTTCTATCTGATCTAGCCCTCTTTCATATAAACAGCAACCGTTTTTGTGGGATCCTTCCACTAACAATGTCAAACCTTACCCTTCTGTATGAGCTTGATCTTAGCAATAACCGCTTTGTAGGGGGTTTCCCATCTGTAGTTCTCTCTTTGCCCTCACTTAAGTACCTTGATCTTCGTTACAATGAGTTTGAAGGATCAGTTCCATCTGATCTCTTCAATAATAACTCTCTTGATGCAATCTTTGTTAATAATAACCGTTTTACTAGTGTAATCCCGTCTAACTTGGGTATGTCTACAGCTTCTGTGGTTGTTTTTGCTAATAACAAATTTGGTGGGTGTTTGCCTCCAAGCATAGCAAATTTCGCAAACTCCATAGAAGAACTTTTACTGATAAACACAAGTTTAACAGGGTGTTTGCCTGTGGAAGTTGGATACTTGTATAAGCTGAGGGTATTAGACGTGAGTTACAACAAATTGGTAGGTCAAATACCTTATAGTATAGCAGGATTAGCTCACTTGGAACAGCTAAATTTAGCTCATAATATGATGAGTGGAGAAGTGGGTGATGGAATATGTGTATTGCCTAACTTAGCAAACTTTACACTTTCTTACAACTTCTTCTGTGAGGAACAAGGAATTTGTCAGAATTTGACATCAAGGGGAGTCGTGTTCGATGATCGACGTAACTGTTTGCCAGGAAAGCCGCTGCAGAGGAGTAACAAGGCATGTGATGCAGTGTTGGAGCACCCGGTAGAGTGTGAGGAGTTTCACTGTCACCATTCTTAGCTTTCTGTGTAAATTTTGGAAATAAATGTTTCCAATTATGTACTTCATCTTGTGTGCACATACATACACATGATATTTTATGCTCTGTTGCTAAATCAAAAATTCTGTTCAACAAAAATATTATCGGTTTTACATTTGCACAAGGCACAAAGGATTCTACATAGAAAATTGCCATATATTTTTACTTCGTAGTATATACATAAACACTTTCTATTTATAGAAGAATAGAATGTCGTCAAAGTACATTAACAACAAATTGATTGTATGTAATATTCTAAAAATTTAACATGTGCCAAATGCTTAAAATCCCAAACCTTTAAAATGCATGTGTTTTGAGTACTATGCCTATCAATAGTGATATGAGTGAGGATTCCTTGAAATTCACTATTTATAAGGAGTAAAATTTTCAAACCTTCCCTTTGTAAGCTCTACATGCTTGTTTCCTTTGGTCTAAGGTTCAAATCCTACCATCAACATTTCCTTTTATTTTATTTCTTCTTTTTTCTTTCTTTCATCTTCTATATAATGACTTGATGATCCCTTTTATCAATTTTTTTCCTCTTACGTTCTTTTTAATAATTTATTTATCTTGTACGTAAATTATATATTTATAAATGAAACATCGAACTATTTCATTTGCGAGGTATTATTAGAAACCATAACATATTTACTTAACATTTGGTAAATAATTTACTTCTCGTCTAATTATTCAACATATTTACTCTATCATTTTTGCTAATGGATTTCAATATCTTGAGGGACCGCGCGCGCTAGCGCGCGGTCCAACAACTAGTAATTCATAAATACTGGAGGACAGGAAATGGGACGTCCAAGGGAAGAAGGGTAAGTTGCCTTTTCTCCCAACACCAATCAACCAAAGCAATATTCATATCATTTGCATTTCACCACTATGCCAGAACTCAACCCGGGTTATCAGACTAGACCCTTTTAATGTGGTGGTGGTCATGTAGGTGAGGTCAGTAAGGATGTCAATGGGGTGGGGTGGGGCGAATGGGGATGTAGATCCCTCTATCCCCACCCATCACCTGTGACGGGTACAAAATTCATCATCATCCCCGCCCCTACATGTACAACTAAAATTCATCCCCGTTCCATCACCCGCCTGGGTATCTATCCCACCCACCTAGTTTTTCTTATTTAGCAAACATTATAGAAAAAGGTAACTTCCACAACAAAAAATTTCAAACAAACAAACTTTAAAGTCTCGCCTTAATTCATACTTCGTATTATCACATACTAAAAACAATTCCAAACACATAAAAAATTTGTTCAACTTTTTATCTTCTTTAAAATTTTCAAATCACGTAATAGTAGAATTGACGAGTATCAAGGGGAGCGGGTGGAGATGAGGCAGGGCGGGCAGAAATGGGGCTAGACCAACACAAAATGGGGTTGGACCAACGCAAAATCACACCCGCCCCATCACCCATGACAGATATGATTTTTACACCCATCGCCGCCAGACCTCCCTCCATCCTCGCCTATTTAGGGCGGATGCGGGGCAGATCTCCCATAAAACCCGCCCCACTGACATGCCTAGGTGGGAAAAGGGGTTGGAGTAGTAAGAGATCTCAATCCTCAAACCTTTCCACTAAAGTAAACTTACATTAATGGTAAACTGGTATGTTAGCCGTCCAACAAGGCCATGAAAATCATCTTTTGATAAAATCAGTATTTGGATGCCTAGCATTTAGCTATTTGGAGCTTTCCATAAACAAAGTCCTTATTCAAACTTCACATAGCCTACTGATAGTCCGCAAACAAAGTACTTAACTAAACATATCCCCAATTTTGAAATACATCCGATTGCACTACACAATTTCAAAAGACGATACAGCTGAAGATAAGCTCCTGAATGTAGTCACAGTCGGCTTGAAGTCAATAATGAGTACATTTTACAGATAAACTCATTAATAAACAACTATCAATTATAACTGATTTGCTTGACCAACTACCATTCTTTAAATCTGCTTTCCTCTGCCCTATTGTCTAACTTCCCCAGATTGGAAGTCAGAGCAGCATAGTGGATGTCATTGCTTTTCTCACAAACTATTAAGATTCATAACATCTTCCACACTAAACTACTAATAAGGTCGGAACCTTCTAGTCCTATCATTCCCACTTCCATTACCCCTTCCCTGGGGTCCACCTGAACCGTTGGAGCGGTCATTTCTTCGTGGCCGCACTGGTGAAGCCATCTGCATTCCTGGTTGTTGCCTGCAGTATTTTTACCAACTTTTAGAGTTAAAAACGTGGGAATAAAAAATCTGTTTTTGGAATTTCACAAACAAGGCTTGAAAACTTACAAGACGTAACCAATACGGCCATCAGGCAGAACCATAGGAACCATCTGCATGCCAGATGGCATCGGCCCCCTCCCATATATCATTGGCTGTAATCAAATTCAAATTAACATACTGAGAACACGGGTTTCTGATAAAGAGAAAGATCTAATGTTAATTAATATAATAATAGCACACCTGTTGGTATCCACCAGCTACACCATATCCAGCCCCCACTGAACCATATGGATTTCCAGCAAAACCATAAGCTGCTTGGGGAAGATAGTTTGAACCAGCAGCAAAGGAAGCAGCTGCTTCAGATTTCTTATCTGTTTGGGGCTTGGCCATGGTAACTTCTAACGCCTGACCTGTATTTCAAGTTCATGGAAGTATTAACGCCAATGACAAACAGGATTTGCACAAAGTAAGAATGAGGCGGAAGAGACACATTTCACCTAGACTAACACATTGACCATTAACCCATTGAAATCGCTAATCTGGAAACCCTTCAATCGCGAATTACTTTCAATTAATGATTGCTAACTTGCTGAATCTAAGGTTATCTCCGCCACCATAACTGCAGTGGCCAACGGCAGGCATAGGTTCCATCTTTCTCTCTTCGCTAACTTTACTATCTAACTTCCAGCTTCTCCTCCTTTTGTAATTCTCTCTTTTTCTTTTATGTTGGGTGCCTCACAATTCGCGAAGGACTCAGCTAGTGACTGAGGGAGTCACGTGTCAGTTCCTAACCCCTCTTCTTTCTCAAAACTCTTTTTTGTTAACTTTTATTTTCAAGTACTTGGTTTTTTTCATCCACTTATTTTGAAATACTCCAGTATTAATTTAAACTCAGATTTATGTTATTTTAATGGGAAAATTAACACCACAAAAAGAAAGTGCGCCTTTGCCTTGCCCCTAGGCTTCAAGGACTTTTGTGCCTAGCGCCTTTTAAAAATGGTATCACTTGGTCGCCTAATGTTCTTTTTCCTCACCTTAACAAAAATAAACAAATGCATAAAGTCTTCCATCCCATCTCATGGTTGCTCCCACCCAAATTAAAACCGTTAATACTAACTCAGCCACCTAATCCATTTATAAAAATCAACTCAAACATCAAGAGTCAAGATTGAAGCATTACCATCTATCTCATACTTTTCTGTGTCTTTGACCGCCTTCAGAGCACTAGACCTTTCACCAAAATGAATAAACCCAAAATTCCCTTTGCCTTGTCCCCCTTTAGCAGGAGGCAACACAACCTTCGTGACTTCTCCATGGCGCTGAAAGATTTCCTTCAGTTGCTCAGGGGTGGCACTCTCGGGAATATTTTTCACATAAAGTGCCTTGACCTGAAAAATCAAACAAAATATCAACATTGACGTCTTAATATTAGAAGCTGCATGTAGTCTAATTTTAGATCTTATGTACCAAAAACAGAAGTGTGGGCTGCTACTCAAACACACAAGCATTTGGTAATCTGGAATTATATGATGGGGTATTAGCAATAAGCCATAACCAACCAATTGAAGCAAATACAATTCAGATCACTGATAACAGCAGAATGTTTAAAACAGGTATTTCCTGCTTGTCCATTATGACATTACCCTATAAACTGTCAACTACTCAACTGCATATTTTTGTACATTCCTTGGAAAGAAAATGATCGAATATCCAGCACTTCATTTATCCATACAATTTCTATCGCATTCTTTTACGGGTTTAAGTTACAGTTATCGTAGTTAATCTCAATAAAGTGCAAACCAGATCCACAGGGTGTCACAAAATTCAACATTAGGACTAAAAAAGACCAAAATCACAGCTTAACCAACTTTCTAGGATGCAAAATTATGGAGGACAGGTGCAGGAAAAGCAAAAGATCACACGAGATAAACAAAGAATAACTAAACTTAGTGTGAAGTGGGCATCCCAGGGACTCCGTAGCATATTGAAAATAACTTTTTAACTAATTTGACAACAAATTAAGAAACTCTTCAAGAATATGATCCAAAGTCAAATTATGGGGAAGTGGAAACAAATATTTTGAAGCCGATTCGATAATTGCGCATCTTCATCTCACAGCCATCATTGTGTAGTCTGACATTAATCATTACATTACAACTTGTAACCCATGCCTCAATGCGGCCACACGGAAGTTTTAAAGTATCAAATTTCAACAAAAGCCTGTCTGCCAAATGGAAAAAATTAGTCAAGAATGATGCATACTACCCTCTGACGTCACAGCTAAAGCGGAGTTTCGTGAACCACCTGCTTCCCTATGTATCAAACTCGCCAGAAATTAACTCTTCCTAATAGGGTTGCTTGAGTTCCCTTTAAAGCTGTCACATAGAGTCTCTACTTCAAGTTACAAGCTCTTGCGTAGTTCCTCTGAGCAACTCTCATCACTCATTAAACTCAAAAGAAATACATTATTTATCTCAAAATTCAAAACAACCGACACCCAAATCCCAATAACTTCTGGACCCCGAAGATCAGTTTTGTTTATGAAAACATACTTTTGTAGCAAGAACTTGTACAAATGAATTTATACGCAATGCACCGCATCTATCAATAGTATTTAATACTTCATAATATCCTACAGATCACATCAATCTCATACCAACGCTTACTAGATGGAAGCATATGCTACAGGGTATTTGCGGTATTTGCAACAGACACTAATCAAGATTTCCAGTAACACATGGCTAAGGTTTAAAGGACATTGGTAATTTGGTATAAAGCAGAGCCCACAGAGCAAACTAGGGAACATATGGGTTCTAAAGGTTCCTTAGGCAACCTTACAGGAAGTGTAGGATAATAAGAGTAAGGGTCAATAGAGTTCCTAAAACAAAGGCCAGATCCAACTATTCTAGCAAACACATGTACGTCCTAAGTCCTAACAAACAGTTCCGCAAGGCAGGTTGGCCAGATCCACCACCTCCTACAACCAGCGTGTTCCTTTCTTTGTTCTATTTTAATTCTTTTACTATGGGGTGATTGTGGCCTTAACACAACAAACCATGGAGTTTGTCTTCTACAACTACCACGGTAAAATTAGCGAAATACCACATGGCATAAACAGGCTAAAAAATATTTAAATAAAGAGAGACAGAAGAAAGCTCTAGAGTCATGCTCACAATATTTAATCTATAGTTCACATTGGGAACATATGCCCATGAGGACTAAAAGTTTTAAGAATAAGCTCAACCTATTGTAGATTGGGGATATTTTAAGGTATTGTTCTGCAGTATCTTACCATGAAAAAACAGACCTAACTTCAAAATATGTTTATATATATTAAACTCAATGACCAATGAGGATCACACTTGAAATTTGAATGACTTTGAGCAATTACGCATCAAATTTACAAGATAAATTTCCAGTATTCCAGATAGAAATAGGCAATGTCATTCCGAATGATCAACATTTAGTTCACAACTTTTTTGATAAAGTACATAAAATGCTTCTGCATTCTCTCTCCTCTCTTTCTTTGGGTATCAGGACCGGGTCGCTTGTTAGAGCTCGTACTTCAAATTAACAAAGAAGTTGTTAAGATGGAATTCTTATATGAATTACCTGTGAAGCAGCAGCTGAGTCAGGTGCACTCTTTGGATCAGCCCAGGTGACGGTAGGGGTGTTACCTTCCAGCTTAAAGCTTGAATTAGACATTTTCTGTCGAGCAAAATCAGCACATGCGTTGTTGTAATACTCTATAAAAGCAAAACCACGGTTGCGGCCAGGATTTAAACCATCCTGTCATGGGCAAAGAAGACACCATAAGCAAAACAGAAACAAATCGTAAAAAGTCTGCAATCAAATAAACTGATTAATCTACTAGTCCACCTGTTTGAGGTCAATCATCTCCGCCCCTGGGCCAACACCATGTATCATTTGTTTGAACTGATCCTCTGACCAGCTTTTAGGTATGTTACCAATAAATAATCTGTGCTTTGCATCAGACAATGAGCATCTGACCGTTTTTCCCTGCAATGAGTGAGAAATGTCAAAGCAGTCTCACAAGCCAATCCCAATTAGAAGCTTGGAAGAAGGAGATAGAAAAGACTAAGTTCTATTAGATGACATGAAATTACCTTAAACTCTTTGTTCTTCAACTCATCTATTGCCTTCTGGGCATCTTCCTTTGTTTTGAATGCCACAAAAGCATATCCCTTGAATTCACCAGTATCCTTGTTTTTAATTAATTTTACCTGTACGTCACCAATTGTATGAAAAAAAGCAAAAAAAAGAAGATGAAAACGCTAAAACCATAAAAAGGGAAAAAGGATGAAAATGCTAAAATCGTAAAAAGGATATGGGACAATAGAGCTCACCTCATAAATTTCACCAAAAGGCTCACAGAGATCTCTTAGATCTTCCTCTATAACATCCTTCGGCAGTCCGCCAATGAAAACCTCAGCTCCATAAGGAGGAAGAGAAAGAAGCTCAGCATGCTTCTCTTTGTCCTCTTCATTAATTGAAGCTGTAAACTTTTCTTCATCTTCCCCATGTTCATCACCAATGGGACTTCGATCGGGTTCTGATGATTGCTCTTTCCCACTACCATCAGTTCTCAATTCCTCATACTGTTCCTCGGCCTTGTCATCACCAAGTCCCTCCTCTGGCTCATCCTCAATGCCATCAACAACATCTTCATCTGTCTCTTCCATGTAATTATCATCATCAAGGTCCACACGCTCATCAATCTCGGAACCCTCAGCCATGACTGCTTTAAGTAAATTTTTTCTGTGAATAAGCAGATCCTCAATCAACTGAGAGCTTTCATGGCAACCCATCAGGATGCATACAAGCCATTTTTTTTAAACATAATGGACAAATGTGGATAAAATCAGAAAGGGGAAGCAATGATAATTGTAGACAAAAGAGGGTCATTTTTGCATTGGATTGATTGTGTTTGATTTTAATGTGTAAATTGGGTTCACCTGATACCCAGGTTGCCAAATAACAAAGCTGGATAGCCATGTTAGAAGTTAAATCAAAGGCATCACCCAAATAATTTCCAGGATTGTTTGTGTTTGATTTTAATGTGTCATGTAGGGGTATCTACGAATTAGAGTATGGCATTTTTGTATGTGAGTGTAGCTACAGAGGTATTTGATTGTGTTGGATTGAAATAATTCAAACGAACACTTCCCCCTTTCACTGAAATACCAGGACTCAGGAGGTTCCACCATAAAAGCACCTCCCATATGGATTCCGCAATATAGTCACCTGCACTTCCATGGCCATATTTACGTAACTTCAAATTCAGGATCATCATATCAGCTCTGTCCATATACAATGAAAACGAAACCCTGCTGTTGTTTTAGGATTGCAGGAAACCGAAGAACTTGACAAGGGATATCTATACCCGTGCTATCTAATAAAAAGGCCAGCTAATAATACCACATCCAACCAAATTACGGTAACAGAGATAAAGATTTCTTCCATCTTACTTAGATTACAGGGGGTCAAAGAGAGTAAAGTCTGAACTGATGAAAATTAAAAGATGCAAAGTGTAACACAGAAGTTCATTCAGCTTCTCCCCCTTCCCCCAATTACCTCCTAGAGAAAGTATGAACGTAACAGAATTGATTAAAGCCTGAGTTTATTAGGATTTTTATTATTCTTTTTCGTTACCTAACTACCGAGAATTATTACTACAGAATCTCCAAAGCTCTAAAACTATGCTTTGTATGTATCATATATACAATGAATCTTGCTCACATCCTACAATTGTAACCATACACCTGACCAATTGATTATCCAATTCTCCTGAAAGCTATGGGAAACATAAGACCAGGCCCATCCCTGAGACAGGGCAGGGGTTAACGGTGATTGTCAGAAAAATCGAATCATATATACGAATTTCAAGTAGAATTATGAAGAGAGTAGAGACTAATTAGACCTAAAACAACACCAAAACAAACCCTAACATAATATATTTAACAGTTTGAAACCCATCATATCAGAAAAAATCGATTCATATCACAGGTAACAAAAAATCCAAGAGAGTATTATTTAACCAGTTAGAAAATTTCATTTTTGAATCGATAAAAAATAAAAATAAAATCAACAGAAAATGGATCCAAAATAATATTAGATAATTACCGAGAATAGCAGCAGCAGAGAAGGAGAGGTGTTTGGCACAGGCGCCGCCGAGCAGAGATAGAACAACAGCTACAAGACGCTGCTTTTGTTGTTAGGGTTTTAAGAGGAGGACAAAGCGGGAGGAGGAGGAAGGAGATGCAGAAGATGTGACTATACGATTTGCCAGATTTGGGGTTTGAGGAGAAAGGATATTGTTAATTTTGTATTATTAGAGAGGAGAGAGAATGTGTGTCCTACCCCAAACCCCACATAACGTTTGTTCGTTCGTTTTAGGTGGTAAAAAACAAATTTTAATATTTTTTAAGTTGAAAAATACAAATTTTAATTTTGATGTTGTAAAAAATAATATTCTGATTTTTATAGATTGTAAGAAATAATTTATCCTAATAATAAAATTTATTATATAAGGACACTTGTCAACCTCAGAATGCGTGCTCTGTGTTTTATTAGAGTATATAGATAGATAGATACATAGTAAATGCTAGATTTCTTATAATCTGATTTGATATGGTCTGATCAAATCTAATATGAACTTATTTTCTTTTGTCTAATCTGATTTGAAAGCGTCTCACAAGCTCGTGTTGAGAGCGACTTTACTTTATTCTCTGCTTTGGACTTTGCGCTTCATCGGGTTGCAATCTGGTTCAGTGGTGGGTGTTTTTGCACTCACACTTTTAGTAAGAATTGTAAGCATGTCAATGGTGTTGTAATTTTTGCCCCTAGTTTTGATGAAGTCGCGATCCATGGTATCCTCGAGCCTCCTAAGCCTAATTTGTTGGTTGTTGATGGTGCGATTGATGTGTCTGTTTCCACGTACTTTTGATAGGGGTCGTAGCATTGGCATTGTAGAGTTCGGGGTGTCTAGTTGTGCCACTTGTTCTTCCTTTTCTGTCGATATTGTTTTATTGCATGATGTTTTGGCAGGTAGGTGTCGTATCGTTAAAAGTATCCCCAAAGCAAATCGGCTTGGCTTTTCTCGGTTCCTTAAAGTTTCTCTTGGTAAGGTCGTTGCTTCCCCTCAAGACCTTGCCTCATGGGCCCTTTTGCTCCTTCTCTCATCATGCACCCTTAGGGTTACCCGATCACGCACTAATTACAAGTCAGGGATGAAGGGTTGTTATCAGGTTGAAGGAATTTTGCGGGCTCTTCTCGGGTCTTGAAAGAGTCAGGTGGACATGAGACTTTGGTCAAAGAGCTTCTCAAATAGGGTGTTCATCCTTCGCTTACTTTGGAGGCTGAGGGTGAGTTTGTGAGAAAGAGGCTAGTTTTGAAGCGTTGAACAGAAGGCAATGTATGAGGAAAGTCGGTGAGGGCATTTCATTGATGTTGTTAGGGTCTTGACTTCATCTGGGGTTGCACCAAAGAATGAGGAGACTCTGAGGGAGTTGGAGAAGGAGCACCCCAGTGCGTCGTGTCCAATCCTGCCTATCTTTGGTGCTGATGTTGAGGCAGTTTCGATCACTAAGGAAGTTGTTTTAAGAAGGATTCGGAGTTTCCCTAAGGAAACGAGTTGTGTGCATGATGGTTTTCGGGCCCAACACCTTATTGATGCACTGGGGAAGGCTGACGTTGCAGTGGCTGGTGATTTAGCCACCTCTGTTACCGCGATTGTTAATCTGTTACTTGCCGGTAAGTGTATAGCTGCTTTTGGGGAGTTTATTGCTAGTCCCCCGTTTACACCCTTCCTCAATCCTGAGGGTGAGATTCGACCCATTTCTTTGGGCGGTATGGAGGAGACTTGGCTCCAAAGTTGTTGTTGTCGTGGTCGAGAAGGAAGTAGGCAAGTATCTTGAGGATTTTTCAGTTTGGTGTTGGTGTGCCTAATGGAGTGAGGCTATCCTCCATGTTGTCGATAGATTGGCTATCCTCCATGTATATGCTTTTGGTTGATTTCAGCAATGCTTTTAACATGTTAGACCGAAGTACTATGCTTAGAGAGTGTTCAACAAGGTGAACCTTTGGGGCCTTTGTTGTTTGCGCTTCCCTTACATCCACTTGTCCATCTGATCAACAAAAAATGCAACCTGGATTTCATGGATCGGTACCTAGATGACAATACCATTATTAGAGACACTGCATTAGTTTCGTCTGCTTTGCATGTGATCACTACAGAAGGTCTGGTGACGGGGTTGCATTTAAATGTTGAGAAAACCGAAATATTTTGGCTGACTCCAGATCCGAGGAACTACGATCCCGCACTTTTCCCTCCTAATATAGCCCGTCCCTTGGATGGAGTCAAGCTTCTTGGTGACCTGGTCAACTTGAATGTTGATTTCTACAGACGCTTGATAGAGGACATGGTCTCCAAAACTGTGGGTTTGATGGAGGCCATTGCTGGCCTTAGTGATCCTCAATCGGGGCTCCTCCTTCTACGAAATTGTGTGGGTGTCAGCCTATTGTAATTATCTCTTCAGACTTGTTCACCACATATGCTCGTGTTTGCTTCTCTTTCATTTGACCATGCCTTAAGGAAGATTCTATAGGAGATCATTGTAGATGGGGTTGTTGGATTTAGTGATTGGCAATGGCTTTGTGCCACTCTTCCTTTTCGATTTGGTGGCTTTGGGATCTATATCGCGCAAGATTCTCCCAAGTATGCGTTTGTTGCCTCGCGTCTGTAGTCTCTAGAACATATTGCTTTGCCATTATGGCGCCTCTGATTTGGGTCTTGCGTGTGATTTAGCTTTGAATAGCTTTCAGGATTTGTGCCACTTCGATCCTCTTGAGTTATGTCGTGTTCTACCCCCCCCCCCCCGTTTATGTAAAAAGTTGGCTACATTGTACTTTGATATGGTAGAGAAGAAGATGGTGAGCCAGTACCACTCAAGTGCTAGAGAAAAGGCTATACTCATTAGCAACCGAGCGACACACTCTTTGAGAACACTTCCAATTGAGCGGTTAGGGCAGACGATTCACCCAAGACAATTCAGGTGTGTTATGTGTTATCGCCTTGCGATTCCTATGTTTCCAATTGACTTTACTTGTCCTTGTTGCTCACCCAAAATCATAGATCGATTCGGGGATCATGTTGTGCATTGTGGCAATGATGTTGGCCTTAAATTCCGTCATAACTTGGTTCGGGATGTGTTGGGGGATACTTGTACTCAGGCTGGGGTTGTTGTGCAAAAGGAGGCACCTTTAGGATTATTGTCCGAGGAAGGGACATATCTCCGACCTTCAGACCTTCATGTCCATTCTTGGGACAAAGAGAAAAATGTATGCTTGGATGTCACAGGTGTCTCTCCCTTCACCGGGCCAGGTGTTGATGCTTTTGTTTTCCTGGAGCTGTTGTCTCCACTGCTATTGCCAGGAAGAAGAAGAAGAAGTATGAAGCGAAGTGCACAGACTACGGGTATATTTTTATTGCTTTTTCCTTCTCAACTTTGGAGAAATGGGGAGTGATGCCCTCGCGCGCGTTTATGTATGGGGTCACACGGGCTGCTCAGAGTAACGCGCCCAATGCTAATATTCGATCTTTTTTTTCAACGGTTGTTTTTTGCCTTGAATAACGGTGTCGGGGCTCAGTTAATTGTTAGTCTCTCATCCAACTTGTGTAAAATATTTTGTAAACGTGGAAGTTTGATTTCTAGGAGTATCTTTGATAGAGCTGATCATCATTGGCCCGGCCCGACTCGACCCGAAAATTAGCGGGTTTTGGACAGCCTATTCCGCCCGGTTTTTCAGCCCGGCCTGAACTTTTTAAAAAAATGCGGGCTTTGGGCAACGCAAAACAATATTTTTAGTTATAAATTTGGCCGGCCCGAAAATGGCCCGAAAAGCCCGCTAACGTTGGCCCGAAATAGCGGGTTTTAGGCACACAAAATTGGCCCGAACTATGGCCCGGTCCGGCCCGACCCGACACAATGGACACTTTTTTATTCTCTCGACCCGGCCCGGCCCGCCTTTTGATCAGGTCTAATCTTTGACAACTAATATACAAGAGTATAATTAGCTAGCTAATGTAGGTAATTATTTACCGTGATTGATTTACATAATAAAATCAAAGATTATATAGCTAATATAGGTAATTATTTGCCGTGATTGATTTACATAATAAAATCAAAGATTATTAGCTAATATAGGTAATTATTTGCTTTGAAAAAAACTAATAATTAGTTTTTTTAAATAATAAATAATCAGATTTACAATAATATGTAAGTGTAAAATGCGAAGGGTATTTTAGTATTTTACATGGGGACACAAAAAACGTGATTACGGAAATAACCTTCCCCTCTTGACTTATATTATAGTGATTATTTTATTATGTGGGGTTAAAAGTCGCAAATTGCAAATACATTGATCAAAAAGTGACGAATGATTGATTAATTTATCATACCCTAAAACTCAATCTCGACTTGAATAGACCCGTGACTCCAAAATTAACTGAATGACTATTGTGTATCACCCAAATGTAAATTAGGGGGAATTGATCTAAATAAAATTCTTACACGAATTACTAAAAAACCTAACACAATACTATCTACCGTGTAATTGGAAAACTTTACCAAAGAAACCGAATGAATCTAATTCTTTTTTTAATTTATCTAACAAAAGCTTTTGTGTAAGACCGTCTAACTGTTAGACCATTTTTTTTGATACTAACTAAGCTATTGTAAAACATAACTAAAAGTAATAAAATCATAACTAATTGAATAACAAAATAGTTAAGGTATAAAGACAAAAAGTTAAATTTATGAGTCAAATAGTTATTATTTTCGAACAAACTTATTAATAACTAAAACTCATAAAATCTTAACTAATTGATCTCATTGCTTAACTAATCAGTTTCATTGTTTAACTAATTGGTTCAGTGCTTAACTAATAGGTTCGGTTGCATAACTATTCGGTTACATAACTAGCTGGTTTCGTTGGTTAACTAATTGAATTTCAAACTTAACTAATTGGTTTCAACGGTTAACTAATTAGTTAAAGTGCATGAATAAAGTGGTCTAACCGTTAGACCGTCTTTCCTAAAAGTTTGTATTTATCTAAACGTATTAAACCTGATTAAATCTTATTTGAACTTAGTGGATTAGAAATTTATTTATTTTTGGTGAAAACCACGCACCATACAGTCTAGACCTTATATACAAAAAAAAAAAACATAGGTTTGGAAGGCTAAGTCAAGTCAACGAACAATATTCTTCAAAGCGCGCAACTTGACCACAAGCCTAGATGCCGGCTTATATTAGTATTAGTCGTGAACTCGTTCCTATGTAGTATTCCAGTATTATACTAGTATTAATAAATTAATAATCTAATAATACATAATTAGTAACATAATTAACATTAGGGAAGTTTATTTCTAGGAGTCTTAGTTTCAATTTCCAATTAGGATTCTTTGAGAGCCATATATATATATATATATATATATATATATATATATATATATATATATATATATATACGAAGTATATGGATAGTACGTGTATGAAGCGGCGTAGGACGACGATTAGTGACGACGATTCTTCTTCTTTCATGGAGATCTCAACCAGCAGCTATAAAGACGGGAGATTACCGCCTTTTAACTCGATTGATGCAACGAGGTTTAAGGAGGATATAAAGAGGTGGGCGAGAGCTGTTGTAAGATATGCAGACCATTGTAGTAGCAATTCCTCTTATGATTGCCATAAGGGTGATGGTTTTGGGGAAAGTTTTTTCAACTCAAAATATGAAAAAGAAGGTGCCAACATTAAGGTTTGAAGAGAAGTTAATAATGGTTGACTTGTGGATTGCACTTTCTACATATGATTAAATTTATGACATGAAAATAGTAGGACATGTATTAATACCATTTTTTTTTAAAATTTTGACATAACCATTTTTCGTTTTTTTGGGTCTATTTCATCAAAACGTACAAATATGTATGATTTTTTGTTATTAATGGATTTGAGTTTAAGACAAGGGTAGATCATAAGTTATAATTTTTCACATCCGGATAACGTAAAATTTGATTTTTTCGTTTCCAAATTTGGTCGTGTTATCATCTTTTAGGGTTTTTAAATAGTTTACAGCAAATTTATACTTTCTCAGTTTTTTGTATATTTGAACAAATTTTGCGGAGTTTGTACAAAATTAGTTGCAACGTTATTATTTTGATAAAGATTTGTCTCTGTCTCGATGACTAAACTCAGGGTTGTTGGAGATCCAAAATTTGATTCCATGATCAAGATCATGGGACCTTGATGCCATGGGGGCTTGCTTGTTCTATATCCAACGCAATAAGGTCAAGGCAATCAACTATTCTATAGCCTTGCAACTAGACATGTTAAGACCTGTCAAACGGGTCGGTCGGATTGGGTTGTAAAAAATTATTTTCGAGTTCTGGTTGAAGCGGGTCGTTTACTTTCGGGTTCGGGTTTACAAATGTTTGTTCAAGACCCAGAACTTTCGATTCTGGTCGACCCAACAGGTTGAGAGATTTTAAAACACGCATTATATTTTCATTAATATAGGTGATAAATATACAAAATATGGGCACAAATTAACAAATTTTCCTACACAAGTTTATATTTAGTCAAATTCAACCATAAAATGACCTATAATTCAAATTAAAATAATATTACATATTGGTGTAGTCTATTACAATTTTAATACTATGCATATCGACTATCGTACTCCTCTGTTTTTTTTTTCCAGTACGGGAACTACAAAACTCAATAAATTATATTTCCCCATTCTTTTTTACGCGCAATAATTTACTTTTTACCTTATTCATATACTCAACTTTGTTTATTTTTGTTATGATACATACTTAAGGAAAAACATAATGTGTGCTCTTGTTATATTAATTTTCTTTATGATCTTTACTTACCGATGTAATCCCCCGTAAATTTATAAATTTTATTAATATATTTTAACGTATATTATTTATATTTAAATAGAATTTATGAATTTTAAGTAATAAATATATAATTAACGTATATTTATTTTATTTTAAGTACGTTCTAAATATTTAACGATTTTTGAACTTTATTATATTTATATATCAAATGTATATTTAATTTTATTTAAATATATTCTAAATATTTTAACGGTTTGTGCAATCAAAAATAATGTTTGAATTTTAAGTTGAAAAGAATTCGAATTACGAAAATCGATTGAATTTAGAAAACGATCCCATTCGGTTTTAAATTCAAATCCTAAAACTAATATCCTAAGTCTAGCCCAAATGGGTAAAGCCCAATAGTATAAACCAATAAACCCATACTCCCTTCCTCTCATTCAACTTCACGTGAAAACTAAAACAAAGCAAAAACCTCCTTCTCTGTTCTTCCTCCTTCACGTTCGTTTGCTCCTCCTTGCGCAGCCACCACCTCACCACCGTCGGACGCCGCCTCCATCGCTGGTAACCTCCTTCTTCTTCGTCGTCCTTCTCCTTCCTCTCCTTCTCTGTTTCTTCTTCATCCCCGTTTTTCTCCCCTCCTCAAGCTTCTGTTTTTCCTTGCACAGCCGCCGCGGCCCAGCTGCGACCACCAAGCCAACCGCGCCGCACCACCTGCACCTTCGCCGTGGCCCTGCCCATTCGGCTTGCTCGTCCCTCCTTCCTCCTCCACGCAAGCACAGCATTCTCTTGTTTCGGTTTGTTTGCGGCAGCCACCACCACCGCACGCACCACCAGGCCTGACAACCTCCGCAAGCCGCCGCCTTGCCGCCGCCGTGATCTGTCCGCCGGCCAACCCTTCCCTCTCTCCTCTTCTCTTTTTGGCGGAGAATTCTTTTTGGTCGACTTTTGAATTCATTAAAGTGGCCTATCAGTTTGTTTACACAAGGTACGTACATACCTGTGTGCTTGGAATGTGTGTGATTTGTGGAAACCATGTTGAAATGATTCATGAACTTCGTTATGTTGAAATGATTAAGGAACTTGGTTATGTTGAAATTGTTGATGAACTAGATTATGTTGAAAGTGCATGTTTAATATTGTTGGATGGACATGTTAAGCATATATATTTCGTTATGAGAATTATAGCATGTTGGTATGGATGATTGATGCGAACATGTTGGTTGGGAACATTAAATTATTATATATGTTGATTCAGATCGATTGTTCATTGTTCCCTTTTAGCTTTTCACTACTTTATAAGGGCCGAGGACCTTGTTTAGTAAGTTGAAACCTTATACCCATATAGAGGGGTTGATCAGTATTAAAGGAAAGGTTGAATTAATTGGAATAAGTCTTGTGTGACGTCTCTGTGATCACTTGTTTAATTCAAAGATAAAAGAAGTTGCGTTTACTTGTTGAATATAATATTTATGTTTGATGAGTCATAACCAAGTATTAAAAGTTAAGTCATGTAAAGTGAAAATGAGTAGCAATAGCTTTAGACTGTGCACGTCTAAAGTGTCGGACAATCAGGAGTTGGGGTCATGGGTCGCCTATGGCTTTTTCTGGGGCCGGATTGATCACCGGTTCTATTTTATTCAAAAGTCCCTCGATATCGCAGGTCATTGGGGTTTACGGAGTCGCGCCCGTACCTCGTCTTCCTTAGTGAAGAAGAAGAAGTTTCTAGTAGACAACTCAGTCCATTGACTATTTCAATTAAAATAATGTTAATGATACAAAGGTCTAGTTCAGTCAAATATAGTCGTCAAGTCAATATATCTTGATTATCCTTACTTATGTTTTATTTAGTATCATGTTAGGATTGTTCGTTTAATAGAATCATGATAGGATTATTATTGGTTTAGTATGTAGTACTCAGCTTTGCTGATTACGTGCTTTTGCTTGTGCATGTTGATCATGGCTATGCCTTATTGATCCTGTGATGACCCAATCTTTGGTGAGCAGTCTCTAAGGATCAATAAGCATTGTCCATCTGCAGGTTTGAAGATGTTGCATCATTGGGATCGGGAATAGAGAGCTTGTATTTAATTTTGATTTGCTAAGTTAACTTGGGTTTGTTAATTGGGACTTTAAACTTGTCGTACGATTTATATTTCCTTATTTTCGTTGGATGATTTTTGGGATTAAACCTGTAATCGATTATTTATAAACCTAAAGTTAGTTTTATGTTTTCCGCTGCAAAATTCTGAATAAGCCATTACGTTTTCACACGGGCGATAATGCCTTGATAATTCTCTATGTATTATATTAAAATGTTGTTTTAGAAAAGAGAGAATTGTCGGGGTGTTACAAAGTGGTATCTAGAAGCTAAGGTTTTACTTTAATAAATTTTTAGGCGCCTAACTATCTAGTTATTTAAAATAAATTTCTTAAAAATCGAGATTCTACGTATTATAGTGTTCAAAAATTGGTACTTTTTTTTGGGGGGCCGATTTCATTTTACCTTGTTTGAAAGTATACGATATTCCTTATTTACGTTCGAAATCAAATTATTTTTCCAAGTTAAAGTGATACTTTGGACATTTTTATTTTTTTTATTATTTATTATTCAAACAAATAAATAAAAATAATATGAATACATTTTTTTTAAAAAGGAGTTCAATTTTTTTTTTTAAAGTTGTTTCAAGATTTAGAATTCGTTAATTAGGAAATATAAATCTTTTTCGAATTAATAACTTTATTTTCTAATTTATTCGCTACGCATTTCCTTAATTTATTTTACTTTATTTATTTTATATTTTTATTTATGTTATTATTCTATGTTATAATTTTCTTATATTAGCGTCCTTTTACCTTGTTATTTAAATTATTCCAATGCTTTAGCTTATGAGAGATGGGTAGTATAAGAAGGGCATATAAGATAGAATTATATGTGCATTAGTGGCTAGTCAACGCTAGCATTAGAAATTGATTGTTATGTACGCGCGTGTGCTAATTGTTTAAGTGTTACATTTACAAGTGCATAAAGAATTGTTTGATTCCACCAAACTTATCGATTACTGAACCTTGTTTATGTTTTGGCTGGAAAATCGTTAGTGAGACCTTGAATTGTTTATTTCAGGAATAAAATGTTTCTTTCCAAGTATACCAATATAGGATCCTTCGAGAAACTTGATATAGAAACCCCAGATATTTATGTGAAGAAAATTGTGTTTGGATGTGAATATTATGCTAAGGTTCAAGGGCAACCTATCTTAATGAGAAAGGATATCATAGCAGCCACTATCATTAATTGCTTACCTAACAAATTTCCATACCTAGAACTCAAGGAAAAGTTTAAAGACATGCATTCTGATAATGGAACTCCAAACTTGGCTAAGTATGGAACTTGGGATGGTAGATGGAAATATGATTCAGAAATTCGGACCACCGTTATTGAAGCGGCAGAAAGTGGGTTTAGAGACGGTAAAATCGTAGGGAGTCATGTTGGGGATTCAGTTACAGAAGAACCTATGGGAATTAGTGTAAATAATGACCTAGAGGAAAATGATGTAGCTGTGGAGAATGAGAATGTAGGTGTTGAGGCAGAGAATCCTAACCCAGCGGCTCATGAGCCAACCATTGAGATCTCTAGTGATTCGGATGCAGAGCTCGAAAGTGAACAGGAGATGGCAAGTGAGCCTAATCAAGATGAAGACATGGGTGAAGATGCAAACCCTGAGGAAGACCCCGATGAAGACCCTGAAGAAGAGTTCGATGATCTTGAGATCTAAATTTCACTCCGCAAGTTTCAGGAGCAATGGAAAGGCAAAAGGCCACAAATATTTTGAAGTCATAAATAGTTAATTAGCTCTTTTATGTTTTAAAGAATAAGTAGCAAAGCTACAAATGTTTAAGGTTTAAGTTTATTGAAGTTTGAAATATTCTTTATTATTTTCAAAGATGTAATAAATCTCTATGGAGTTAGCAATAAAAGTTAAAGTTTTCAAGGAATTGTTCTTTATTCTATTTTGAGGATTCCATAATACCCCAACCTCTAGGTAGTACGTCGTGGATTAATCTTCCTATTGGTTGCATACTCAGTGTGAATTGTGGATCAATTCAATTGCCACAAAAATATTAAATGATTTGAGTACATAAAGGAAGTGAGGGCCAATCTAGACCCTCATGACCAATATGATTCAAAATGTTATGCCTTATGTGTAGTGCGTAAATGTCTTTCGTAAATTATTGAGGATGATTATTTTTCAATGATTATTGCATCTTGTAGACGATCGTTGCACCTTCGTAAACGATTGTCGTGCCTTCGTAAATGATGTGTATTAATGTGAACATTGTTGGTTGAGGCGATCTTTATGGTCAATTCAAGTATTAAATTGTATGGGATAACGTAAGTGACGTTTCAAACCTAAAGTAGAATATACTAATTGCAGGTCGCGTTCTAGAATGGCCAACAACAATGATCTAGCTGCTGCAATTCGCCTCTTGGCGGAAAAGCTAAACCAGGAGAGAACTGAGCGCCCCGACTCTGCAGGGGAAATGTTTGAAAGACTTTCTAAGGTTAAGCCACCGTATTTCAAGGGGCAAGCCGACCCAACCTTCCTGGAAAACTGGATTAGGGAGTTTGAGAAACTATTTGAGGCTGTAAGTTGCCCTGAGAGTATGAGAGTACGTCAAGCTGTCCTTTACCTGAAAGATGAGGCCGACCTTTGGTGGAAGGAAAATGGAACTAGACTAAGTGCTGCTGATGGATTCAATTGGGATTCATTTATTGTTGCCTTGAGGGGGAAGTTTTATCCTCCTTTTATGAGAAAGCAGAAAGCGCAGGAGTTCATCAACCTTAGGATGGGGAATATGACTATTGCTGAATACTATAGCAAGTTTATAGCTTTATCGAGGTTTGCACCTGAGGTGGTAGCTACTGAGGAGCTAAAGGCTCAAAGGTTTGAGCAAGGGCTGACTGATGAAATTCAATTGGGATTAGGTGGAGAAACATTTACATCCTTAGACATAGTGTATGGGAGAGCTGCTCATATTTATGGTCTGCAGTCTAGAAAGGACAAGAAAACTGTGGTAATTGGGGAAAAGGGAAAAGATTTTAATGCTGGGGTAACCAAGAAAACTTTAAAAGGAATAGAAACAGAAATGGGAATGGAAATGGAAATTTGCAAGGAGGAAACAATCAGGGGCACCACAACAACTCGAACCAATCTAAGAGAGTGCATCATTGCAAAATGTGCAGTAACAATCACCCTGGTAAGAACTGCAAAGGAGAATTAGTGACCTGCAACTATTGTCAGAAAAGGGGGCATAGAGAGTATGAGTGCTTCACTAAACACAGAAAGGAACAAAATTGTAATGGAGGTGGAAACCAAGTGAAGTTTAACCAGTCTGGAGCTCAAAATTCAAAGCCTGGAGGGGCACAAAACAATCAAGAGAACTATAATAAGCCTGCAAATGATAACAACAACCCGAATAAGGCTCCAGGAAAGTTGTACATGATGAATCAGAATGAGGATGAACGATCTGCCGATATAGATTCTGGTACTTTTTCTATTTACTCCGCGCAAGTTAAGCATTATTTAGTTCGTGGGTGACTTGTTCTTTTGTTTCGTCATCTGTTGTGAAAAGTCTAAAGTTAGTAGTTTTAATGAAATAGGAATTTTGAGAATAGAATTCGTCGAAAGAGAATTTTGGTTAGCTATTCCCTGAGGTGAGTTACGAGGGCGTAACTCGTTTTCTTTAAGGGGGGTAGAATGCGATAGAAATTCGCGCTTTTCACCTATTTTATGGCATTTTTATGCATTTGTATGCTTATTTTAGCAAATTTTACAAGTTTAGGCAAGACAAATAGACTCTCCGCATAAGAAAAGGTGTTCATGAGTAACACAAACAGCTTTGAGTTGGCAAAAGAGTGCACATAGGTGGCACAAGTACTTCTCTAGTAAGAATAAGTTAAAAGCTTTTGGGGAAAATGTGGGAAATTTCGTGTCAAGTTTCGGGACGAAACTTCTTTTAAGAGGGGTAGATTGTAATCCCCCGTAAATTTATAAATTTTATTAATATATTTTAACGTATATTATTTATATTTAAATAGAATTTATGAATTTTAAGTAATAAATATACAATTAACGTATATTTATTTTATTTTAAGTACGTTCTAAATATTTAACGATTTTTGAACTTTATTATATTTATATATCAAATGTATATTTAATTTTATTTAAATATATTCTAAATATTTTAACGGTTTGTGCAATCAAAAATAATGTTTGAATTTTAAGTTGAAAAGAATTCGAATTACGAAAATCGATTGAATTTAGAAAACGATCCCATTCGGTTTTAAATTCAAATCCTAAAACTAATATCCTAAGTCTAGCCCAAATGGGTAAAGCCCAATAGTATAAACCAATAAACCCATACTCCCTTCCTCTCATTCAACTTCACGTGAAAACTAAAATAAAGCAAAAACCTCCTTCTCTGTTCTTCCTCCTTCACGTTCGTTTGCTCCTCCTTGCGCAGCCACCACCTCACCACCGTCGGACGCCGCCTCCGTCGCTGGTAACCTCCTTCTTCTTCGTCGTCCTTCTCCTTCCTCTCCTTCTCTGTTTCTTCTTCATCCCCGTTTTTCTCCCCTCCTCAAGCTTCTGTTTTTCCTTGCACAGCCGCCGCGGCCCAGCTGCGACCACCAAGCCAACCGCGCCGCACCACCTGCACCTTCGCCGTGGCCCTGCCCATTCGGCTTGCTCGTCCCTCCTTCCTCCTCCACGCAAGCACATCATTCTCTTGTTTCGGTTTGTTTGCGGCAGCCACCACCACCGCACGCACCACCAGGCCTGACAACCTCCGCAAGCCGCCGCCTTGCCGCCGCCGTGATCTGTCCGCCGGCCAACCCTTCCCTCTCTCCTCTTCTCTTTTTGGCGGAGAATTCTTTGTGGTCGACTTTTGAATTCATTAAAGTGGCCTATCAGTTTGTTTACACAAGGTACGTACATACCTGTGTGCTTGGAATGTGTGTGATTTGTGGAAACCATGTTGAAATGATTCATGAACTTCGTTATGTTGAAATGATTAAGGAACTTGGTTATGTTGAAATTGTTGATGAACTAGATTATGTTGAAAGTGCATGTTTAATATTGTTGGATGGACATGTTAAGCATATATATTTCGTTATGAGAATTATAGCATGTTGGTATGGATGATTGATGCGAACATGTTGGTTGGGAACATTAAATTATTATATATGTTGATTCAGATCGATTGTTCATTGTTCCCTTTTAGCTTTTCACTACTTTATAAGGGCCGAGGACCTTGTTTAGTAAGTTGAAACCTTATACCCATATAGAGGGGTTGATCAGTATTAAAGGAAAGGTTGAATTAATTGGAATAAGTCTTGTGTGACGTCTCTGTGATCACTTGTTTAATTCAAAGATAAAAGAAGTTGCGTTTACTTGTTGAATATAATATTTATGTTTGATGAGTCATAACCAAGTATTAAAAGTTAAGTCATGTAAAGTGAAAATGAGTAGCAATAGCTTTAGACTGTGCACGTCTAAAGTGTCGGACAATCAGGAGTTGGGGTCATGGGTCGCCTATGGCTTTTTCTGGGGCCGGATTGATCACCGGTTCTATTTTATTCAAAAGTCCCTCGATATCGCAGGTCATTGGGGTTTACGGAGTCGCGCCCGTACCTCGTCTTCCTTAGTGAAGAAGAAGAAGTTTCTAGTAGACAACTCAGTCCATTGACTATTTCAATTAAAATAATGTTAATGATACAAAGGTCTAGTTCAGTCAAATATAGTCGTCAAGTCAATATATCTTGATTATCCTTACTTATGTTTTATTTAGTATCATGTTAGGATTGTTCGTTTAATAGAATCATGATAGGATTATTATTGGTTTAGTATGTAGTACTCAGCTTTGCTGATTACGTGCTTTTGCTTGTGCATGTTGATCATGGCTATGCCTTATTGATCCTGTGATGACCCAATCTTTGGTGAGCAGTCTCTAAGGATCAATAAGCATTGTCCATCTGCAGGTTTGAAGATGTTGCATCATTGGGATCGGGAATAGAGAGCTTGTATTTAATTTTGATTTGCTAAGTTAACTTGGGTTTGTTAATTGGGACTTTAAACTTGTCGTACGATTTATATTTCCTTATTTTCGTTGGATGATTTTTGGGATTAAACCTGTAATCGATTATTTATAAACCTAAAGTTAGTTTTATGTTTTCCGCTGCAAAATTCTGAATAAGCCGTTACGTTTTCACACGGGCGATAATGCCTTGATAATTCTCTATGTATTATATTAAAATGTTGTTTTAGAAAAGAGAGAATTGTCGGGGTGTTACAACCGATAACTAAAGACATTAGTTGTTCAAGTTATGCATTGACAAGTTGAAAAAAATATTTATTACAAGTAAAAAGAACGGAGAGAGTAGTATTTTAGATTTTTAATTCAAGCATTAGACTCTCTTGCCATCAATTGTTGCACTTAAGCTTGGCTTATATTCGTCATCTGATTCAATCGTCACATGCTTCACCTATTTTTCCCGTCAAAATTCTATCCATTTATTTGGAAAGGTTGGTTGAATTGTGAATCTAAAGAAGGCATGTAAACACATGATATGATAGGGAATACATTTGTACATACACTAATTGGGTTAAAGATTGGACGTGTCACATAGTGAAATCATTTTACTTATTTAAAATCAACTAGTTTTAACCACGTGCAATGCACATATTTTGTTTGTTTTTAAATGATTATTTCAAGGAGATAAAAACAGACAGCATATCAGTCAAAAGAGAAGAAAATGAAAGTAAGGATATAATTATACACAAATTCTTATTTATAAAGGTTGTACAATAAATATTATACACTAGAGTAAATGTTAACTCAAAATGCTTAAAAGTCAAGCTTATATATGTAAAAGTTATCTATTTTTAGTGAATTTTTTTTCATTTTTAATAAAACTTATTTCTTCAAAATCACTAATAATGTATAAAATTAATCATATAACCCTTTAAAATGTTTATCTATCAACTTTTTTTTACTAATATAAAAGTTAATCAAAACTAGGTTAAAGTTACAAGAAAATAAGTAAAAGTTATATTGGTGTACAATAAATTTATTGTGCACCTTGTGCGCGCAAGACCTTTTGATAATTATATAGTGTAAAATTAGAAGAGGAAGGGGGCATGAAATAATCACAGCAACAAGCAAAATCCGGGGAGATTTAAGAATGCTTTCCAGTAATTGGTATATACAATTCTCTCACTTTGAGATTTAAGAAACCTGTGAATGTGAGCATTCACTACCCACCTATACAACACGAAGCAAATACATTTTCAAGCAAAAAACCAGGCAGGAAGAAAACCAAGAACCCAAAAAAATGACACACACGACATTTCCGTATAGCTATACGCACCAACCATCCTACAAAAAATTTATATACCAATTGTACAAGCTAGGCAGCAGATTGTTTTGGTATCACTTGATTACTTGTGCAGGGTTCATCATATTTTCTCCACCAGAAATGGTCCTCAACAGTTCTCTAGAGACTTCTGGAGTATGTGTTGCGTTCTTCACACGACTTGCTCTTACCCACGCAGGCTCCTGCAAGAAAAAAGGAATACAATTTCTTTACTCATTATTCACTATCACTTTCCTGCTTTTTTTTTATTGGTATGTACAACAAGATCTTAACCACATGTTTACCTCAGGGACAAAGCGAGAAAAGCCAAACTTTATCAGGAGGAGGATATGCTCCATAACCAAAATTGCTGCAAGCCCTGGTTCTAATTTCCATTTCCCCTCCTCATCGTATAAGCAAACCAATAGTGCACAGTTGGTGCAAATCGACATCACTATTAGAAACTGAATTTTGGATAACATAGACTTCAAAATTAGCGAGGTTGTTCTACTTCTAAATATAAAATACAAAATTTCAAACATAAGCTGAGAGAATACACAACACGATCTGCAACCTCTTTTCGGGGTATGACTAAGAATTTATGTATTGGTCCGTATAGTTATGTTTAATCCCAAAAATCATGTACAAGGGGATGATTAGTTGCAATTATACCAACAAGATTTTAAATGTGCATGCTTGCCTGAAAAATATTCAGCCATGCTCCTATTGTAGCAGTAGCACGAGGGACAGGCCTTTTATGCATGACAAGCAACTTCAGAGCATCTGTCCTGATCTCCATAATGTTATTCTGTACGAACAGCAGCTTGTTATAATAACTTGATGCCTCAAACTTTGAACTGATGTATATAGATATTACTTACCACAACGGCAAAAGCAAATGTGAGGGGAAATGCACTTGCAAACATCATAATCATTCCAAACTGCAATGCCAATTCCAAGAAATCTGCACATAGTTTACAGTCTGAATAAGCTGAAGTTTACAAATAAAGTTCTTCTCTATGCAAAAAAAGCTATATTACTATAACTGATGACCACAAACCATGAGGGGAAAGTATTACCATCAAACAGTCCATCTTCAAGTTCACTTCCGATGCTTGCAGAGTAAGCAGATTTCAGATACTCTTTCTCCACTCTTGAATTCACCTTTATCTTCCCAATTGATGACCCCTTATTGTGCTTCTTCTTGAGCCTTGATAGTAGGGAAATGCATTGACAAACAAAAAGGAGTTCATCAGCAATCCATTTAAATGTGCAGATGGTGCAAATAAAAAAGGATAAGAAAGCTCACCTAACAGTTCCAAATTTTTTATAGCTGTATTTAAGGTAGGGCAGAGAATTTTCAAGCAAGTTCTCAAAAACCTGCAAACATGTTACCTCATCATCGTTACAATCACAATTTTCAGTAGAATTTAGTAATTCCTGTTCAATAAATTTATATGTGAACCTCTGAGACTATCAGACGCTGGATCAAAACTTTGCGGAGTGTCATAATATTGCGGTGAAGCAGAGCATGATAGAAAACTCCAATATATGTCTGCATAAAATAAAGCCCGAACAACTGCAAAAGAAATGTCAACAAAGGGAATTTGAGTCAGTACTCCCAGTACTCACCTTCAAATGAAACAAATAAACAAATCTGGGCACCTGATCCCATTACTCACCTTGTAAATCAAGCTGTCCGCACGAAAATCTTCGTTGTCAATATTTTCATTTTTAATGAGATCAGCAGAAACTTTCCCCCCAAATCGTGTAAAATATTGAATGAAGAGTAGATAGACAGCTGTCAGCCCAAACCTATCAAATTAACCATAAAAGTTGATGATATGTTATTACACGACTCTTGCAGAAACAACGCTGCATTGCTGCTATTAGTGAGTAACTCCACATCAAAGAAATTGAAATATTTTAGTAACAAAGACCAGCTCTGTCATCATGGTAAAACACTAAAACTAGTACAAGATTCCATAACTACTGCAATGGAGGGGAAATGGATAATAACCAGGGAGGACAGGATCACCCAGAATAAGACATGAGAGTATGAGACTGAATTCCGTCTAATTGCAGTATTTACTGAAGAAAATGGGAAGAGGAAAGCGAAGGTGAAGAGTCTTTACTCTTCACAGAAATAAATATGCACAAGCAAAAATGATCAGGCTTTTGTCTACTTAAAAAAAATTATGACATGTGTTAAATCATGTTATTGAAGTATTAACATAACCAATTAGAACGGACTTCCTTCCTTTACTAGTTCTGGAGTCAAGCCAGCAAAGTAAAGACTTATTATAGGTCCCCTGCTCCAGCAAAACCCGGATTTCCTTTCGAAGCCCCATCCGTGATCTCAGAAAACAGTTTTATAGGCACAGTAGGCAGGAGCAGTTATACAGTTATATATTAACAGTTACTTTTATATTTGGTGCCCCCCTTCGGCAACTAAACCAGAAGTAACTGCTTCCCGTTTTTTTCTGTAAATATGACATGTATCTTCTATTTGAATCATTTTGGAAACTTGCAATCTAAATTGTTGCGTGTCCTGAACATAGTCCAATCTCAGCGTCTTAATTCACTTGGTATGAGGCCCATCTATACTTATTTTTTTGTATCCAGATACCATATGCACATTTTTTTAAACATATGTTTTAGCTTATAGGGATATTTACCACGATATTAATGACTATAACTAGTAAAACTCCTCAGTTGACCATCGTTTCGACAATATAAGACTTCAACCAACAGAAAAGATTACTTCACGTTTGAAAAGTTTCAAATAAAAACTAAAGACAAATATAATAGACTTATTTTCTGCTAAACACATCAAGATACTGACAGTGATCTTGCAGTTTCTCAAAACGTGGAACACCTGGGCATATAAAAATGAGAAATCAATGGACAGTGTTAACATCCATGTCAGAATTACAGATCCATTTAAGAAAGCCACATGTATTTCCACATTTATGGAAAAGTTTCATTTTTCTAAGCACAAACATTTCTGTCCACGAGTAAATTTCTTATTAGGCTTGGACACTCATACTAAGATTATATAGTAGGGGAGTATGGGCTATTATGGAATATAGTGAAAAAGTGAAAATAAATCAGGAAAAAGAATTAGGAGGGGAAGACCACATGGGATATGGAGAGTATACGGCTGGGGTAGGGTATACAATTTCTGGTTAAGGCTGTTCGTTTTGGGATTGACCAAAATAGTGTATAGAACATCAATTGTTCGATAGAGAGAATAATTCAGGAGCTGCAGAGCACACGTTCCCAAATTTTGGCCAGTTCTTTTCTGTTCAGAGCAACAGACAACAGTCATGGATTACGCAATTCTCTCTATCAGAAAAGTAATCTGCAAGATATCAGAGTAAAACTTACCTAAAGAATTAAGTGACTACTAAAATTGAGCACAGAGTTTTCCAACTGCTGATTAATAAACAGAGCAAGGATTATTCAAATTCCAATTGCTGATTAATTAATTATGTCCATTTCCGATGGAGCCAACGATTCATTTATTCTTTTGCCTGTGGGATGTAATGGACTAAATCAAAATGGCTCTTAAAACCTCTTCGCTTCCTTTCCATGAAGTAGAAGATGGTCTTTCCGTTGTCGTCCCGTTATCGCTTTTGGAGTTTTGGGTCAATTGGAAACAACCTCTCTGCAATTGCAGGGGTAAGGTTCCGTACACCCGACCCCCGCTTACCCCGCTTCTTGTGGGAGCCTCTTTGAGGCAATGGGGTAATGATAATGATAATGAACTATACACAGCAGAACTGAACGGGTAAATACTTGATATTTCCAAAATCAAGAACAGCCATTTACGTTGGTCATGTTGAGATTTTTTAGGTATGTGTTCCGCAATAAGGCTCGTATGATGTAAGGCGTTATGGTTTTCATAGCCTCATTGTGGTATGCTGCTTCTGGTAAATATATATTTTCAGATATCCTCCTATATGCCGTGGTTTCTCACATTTCAAAAGCATAATTTTTCTTTATTTGATGTCTAAAGGTCATTTTCAACAATGCAAATTCATTTCATTGATGTCAGAAAGTCATTCTCGAGATAGCTAAGTGAGTGTTAGATCAAAGTATGTCCATCGTGATTATATCACCCAAATCAACAAAGGCTCACCTCTATGGAAGATTTTTGGCAAAAGGTTGAACCTCCTTGCTTCAAATCGTACATAGGTACTTGGAAGTTGGAAATAGGGATGGGATTTCCTTTTAGCTAGGTATAGGCCTGCTTTGCAGTCCCATCAAAGGGTTTCTCGCTCTAATAAAAGACAATATGAAGGTTAGAGATTTTGTTAATGCGGGGTGATTGGGGTCTAGACACCCTTTCCCTGTGTCTCTCCCTCACGATGTTGAAGACAGAATTAAAAGCTTTAAACCCCCCTCATCCCCTAACCCTGACATGCCTTGTTCTCGCTTTGTATCCCATAACACTTTCTCTGTCTATTGCATGTGCAGCGAATGTTGGAGCTCTTGATTCACACCTTACCTTTTAAGTGGTTATGGAAAGCAACACCCTCCCAAAAAACTATCTTATCATTTTGCTCCTTTGGAGGATACACTGCCCCCATTAGGAGCTTGCTCCACCGCTGTTCAATCTTCCCAAATCCCTATTGCCTGAATTGCCCCCTCGTCATAGAAGAATCAATCAATACCATTCGAGACTTCCCCAGATCTTGATCTATTTGGGTTCTCTTGCCTATTCCGCAAGACCTTAGGTTGGGGGATATTGATTCTTGGTTAAGAAATTATTTGACTAGTAACCACATTATTATTTTTTAGGAGTGAAATGAAGTATAAAGCAGAAAGCCCACATCAATCTCTTGCAAAGTGAAATAACCCTTAAACATGCATTTGTCCTAGTTTCCACTTCCCACAATCCCAATGGAATCTAAGCTAATGATTCTCCTAATCATCCCAAGTGAAAATCCATGGTAAACCAATGTATATATATTATATACTATCCCTGTCTCACAAAAAATGTTCGCCTACCCTTTTGAAGATCTCCCAACAAAAATAATGTACACTTACTGAAAGTAGTTAGCAGTGCCTACTTTTGTTTAATTCGACTTCCCACATCACCATTACGCTCTATTCAAAATGATTGATTTGATACGTGATTCAATTTAGACCATACAATGCTAATTGCCAAGTAAAGTGGGAAACTTTGGGCATGAGACATCAGAAGTGACAAGTTCGTTTAATTTTTCTATAAGTTCAGAAAAGGTCAAGGTGGACATTTTATTAAGACGGCGTAGTGATAGCAGAAGCAGTTCAAGATTTACAGAGAAGTTTTCCAACTTGCACACCAATATTTAAAGAAAAATCAAACTATAGATCAAGTTATTGTCTAATGGCCAGGCACACCGCCTCAATTTCATATCATAACTATTCATTAGCAGAAAAGACAAAGGAAACTTACTTTATGATGTCTGATCCAATTTTTTCATAAAGATGAGCATAAGCTAGCTCAAAAGGCAACTGAAGACAAATAATGCTCAATATAATGACCGTATCATTTCTGATTCTCTTTAGACGGCCTAACCATTCATCTCTTTGATATGCTTTTTTTTCTTTAGCATTATCCTCCTCAAACTTCTTTGCAGATACCAAAGGATGCTTCCTAGAGTTTAAATCCATTCCAAATATCTTATATCCAGGTCCTGTACCGACTGTGTAGCTGATGTTCCATCTGGATGACAAGGAGCTGGTAAAGACATGATGCTGACGATGTATATCCATTAAAAACAAGACCAAAAAAAATGAAGCTTTTGATGCATGACAGCAAAATACCTGGTTATAAGGGCATAATTTTTGCGTTTCCAGAACTGGAAGAAGAATACAGCCCATGATATGATACTTATGAAAAACACTGGAAGAGCCAGATATTGCAACGAGCTGAGAGAAAACACAGCAGTCAATGCCAAAATTGCAAGCAATGTGGAAAAGTGAGGGAGACATTTTGGTCTGACAGAAGTTTAAGATAGTAGTACCTACCCAAAATCAACTAAATGCAATACAATCCCCAAAGCCGCTGGAAAGAGTAACCAACGAGTATACATTCCAAGAAAAGCAAAATATATTGCTATCTGCAATTGTGAATTGCCTTTGTATTAGCCAATGGAAGCGTGAAGTACAAACATTATTTAAGATCATTTCAACTTGCCTTAGCTCCAAAGTATAGGTATATATCATCAATTGGCTGCCTTGTGACATCCCAAAAGTTGAGTGCCCAACTCCTCAGCATTTCCTTCTTTTTCTGTTCATCTGATATCATAAAGCCCATTTTATACTCAAACAGAAAACATAAGAGCTCATCAATAATAAGGAATTCTCGTACCATGCAATGGAAATACTTGTTTAAGGATGCCTTCTGTTTCCAGCTTCCGGAGAAGAGGCTCCCAAGGTTCCCAGTAGAAATTTTTACAGCCATATTTCAGGGGCACAGACAACTTACTTTTATTTACCTGCAATTATCAGTTTATCAGTAATGTTAATGAATTTCTCCGCACTTCTAAAGAATTCACATTATTGCTAAAAGGATTCAAGGTAAAATTTGAATCACCATGACTTTATGAAAGAAACACTACAACAATAAAATTCTATGATAATGCTGTAATGAGGGCAGAGGTCAACCGAAAAAGGCCGGCAGTCTCAGTAAAAGAAGTAACAAATTAGTCACAAAAGATAAAATACTTAGTATATCATGGTCAAAGAACAGAGAAGGAATTAGAAGGTTGCTTACTATTCCATAAGTTAAGTGATGGTAGCAATGGTGGCGTTCACACCAACTGAACAATGAGCCATCAGCCTGCTTCACAAAGGCCTTGACCTGATCCCAGTCGAAAGCTAAGTCCATTCCTGAGAAATACTGCGTATATTATAAAGCTGAACTACCATGTAGAACTACTCAGCATCAAAATTATAGTTACAAGGCAATCCAGTGGCTGAGGAAAGACGTAGAAAGTAATCTAACTTATCATTAGTGTTCCTCACTTCACTTCTCCTCAGTCATTGAAAGTTGCTAATGGTAAAAGAACATTTAAAGAATCATACACACTGTGGAAACAAGAAACTAGATGGGGTTAATACCAATATTTGTTCGTTTCCTTATCTGTAATTCTGCTGCAGCCTTTCCTAGAGCCTCCAATGGCGCTGCCAACTGAGACAAAGCAATATCCAATTTTAACGTGCCAATTAAATTTCACAATTATATACATGGAAAGGAACATATATAGATAGTTATAATCAAAATCAGAAATAGCACCTTGAAGTTGTGTATTTAGTAACAATTTAAAACTCTAGTTCTTGCTCATTTCAAACAATACAGTATTATTTCTATATTTATGACTTATGTGCATCAGGATCCTCTCCATGTCTTTTCTTCGATTTCATACAATTTTACAAGGGGCCTTTTCGCAGCCCAGACATCAAAGTCTAGACTATTTAAAAAGGATAATTAACAATTATAAATTAGTCTACTCATAAAATAGCTAATCTTGCAACTTGCAATTATAAACCACTCTATTACCTAATTTGTAACATCATATAGTAACATCATACATTATAAATAATTTTGTTTAAAGAATTAGCAACAAACACTTGAAATTAAAACAATTTACTCCCTCCGTCCCAATTTAAAAAAGAAAAAGAAAGAGCTACTAACCCTATCAGCAATAAATAAAAAATATCAGAAGCTTATGAGCAAAAAAAACCTAACCTTAATAAACTCATGAGCAAGCCCGGGAACTGCCTCAACCAACAACCCAGTTTTCTTCAATTCTTCAACCAGAAGATCAAAAGCATCATACCTGCTACCTTCATCTTCAGTTTCACCATTTTCTTCTTTCTTTGAAAACACTAACGCAATCTCAAATACAGTCTGTTCTTCACCTTCCACCTTCATTTCCAATAATTCCCACAAAAACCCAAAACCCCAATTTCTACTTTAGCTTAAAGAATCCAATAATTAACCAGTTTTTAGAGATTCTTTACAAAAGAATGTTGAATAGAATTACATTGGAGGGTGTTCAAATCTGGGATCAATTGAGCCGAAATGGCATGAATTTGCGTGAAGATTGAATTGGGAAAATGTGAGTTAATTTGAAATAAATACACCGTACTTCGTATGGAATTTGTAGAAAACGTAGAAATTCTGATGGGAGGAGCATAAACTATAAAGAGATTGGAATTAAATTTTTATTTTATGGGAACTTTTTTAAAGAAAAAATGTTTTTGAATTTTTACACATAGAAAGAAGGTGGAGAGAGAGAAATGACACGTGGTGGGGCAGTGTTTTTATGATGTACCGACCTTTTTGCTAAGTGAAGTGATGCACTGATTAATGACTGAGTGACTGCCCATAATTCGTCCAAGTCAAGAAGTCAGAAACTTGGTTCCCACGCTTTAAAGTCTCATTTGTTCTTTGAACAATAACATACTTGTACCAACATAGAGTTGGTTCAAGTGGTAAAGCAGCTTGATGCCGCTTAAGGGAGGTCTCGGGTTCGAGTCTCGCCGTATTATTTCCCTAAGCAAGGTGTGCGACTCGGGTCGGATCTGGATGTAGTCGGAGCTAAGCTCCGGTGAACCGGGTGTGCTATGCGTAAAAATAACATACTTGTACTACTACCTCCGTCCCTAAGAGATTATTCTATAAGAGAATTTAATCTATTAAGAATTGAGTATTCTAAAAAATAAATAGATACTCCCTCCGTCTATTGAGTTGTATGGAAAAGTGAAATAAAATACATATGAAAGAGAATATAGTACATGGGAAAAGTGGAATATAGTACATGGTGGGGTTTTCAATTTATTTAATTAATATAGTACATGAGAAAGTGGGGACCTTAGTAGCCAAAATTAGAAACAGGAAGATAATTTTGGGACACTCGTTTAGGAAAGCAGGAAGATAATTTTGGGACGGAGGGAGTAGGTAAATTTATTTTTTATTTAGATTAAATTATAGTGTGAGGAGAGACATGTGAGAACCATAAACTAAAAATGAGGTATGAGACTATGTGGCAAATAAACAGGGACATCCATTTATGTTATACTCCCTATGTATCGGTAAAATGGGGACATTTTAACTTTTCACGTTTGCCAATGTAAATATTTGGGCAATATTTCTAATTTTGTATTCATAAAAATTATAAAAAGTTGATATTCCGAAAGTACATAGCGAGAAGAATCAAACAAGACCCCACTACTATTTTTCTTTTTACCCATAAATCACAAATTATTGTCATATTGAAACTTGTGAATAGTGTCAAAAGTCAAAGTTTCTCTATTATTTCGAAACGGGGGGAGTATGAGGGAGGCGATCTTTTAGGAACAGAGGGAGTAAAGACAGTTGTGGCCGGACGTACTGGGTCGTGCTTCGTGCCAAACCCACTTGTTTCATGTTGGGTTGAAAATTTAAAAAAAGCGGTGCAGGCATGGCCCAAGTCTATGTGCCCTCGTGTTGAGTCAGACCAGGCCTTTATGATTAAGCACAATCTCACTAAATTTAACATGCTTTGTTGTGACGGGATGTGTCATGCTTTTTCTATAAAGTGGCCCGAACCCAGCTAACGATACACGACTTCATGCTCATGGCGGATTATGCTTTTCCATGTTTGCGGTATCGTGCCTCGACCCGACCCAGCCTTGCCCAGAGTCATCTTTACTGTGTACTACCAATGATTTTATGGTGTGACGGAGCCAGGATTTTTCAATAAGGGGGGCCAAAGTAATACTTCGTACATCTCGAGCACAAACATTGAATAAACTTGGTGTCTTTTTTTTTGTAAAATAAGCTGACGAAAATTTAAAATATTGTGGAGTAAAAGGGAAATTGTAAAAAAGAATGTTAAGAATAACAGTTGTCAATTATAAACAGTATAAAATCTTATATTAAAAAAAAAATCTTAAACTCAAGAAAGATACTGATAAAATATTACTGAGGGGAAAATGTAATGTTGTGTTGTGTTTCATGTTTTGTTATTCGTGGGCATACACCTCTATTTATAATACAAACTAGATATCCTACGATTGATCGTAGGTTTCCTGATTCATAAAGACTTCAACTTATATCATACTCCCTCCGTCCCGGAATACTTGCTTCGTTTTGACTGGACACGTTTGCCAATGCACAAATTTGACCACCAATATCTTTAACTACGTATTATAAAAAACTTATAAAATATTAGTATTTTAAAAATTTATATTAAGATGAAGCCAACAATATATTATATACTAACATTTGTTTTCATATACTTGAAATAAAATAGGGTCAAAGTGAATTGTGTGAATAGTGCAAAAAGTCAAACCGTTTCGAGTATTCCGGGACGGAGGGAGTACGTAGTATAGCTAAGATATAACATAAAAACCATGGTACTTTTGACCATATTTTACATTCAAAATTAATGGTACGCAGACCATATTTTCTATCCTATTTGGGTCATACTAGTTACTTTCCGCAACCTGCAAAACAATATATTTACAATATACCATTCACCCATTCATTTATCGATGAATGTCCCATTTAGCAAGTTAGCAGAAAAAATGCATCACATAATAATTGCAAAAACCAATTAAGGCTCAAGAATCTACCAATTATTTGACCTTATTAGTTCTAATCGAGTTTATTAATCCTAAGGTAACAAGGACCTAATGAAGAGTTTAACCATTCATGAATAAAAGCTCCCACTCAAACCAAGAATTATATGCTTTAGTAATTTTTAAACATAGAAAAGTCTTTCCAAGTCTAATCAGAAACCACATATTTAATTAAAATTTAAATCTCATATATTTAATACTTTAAATCCCTTAAATTAATTTTAGTTGATTAAAATAAATTAATCATAATTTATTCAAGGTTTTAATTTTATTAAATAATCAGTATAAAATTAATTATAATAATTAAACTAATAAAATTAAATTCCAAGAAAAAATTATAAGCACAAATTTAAAATTAATTAAATTCAACGCTCAACGAAAAATTAAACGTACATCGAAAAGCCGAGGCAATTCCACGAACAAAAAGCCCATGCCTTGCCAGTTGCCACACCAATCTCTACGCCAAGCAGCCATGGGCCGCGTGCACAGGTGCATTGCCCATGTGTGTGCTCTTCCTCGTCGCATAGCACAACACAACACGCTAGCACGACCAAGCAGGGAGCGCGAGGCATCCCTCGTTGGCTCGCACCAGTGCGCGCTGGGCAGTGGTGTGGCGCAGCAGCGCATTGCTCGCCATTGCACTGCCTTGCTATGCTGCTGCTCGCACAAGTAGCGAATGCTAGGCGCAGCACACACACGGATGTGTGGCTCGCCCAATGTTGTTGTCTTGTGCTTGTTTGCTCGCCCTTGATCACTCGCACAAGTACACACGCACAGGCCGTAGTCCATGTGCGTGCTTGTGACTTTCTCGCTGCCACAACACCGCATGGGCGACGAAGCTCCCTTGCTCGTCGTCGCATGCCCGTACCATTGCAACACTAGGCTTCCATTGCTTCGTGCGTGCAAGTTTCGTGAATGAATTTATAAAATCAAAATTTTATTCATTTTCAAAATTTATGACAAATTAATAAATCATATTGATTTCATAAAATTTTAGGCGATTAACCGAAAATTCATTAATTAAAATAATTTCGATTACATAAACGACTTAGGGATTAAAATTAGGTTTCATAAAATTTTAAAGATTCAAACTTAAAAAAAATTTAGGTGGTGTTTTAGTCATAAGATCCCAATTAAATTACTAATTAATTATGAAAATCAAAACAAATTCCAAATGATTGAAATTCAACAAATTAATTATAATTACAAATTAGGTAGCATAATTAAAGAATTTAAAACTTCAAAATGTTAATATTTTGCAGTAGGTCTTTTATTAACTCAAGATTATTAAACAAGATTCGCAAATATTAATTTTTAATATCATTAAAATTATAATTATGCATCCGAAAAACTAAAACCTCAGAAAAGTCATAGTTAGGTTTCAAATTTTGGAATTCTGAGTTCGGCACAAAATCTATGATTTATGTCAAAATTTTAAAACGCCGTTTACATGCGGAATTCACTATAAAAACATAAGATTCCGAGCATTATTGACAAAACTGCTGAAAATTCTACGAAATATCAATTAATAATCACATGAATTTGCAATTAATTATACCAAATTAATTCACCCCTTTAATTCTTTGCAAATTTATAATAAAAAAATCCATATTAATTTAAAGGGTTTTTCTACGTTGTAACCCTTTAGTTCATTGATTTCTACGTTGTATCCAAACGTTTTAAATTTTACACATTGTACCCTTGTATTTGCAAAAGTTACTCACTTTTATCCTTGTCGCCAACCCAATGTTAAATTTTTTTGTTGTGTTTTTAAGAAAATCAAGATTTTTCTACATTAGCGTTGGTTTAACAACAAACATAAAGTTGCCTATGATATAGAAAAATCTTTGTTTGCTTAAAAAGTCAAGAAGTTTTTAAAAGTTGGATTAACATCATGGATAAGGTTGACTATATTTTACAAGTACAGGGGTACAATGTGGAAGATTTTAAATGCATGGGTACAACGTAGAAATCAAAGAAATACAAGGGTACAACATAGAAAAACCCTAATTTAAATGATTATGCATTTAATTAGAGGTTCTGATACCACTGTTAGGTTATGAACAATCTAATGTCATGCGAAAAAACCATAAATGCCAGTATCCAAATTAAATGCATATAATCATCTAGCATAATTCAGTGAACACACTTTGTGATGCGTGCCTTCCCTAGTTGATCCCGAACCGAACAAGAACAAGTTAGAACGCCAAACGTTGTCCCTCCATAGAAAGTCCACAACACGTTCGGATCCGCCTTAGGTTCAACCAACTAGGATTTAATCTAAGGTAATATTAATTCGGGATCTCACTTTTAATGTGATAGGCAAAGTATGAAAACTCATGTATATATTATGATCATAGACCACGTATAAATAGGAAATAGGAAAACCCTAAGTTTCCATAACTTTAATAATTAAGTTTCGGAAACATTAAATTTTAGGAAACATGCACAAAATCTTTATTTAAGCTTTAGGCAATTTTCAAAAAATTACCAAACCTTAAATAAACCATTTAAGGCAACCGGTAGCTTGGTGCACAAGCTTCTTGCGTAGCAAGGCAGCTTGGCACGCAAGCTACCCATGCGTGCTTGCACAAGCCGCGGCCCAAGAGCAGTGGCCCAGTAGCGCTGGCCAGGTTGTTGTTGCCATGTGCGCTGGCCCTTGCTTGATTGCGCGCTTGCCCAACACCTTGGCGTTGCTGCCACGACCCATTGAGCGATGGGCCATTGTTTCGTGTGATGGTCCGTCACTCGTTTCGTGTTTCCGATTCGTTTTCCGATTCCGAAAAATATTTCCGATTCGAACAATATTTACGTTTCCGGTAATATTTTCGATTCCGATAATATTTCCGATTCCGGAAATATTTCTATTTCCTATAATATTTCCGACATGAACCATATTTCCGTTTCCGGCAATATCTTCGACTTCGATAATATTTATATTTCCGTTATGAATCATATTTCCGCTTCCGACAATATTTTCATTTCCCGCAAATATTCCTTCTTTTCCTTTTGACAGTTTGTTTGTCTCCAACTGAAACCAACATCCGTCATTTCCGAATATCCATAATTAGAGCTAAATATTATATTCACCTAAATACTTGATCCGGTCACCAACTATTTGTGTGACCCTACGGGTTCAGTCAAGAGTAAGTTGTGGCATTATTAATATTAATTCCACTTGAACTGAAGCGGCCTCTAGCTAGGCATTCAGATCACTTGATCTCACTGAATAACTAACTTGCTTAATTAATATTGAACCACATTTATTAGACTTAGCATTAAATGCAAACTTGGACCAAGGACACTACTTCCTTCAAATGCAACTTAAACTTTCAATTTGAGTTGTAGATGGGTGCTGATGGAGCTTTTTGAGGTGTAATCCCTTGGATAGGTGATGTCTCCCTCCATTTTAAATTTTCCAGGGTTTGTGGAAAGTAAGTTGAGGCGGTGTTTTCTTGGTGTTTTGTTGGTGGTCTAAAGTGAGTTGTCATTGTTGCAGTGTGACAGGTAGTGGCTATAGTGTGGGTGTTGTCCTGGAAAAAAACTAGACCTTTTAGTTGATCTGTTTTAAACTCATATGCCTTGAACTACTTAGAATTATGTTGAGATGACTTTGGTTGCCCTTTTATCTTTTTAATTTTGTGGATCAATGTCTGATATAGTCGCGGAACATACAAGTTAGTAGCTTTTCAAGGCTTGATGTTTCTTTCAAAATTTTAATATAGATATAGAGTTATTCCTGTGATGAAGGTACAATGAGTTTTCAATGACTTCAGTGACTTCGTTCTAAGTTAAAATTCATAAACTATGTTTATTAGAGACTGCATTCCCTTATAAAGGTTGAAGTGGTTAGATACTGTGAGGGGGTCGAAAAACACGAAGGACACCTTTAAAAGAGTATACAGCCCGCACGACCTTTTTCCCTCGGGATGTGGCAAGCAATATCAAGTAAAATAGGGACTAATTGTGGGCATTAGCCTCTTTATACTAGTCTGTAGGAGTCGGCATTCAGTTTTACAGCGACATTGAAGAAAACTGACAAAACCCGGTTATCGTGATATGCATGGAGTGCAGACATATTTGAGTCACAATGGCCATAGGTTCCCTTGTGATCCCTATTATGGAGATCGCTCAACGTACATCCAGTAGAGTAGAGATTGAGAGTTCGGGGGACGTTTACTAATACGGGGAGTGCCCAACATTAGCTCACGCGACGGTCCTTACTAGTTCAATATGACGATGAAAAGGGACATGCGTTATGCTACATTACTAATCTGAGTTGATTTTAATGCACAGATATTAACTAAACAGTCGTCAAAATGGTGATTTAGATTGATTTAAGGAACCTGGCAATATCAGATCTGTCCAGAGATGATCTTATTAGGCGTGATTAATAAAACAGATTATTATGAACAGATTTATAGGGTGGGAAAAGCCATAAAAAGTAGATTTCAGGTTACAGTATAGCGTAGGCTATACTGCGGTTCTCAGGAACACTAATCACTGGACTTTGCTAGATTTCCTTTTAGTTTTCGAACCTCCTGGTAACTGACTGACTGCGGGACGAGATTCTTCCAGAGTTTTGAGTGTTTATGCTAGTTATTGGGACAGAACTTCGGCAGTGCTTAGACTTAGATGGACGATTGTATGGGCAGAGTTTGCTTAACAGTGTTAATGCGACAGACTGTTGAAAACGCGGGACAGAGAGAGAATGGTTAAGCTTCGGTCAATACTCAAGCTTAGGGTTTTTAGGGAATTGTGTGTGTTTTTCGGGGTTTCAGAGGCCTCTATTTTTAGTGTAACATGCCGAAATGAGATAAGATCGAAGAGATGGGAGTTTTCTGAAAAACATGTAGCAGCGCTGGAAATTTCTAGCGCTTTGATCAGGAGCGCTAGAAATAACCAGCGCTTAACATTTCAGCGCCATATCTGTTTTATACAGCTGTACTGAAAACTTTATCTTTGCGTGATTGGGTGTGAACCAAGTTGCAGCGCCAGAAAATTATGGCCCTTATTTTGGTGCGCTGGAATATTTGTGGCGCGTGACTGCCAAGCGCTGGAATTTTCCAGCACTGGTGTTTAACTTCCACTTTTCCAGATTGATTCGATTTCATCCGAATCTCACTCACGGTTTGATCTTCTAGAATATTAGTTGATGTGCAACTCTTCATTCTTTATCCAATGATTAATTGTACTACAATGTAATCACTTGAATATTTATCTTATACAGTTACGGAGTACTATTCTGGGAAGCAGTTAAGCATAGCAGTTACTATAAATAGCAGCTTCTAAAAATGGAAATAGGGTTTTCGAGATCGTTAGACAGCCACAGGCTGTTCATCGCATACTTAGGAAAGCTTAGTCAAGCAGTGTTTGGTTTCATCATCGAACTCATCGCTTCGTGCCTAGGGACAAATGTAGGCGTCTACAGTTAGCCCCCACTTTGATTGAGTTTGGGCAAGACGATAATCAAAGTATTGGTAGACGGAGTGCGTCTGGAACTTAGTCTGGTTAAGACCAAATTTAGGCAAGGGTCTCACGAGCCCCCGAGTGATAACATTTGACTTAGGGGTCATCACTAGAAATGCCAACAGTTCCCTCACGAGTCATTGAGAATTTACTGACTTGAACCGACTTCTCACAGAGTCGTTGAAGACGTCCAGATGGTGAAATGGAGTTTCTTCGAAAACAAATACTTAACACGATTTTTTTGAGGACGGAATACAGAATATGGAATGACAACGGAATACGAAATACAAAATACAGAAACAGAATACGGAATGACAACTTACGGAATACAGAATATGGATTAAATCGATTTTGAAGCGGAAGCTGCACCTACCACCAAATCACACGCCCATTTAGGGAACAAGTGTAGGAGGTGCATGATCGTGTGATTTGGTGGTGGGTGCAGCTTCCACTTCAAAATCGATTTACAAGTGAGCAATTCTCTTTCCTCGTGCTGTTTGATTCCTTCTATTTACATCCTCCCTTGCAACTTCCGCCGGAGATTTACAGAAAATTCCCATGGATTTGGAGCCAAATTTGAACGAATTTCGGAAAATATATTATATAAATCACATTATCTAAATTTAGGTGAAGATGCAAAATATGTGATTTGATTGAAAGCCGTGATTTTAGTTGTTGTTGTTATGGACGGCGCGGTGTTGGTGAGGGTGTTGGGGTTTATGGTATGTGGCAAGGTGCAATGCTGGTGTTGGTTGATGTTTTGGGTTGAAGAGCTTTTTTTTTTTTTTTAAATTTTTTATGGAAGAGTTAGAAGAGAGAAGCTAGTATTTTTTTTAAAATAAAAATAAAATTATGTACATCTCAATAAAGTACAACTACATTAATTAACAAATCATGTTATATTCCATTTCCTTAATTCCCGTGTTTTTAGTCAAACGGACACTATATTATGGGACGGGGGGGAGTATTTATTTAAATATGTAGGGAAATTGTACAAAAAATAAAAACAAAAAAGATCGTTGGTAAGGCGGTGACAAGTGGCACCGCAAATCTTCTTGTTTTGTAATACTAGCCTAGTTTATACATCGTATTAGACTATGGTGTATTGGTGTTTGACAAACCTTTCTTGATAGGTTATGGGGGTGTTTGGAAAATGGTTTTTTGGTGGCTTTTTCACTATCTTTTAGTTGTTGGCTTTTAATGTTGGTCAACGAGCCAAAAAAAAGTGTTTGGTAAAGTGACTTTTGGTTAGCTGAAAAGCCAGCTTATTCGCCAAAAATGAAAAGCTAGTCTTACTAGCTTTTTTTGTATGGCTTTTGGCTTTTCAATCTTCAAATTATTTTTCTATCCTTAATTTTTCACTAATTAACAATGAATAATGATATTAATAAATAATTAGCAATTAAAAAATTAATATGGACTAATCAATTATTAATTATGCATTAGAACTATTAATTATTAACATATTTTTAATTACTACTAATTTTTTAGAGTAGGATGAATTACTACTAATTAAGAACTAATGAATTAGTGATTATTTAAAATACAACTAATTAATTAATTAATTTAAATTGTAATTTTAATTAATTTATTTAAATAGTAGTTTTAATTAATATATTTTTTATTTACTAATTAAATCATTTAATAATTTATTAAATAATTAATAGGGAGTATTCAGTGATTAACCATGCATTAATAATGATTAATTAATAACTCATACGGAGTAATTTTAATTAATACTAATTAATTAATATTTAAGTTAATAATTCTTTGAACTAGAAATAATTAATAATTATTTTTATTATTAATTTATTTTATTACTAATTTTATTAGATTATGTAATAATTTATTAAATAATTAAATTAAATATTAATTAACTTGGTTAATTAATTTGGTTAATTAATTATTAAGAATATAATAAATGGTTAATAGAACATAATAGTGTCCATAAATATCATTTTACATAGTCACAGCCAACCGCCAACAAATGAGTTTACCAAACATCTTTATAAGTCAAACAACCAACCAACTTAAAAGCCATATCCAACCGCCAGTCAAACCAGCCAAGTAAAACAACCGACAGCTAACCGCCAACAGCCAAGTGCCAAGCACCCCCTAAGTGGTTTGAGCTGAATCATCCACACCAACAAATGTTAGCCTGTCTGCCGCCTGAGGAGTTCCTAGAATCATCAACGGATCTTCTAAGGAGCGAGTCGGAGCACACCCCTAATGTTTCTCTCCCAGTTTTTGTTATGAAAGAATACATTGTATAATATTTGGAGCGCTAAACCCCGCCCCATTATTACTCACCCGCCCTATATAGTTACTAAAATACCCTTGATTATATTAGCTTTTTCTCTCCCCCATTTTATCCCCACCTCATTCTTAATCTCTCCATCAAACTTGTTAATAAATTTAGTTAATGTATATTTAGAATTTAATGAATTTGGTTCATAAATTTAATAAAAATCCAAAAATTAAAAACAATAACTTAAAGAAATTTAGACTTCTTCGTTTTGAGCTTGGTCCATGGTAGAGGCTTCTGCGTTTTAAGTTCCGTCCACGATAGAAGCTTAAAGCGCAGAAGTCTCTACTATGGACCAAGCTCAAAATGAAGAAGTCCACGTGTTTAAACAAAATAATCGAATTTAATTAATGATAATAATAAATAATAATCCGGTTAATAATAAATAATAATAGAAATTAATGTGGTTCCCTAAATAATAAAAATCTAATTAATATTTTTTTTGTAAAAAAATGGTACTTCCATAGGCTTTTGCAGTTTGAGCTTGCACCATGGTGAAAGCTCAAATAGAAGAAGTCTCTATCATGGTTGAAGCTCAAACAAAAGAAGTCTCCACCATGTCCACCATGTGGAATCTCAAATTGTAGAAGTTTTCATGTTAAAAAGTTTGTGTTTTAGTATAACAAAACTTACAAAGACTTCCACGATTTGAGCTTCTACCATGGTTGAGACTTCTGTTGTTTGAGCTCATACCATGGTAGGAGCTCAAACAAAAGAAGTCTCTACCACGGTAGAAGCTCCAACTGTGGAAGCCTCAATGTTAAAATAAAATTAAAAATTATTTCAATTTTTATTTGTGATTTTAATAAGTGTTTTGTAATTTAATGTTGAATTCGAAAAAATGTAATAATGATTTATTTGATTAGTTTATTAATTATTGATTATATGTTAATTAAAATGAGGTACAAAGTGTAAAAGATGGAAGAAATATAAAAGGGGTAGTTGGGTCATTTAATAGGGCGGTAATATATAGAGGTGAGTAATAAAGAGTTGTGGCATAGTAGTTGTATATTAAAAGACGTCTATAAGAAAGTATACGTGACAAACCAAGTGTGTCTTGGTCTAGTGGAAAGGATTTCACCTTCCAACCAAAAGGTTTGGGGTTCAATCCCCACTAGGGGCACTTTGAGGGAGGGTTCCCTTATCACTCCCTCCACTCTCAAAGTGTCTAGCCTGCTAACCCGGGCGGGTTGACCCGTGCGGGGTTTTGACCCGATAGGGCTATTCATCTTAGCTTGCAAATAAAATAAAATAAAAAGTATACGTGAAACGTGGCGCTCTGCTTATGGATTGTTCGTTCCATGTAATATCCCCTACCTTGAGTTTAAACAACAAAGCTTTTACCACTAAGAGCATGTTCAGCCCTGTCTTGTCTTAAGACTTACTTCAAATGCCACATCAGATTTCTACTAACTTTTAATAATTTTTTATGTGCTAAGACTTGCTAAAACTTAACTAAATTTATCTCTTCACCACTAAGACTCAATTAAGATTTATCAATACATGTACATGACATCACCCACTTTTAGGATGACATCACCCATGTGAGTGTCCAAGTCTTAAATTGAGTCTTGAAAATCAAGACTCCACTTAAGACTTTGTTAAGACAAAAGGAGATAAATGGGTGAAATTATGGAAGTCTTGTCTTAAGAAAATATTGATGATGTCATCCCAAGTCTTAAGACTTAGGGCTGATCTTGCTCTAAGGTATCACATGTTTCATGTTTTAATTGGAAAAAAAATTAATAAAAAAATGTAAATGTTATCGCCCGAGCCCGAAAAACTAGTTTTAAATAAAAAAAGGGAAGTTGTGGCCTCACTTATACAGATCATTGAAGAACGAACTGTAAATTTCAATCGAACTGGACCAATTACTGCTCTAGCCTTAATTGCTAATCAAGTTGTTAACGTTAGTTTAAATCTTGGATTACTACAAATCCTGTTCTTTAACATCAGCTTCACAAAGTCACGATAATTCATTCATCCCATGTAGTATTTTGTATATCTGTGGATGACATTGACGACTAGCTTAGTTGGTTAAAGTCACGGTACGGGTGGTACCGTGGTACTCATAAGTCATAACCCAAACAATGACAAAGAATGATCAACTTTCTTCCGTTCATCGGCTTTGATCCGGTACACGTTATTTACATCTAGCTTGTTCCTGCACACTAATGCGACTAACATCAAAGTCACACCATTTACACATCAAGTAAACAGCTATTTATAGACTCGATGGTGAAATATATCACCCTATCAGGTTTAAGATCCTAATTCTACCTAGAGCTCATAACTAACTGTATATATAATCAATTACACATGTTACAATGCTTTAAGAGTACTAGATATTTTCCACTTTCTTCGAGAGTGGAAGATTTCTTTGAGAATGGGAGAATAATCGGCCGTAAAATCTCCCAACAGCATATTAACAGGGAGACGAGCATTATATGCACTATTATGGAGAAAATGGGTACTCGTCCTTGATAAGTCATACCTTAGGCGCTTAGTTTGTATGTTTCTTCACACACATCCTTGATCAGTCATACCTTGAGCTACGGTTAGAAAAGCAGCTATGGCAGCTCCATACACCAAAACCCTAACAAAAGTGAAGGGCGACACATTAGATAAATACTTCCTCCGTTTCTTTTTAGTTGCAACACTTTGCTTTTCACGCTTGGCAATGCATAACTTGATCAATTAATATTTTTAATTATTGATAAGTAGAAATTATATATAATAAAAAATTGATATTCGAAAAATATACAAGTCACAAGGAATGCCAAAATCATTTCCCAACATTTGGAAATAGAGGGAGTATAATTCAAACATATAAATTTCAAAAACAATAAACATCAGTTTTATAATTAACCATCTATGGAAGTAAAAATCATTTTATGTGCATCATCAGTTTTTTATAATTACCTAATGCCCAACTTCAAGCTTCTAGGTCTTGACAAAATCAAATCCATCCTATCCCAACAATTCTAAAAAGGCTCCAAGTCCAGAATAGGTAAGGGAGGGTCATATTACTCGTATATACAGAGGACACATCTTTACCAATGCAATAACAAAACGGTTGTTTAAAGCACCTTTTCCAACCTTCCTCCGTAAAAGTGGTTCAGGACTAGGGAAAGATACTAAATACAGTTCCCTTCCCCTCCAGGGAGCAAGGAAAGAAGTACATTACCTTCACACATTTCTTTTACCTCATTCATTGCTGATGCTAAACACCATCGACATTCTATAGAAACTGAAGGACAAAAAAAGGGATACTGTACTTGGTAATGCAACTTACTCAGGACTTTCTTTCTCATAACCGAAGTCTGTTGCTGCTTTTAAAGCTCTCTGATATGTCTGTTTCATGGAATCCTGTCAATGTAATAGTACACAGACTTAGCATCCCACAAAGAATTTCAATCACACCGAAACATGCAACATCATATGGAGTATCAAACAGAATTAGTATGCACGATTTTTAATTATACTGAACTACATTAAATTTACCACAACATTTCTCCTTTTTTACCCAATTAATGGAACACATTTAAATTTGCTAGTATTCAATAATACTCCCTCCGTTCCTTACTGATCGACTTATTGTAGACTCTTGTTTCTATAGAAGTTTGAAAAAGGTGCATGGGCGTAAGAAAAATGTGGATAAAGCAAAAGAGAGAGTGAGTTAAAAGGGGTAAATATTATAGGGAAAGGGAGTAAGATGGTAAAACGTGTTTGCCATAAAGTAGAAGTGAGTAGAACATTATGAAACACCCCAAAACGGAAAGTTAGAACATTAAGGAAGGGAGGGTTGTATATGAAATTTAACATGTATACAGAATGCAATTTGTTCCACAAACATTACAAAATTAGATTGAATCCAACAGTTAAGAACACCATGGTTTCCAAAGAAAAGCTCTCATTAGAACTGGACAACCAATGATACACTTGTAAAAGCTCTCATTAGAATTGGACAACCAATGATACACTTGTAAACTCTAATATGAGGCTTAAGAGATTTGCTATAGAAATAGGTAGGGAGACTTAGGTATTATCTGGTGATTGTCAAACGGAATCAAGTGTCGTCATGATTTGATCATTTCCTTGCACCAGTTATTCTAATTTTTCTTACACCAAATCCGAATTTACTAGCATAATTTAAAGTTACAAAAATTCAAAAAAAAAAAAAAAAAAAAAAACGAAAAAAGAAGGAAAAATATATGACCTAGTCTCTCACAACAAGACTTTAACCATTTGCCAGCTAAAGAACATCAAACTTGGTAAAACTTGATCAAGAGAGGTCCTCTACTGAGTTCTGTTTGGACCACATGATATTATAAAGGTTTATCAAGAGGTATATAGCATATTGTACATTGCTGACCTGTAATTTAGATTCAAAGTCTTCAGGGGTCCATTGCATCAGATTGAACTCGTGATTTAGTTCAAGTTCTCCAGCAGCAACCTGTATGCAACATCATTGTAGTTTAGCAAACAAGAATCACAAGTATCATGGAGACATCTGAAAAATAATGATAATTCTTTTGTTTTATCTTTATTTACAACATTAAGTAAAATCTCTAATAAGAGGAGAGGACAAGATATGACGGTTATAAAGAAGTACAAATGCATCAATGTCTTCATCAAACTACAACCTTGAGTCCCATTTAACACAAAATATACTCACTCTATCATAGTGACCACATTGTAGCAAGTAAACACGTAGAAGCAATCTTACCCCTCCCGCACCAGCAGCCATGGCTGGTGCAACTACAACATTGGCTTTCCTTAGGACATCAACAGCTTCAGGGGTACAAGGCATGATGGAACCTGACGTATGATCAGATAAATCAATTACAGCACCTTAATACAGATTTAAGTTAGAGATTTGACACAGATATAAGACATACCTTCAACTAGTAGACGACAACCAGAATTGACCAAACTAATGGCATCAGATTGATCTATTTCGTTTTGTGTAGCACAAGGAAATGCAACATCACACCTCTCAGTCCAAGGTTTTGCTTCATCAAAATACTTCGATCGAGCATAAGTTTTAGAATAATCCCTGTTAGTGCCAAAAAAGTGAGATAAATTTCTCAGTCATAGACATAAATAACATTACTAAATCTAAATCTAAATGTATTTACAGTAAACAGAAGCAAGAGCTAGAAAGAATGACCTCAAGCTTCTCTGTTGAGCCTTAATATCTCTAAGGAACTGAATCTTCATGAAGTCAAAGCCATCTTCATCCACCAAATAACCCTTAGAATCTGTAACAAGCGTTTAAGGACAAGAACATGTCATCCAACGTAGTCACATACTAGCATTATTAAATTAATGAGCAAGAAAACTATGATCATTACTGTAACTAGTCTCAGAATAACTATCTAAATTGTCCAGAACCAGTTGGCATTGAACTAAAATAGTAAACCCAAAAAGGAAAATTTGACAGATAATAGAGGATGAACGGAGCAGTAATAGGTGCAGTAACTTCTATATTACACATGTCCACCTGTGCACGTCTTCATGATGGTAAATGAATAAATAAATCAAGCATCAAAGTCCTTCAATATCCTAATCCTAATCTCGGTAGGCCTAACACCTCTACAAAAATGTGAAACATTTAATATCATGGTAATCTAACCAAACTGGAAATCATAATCATAAAGGCTCAATTGATTTTACAGTACTGAGAAGATAATTCGTAAAACTGTTTAGGAATAAAGAGTAGGAATTGACTAAGTGTTAAGCACATTGCAAATTGACTTAGGAGACAAATCTCACAGAGTCCTTTTACCTGATACTGTGATAGGAACAGCACCATAAGCAAGAAGCTTTTCTATGACATGGAATGCGATTTTTCCAGAGCCACTTACCGCGCACCTGGAGAAGTAGAGAAGAATCAAGATCAGTCCATGTCTACAGTTCTCAAAATAATCATTCAAAATTGATGTGAGTATCACCATGACACCACCCCACCCCCTTTCCTAGTTCTCTATTTTTCTCTTTACCGCATACTCCCTCCGTCCAGAATTGCCTGCAGCATTTCTATAAATGGCATGGACCCACAATTTTTATTATTTCTCACTTCCCATTGGACCTCTTTACTTTCTGGTTTATAAAAAAAAACATTAATAAAAGGAGAACCCCCCCCCCCCCTCCCCCCCCCGGGGCTACAAACTACAATTAAAGAATACCCTTTAACTACAATATACAAAAATACTCACTATAAGTACTCCCTCCGTCCCGGAATACTCGTAACGTTTTGACTGGACACGCTTGTCAATGTACAACTTTGAGCACCGATGTGTTTAACTACATATTATAAAAACTTATAAAATATTAATATTTTGAAAATATATATTAAGATGAAGCCAACAATATATTATATACTAACATTTGTTTTTCATATACTTGAAATAAAATATGGTCAAAGTGAATTATGTGAATAGTGCAAAAAGTCAAAACGTTGCGAGTATTCCGGGACAGAGGGAGTATAACACAATAAAATAAGAAGTCAGAATTTATTTGCCCAAAACTTTGTGTCAGTCAAATCATTGCGAGCAACTCGGGATGGAGGGAGTATTGAAATAGAATCTCGCAAGAAAAAAAAAAGAAAAAGGAACAGGCCTCCACATGACCCAAATCTAAACGCAGCCTTAAAATGTTATACTTGTACAACTTTAAGCAAAACAGATACAATCTCATTTCAAAAATCCAAATATCAAATTCAACACCTTAGTCCCTTCAATTCTCTGTTTGAATCTCCTAGAATGAGGTGGGCAAAGAAAACCTGCAAATGTAAGAACATTTGTCAATTTCAAACTCCACTGAATGTAAATGTGCGAAGTTGATTTAAAACAACTCTTAAAACTAGAAAAATGGAGATAAGTTGATGCAGAAAATATGCAACCAGTCCAGCAAATGCGACAAAGATGACTAAATAAACTCCCACGGAAAATACTGTGTAGAATGCAAAGCATAATAAGACATAGATGACATTACCAGCCCATATCCAGTAGCTTCTGTTCGTAGGCTAGAGCCAGACCAGAAAACTCGAGATCCTGTAAAACTTCCCTGCGGAAGAAAGCAATTGTAAAAGACAAATAGGTGAGTTACTTGCCTCTGCCACAATAATTTGTAGACATTACTTCAGCAGATGACATAGACTAAAAAGAAAGACAATTAAGTTGTTTACATTGATTATCTTGAAAGTATAAAAAGACCCCATGACCAATTTCCATGGCTGAAAATGCCGCAAATTTTTAGAGTCTTAGCTAAAGAAAATTGAACCTTTGTCAAGGGATACATGTAGCGCATGCAAAATTTGTAGTTACTAATCAATTGAACCTTTGTCAAGGGATACATGTAATGCATGCGAAATTTGTAGTTACTAATCAATAACCTTAACACGTACTGATTAATGTCCTGGGCAGTAAATTACTAATGCACTTGCAGACAAGTCTCAGGACTGTCTCCGAGTAGACCTACATGCATATATGATCAAGATGGCAGAATATGCAAACAAGGATAAGTTCCATATTAATCTATACTCCTTTCTACCACCGGAGACTTCTTATATTCTATCATCAACGAAAATTATACATCTTTACTCACAGCATGCTGCTCTTGGCTAACAAGAAACCAGGAAAACTCAGAAAAGCCTAAGGAAAACTAGAAATATGTTCCTATGCTCTCTCTTATAGTTGAAGGTCTCTTATCTACGTTTTTGTCATTTCATTATTATTACCCCATTGCCTCAAAGAGGCTCCCGCAAGAAGCGGGGTAGGGGGGGGGGGTCGGTTGTATGCAACCTAACCCCTGCAATTGCATAGAGGTTGTTTTCAATTGACCCAAAAGCGATAACGGGACAACAACGAGACGACCATCTTCTACTTCATGAAAAGGAAGCGAAGAGGTTTTAAGAGCCATTTTGATTTAGTCTATTACATCCCACAACCAAAAGAACAAATGAATCTTTTGCTCCATCTTCTACTTCATCTACATTTTTGTCATATACATATAATTCAATTTGTTCACTTTGTTCACTTTTTATCACAGAATACTTCAAGAAGGTAAGTAGTAATCATGATCACCGAAATATATCTCAATCACACAAAGACCGTGGTTATATATAGAATCTTAGGAACCAGTTTAAGCTCTTTACCAAATAAATAAGCTCGACGTGGCTAAAATATTGTATAAAGAAAAAAAATACAAAAAGATAGATGACATAGGTAACGTGTAGAAAGCAGTGGGAAGATGCCACCGTTTCTCCCTACAAAAAATGCTATTATTTACCCTAGTTAACTTCCTTACCTGAAAGTGACCAGCAAGGCGTCTATACTGCCCAAAAAGATAACCCATCTCCCGAGCACCAACACCCATTTCTTCAGAAGGAAGATCCTGTTTTACACGAAGATTACCCAGACAACATTACAAAGTAACAATTGTAATAAAATGATAACACAATTCATCAAACAATGAACAGAAGGCTTTCCAGATTACCTGATCAGGCCCTAAATACCGATACAGCTCATTAATAAAGCTTTGACAAAAGCGCATTATCTGTAGACACAAGTCAATACTGGAATGAATTCTTGCATCCAAAGTGAAGCAAAAAAGAAGATACATAGGGCGAGAAAGAAAAGCAAAAAATAAGAAGAGAGATTGAGAAACTAGAGCATAAGGAGGTGAACAAAAATACCTCATTATCACTTTTCCCTTTTGGATCAAAATCACTTCCACCTGCCGCCCCTCCCAGTTTGTATGGTGATAAAGCATTCTTTAGAGTCTGCTATATGAAAAGCTGTTAACTTGCATCACCACGTAAATTTAGAAACTTCGCTAATCTCCAGTTAATTTTCTCTCTTAGGCAAGCAAGGACAGGAAGAGAGGTACAAATTGGTGCCTACTTTCAATCTTCTAAATGAACACACTATCCTACAAAATACATTACCTTAGACTCTTAGTACACCTTTCTTAAGTAGAATATAGGACAAGCAGAAGCACAGCTCAATCTGTAGGACAATGTCGGGTAAAATGAAAAATATACTTCGTACTACATTTATTAGCATGAATGCACATATTTACTTTGTGACAGATTGTTATAAGATAATAGCTACACATTTGTATAAAGAAAAACATTAAGCATAAAACATAGAAACATCTTCAGAACATTGAATGTAACAACATACAGAAAAATAAAATACAGAATTGAAGAGAGTGCAAGTAATAGAAGATTTCTTGTCTTCTCACTAATCCTCATTTAGACAATGTGAAGTGGCAGGAAGGGGAAATTTTCATTAGGATAAATTATACCTGCTCAAAAGCAAGAAACTTGGCAATACTTAAGTTCATCGAAGGATGAAAACGAATTCCTCCCCTGCATGGACCTAACGCCTGATTAAATTGCACCCGAAATCCTCGATTAACATGTGTCTCACCCCGGTCATCAACCCATGGAACTCGGAAAATAATTGTACGTTCAGGTTCAAGCAGACGTTCCATTATATTAACATAACTGAAATAAAAATTAGCACAAGTTGGCTGCCAATTCAGGATAATAAACTGTCTTTGTAATCATAACATAACATATAATTATTGGAGTGACTAACTTACTGAGAATTTTTTCCAATCACTCTTTCAATCGAATGCACTGCTTCTTGTACTGACTGAATAAATTCCAGCTCATGAGGATCTCTTATTAATGCAGCCTCAACAATTGATCCAGCTGTTTTTGACATTAGAGCTACATGTTGTAGAAAACGTCATACAAAAACCACAAGAAAAATTGAATAAGCAAACACAACTGTTATTTGACAAGCAGGCAAAACCGTAAAAGCATAAATGTCAAAATAATAGGATGATCTTCAGACTGAAAACATGAGATAGAAACAGCGTACTTGTCTTCTCCATCCACTTGGCATTAAAGCATATAAACTAAAGCATAATAAGGTCAACTCATAAGATGCACAACCTACTAGATTCTGGATCTTTAGACAATACGATAGAGCGAATTAATGAAAGATGAGATCTTCCAAAATATCAAGAGGTACGACTAGAGCTTTAATTGCTGGTATCAACCTTTTTTAGGTATCAGGATCTTCAGTTTCTTTCATACCAGGAATATCATCAAATATTTCAGACTATCCCATGAAGGACATCCATGACTAAGTTAAGCATCAGAAATAATTAAAGCATCCATAGTTTAAACTTTAAAGTTTAAACACATTTCCAGGGTCCCAAAAGAAAGACGTTTCAAAATTTCTTAATGCTCATCATAATCAATTGTCAACACGAAAAAAAGAAAGGACGGTGGAAGTTCAGATAACAGAAACTACACAAACAGCAGTTCTACAGAAAACCACAGTTCACCACAAACACTTCATAAACTTTCATGGAACTCAGCTAAAGTTCGAATTCGAAATTTCATTTACAGCTTGAAGAAAATGCTAGATTCTTACCTCCTAATAAACAGAAGATAATCAGTCCAAGCCATAATCAAGTTATTGCCTCCGCACAGGTCAACAAAGAGTCTCCAAGCCAACTTTTTATATATTCCTTTTTTGTTATCGGGGTGTATGATGTATGCTTAGCATATACAATGTGCAACCTAATTTTTCAGTCAAGGGAAATTACTAATAATCTGGTAACCCTAAATATAGGACCATTTCGCAAAATGACCCAGACTTATCCAAATTTCCATATAAATCTTGACGTTTGACGACAGATTAACTGCACTCAGTAAATGAGTTTCCCCAGCCACATTAGATAGCAATATACAATTTTCTGCATGAAGCCTGACTGCCTGAGATAATTTTGTACACTATAATCGAAGTCCAAAATTATTCCCAATATTTCATGCGACACTTTTAGTGGAATTTAATGGAAAGAGGGTAAAAAGAAGGTTCCTTAAAAACAGAACTTTCAACCAAAATCAAGAGGTGTTGGAGGAGAAATTGCAGGAAGAAATAAGAAGGGAGCCCATGAAGGATCATGCCAGTGTTACCTAATACTCTAATCCCCGGCTCGTATTGACAAAGGAGGATTATAACACAGAAGTAATAATTTTTGGCTGAATTTAACATATTAGAAAATGAGTTGCATATTGTACCGAATCTATTACTCGCGTATTATTGCAGTCAGACTACTGTCAGAGTCTGTTTTTTAAACTACAACCCCTAAAAATCAGCTGTTTTTGAAGTTCCATGCTTAATTTTTACGTAATATTTGTGAAATCAGAAGAACTTTTAGTCTAGTACATAATTGGACTTCAATGCCATTATTTCGGGGTCACTTTAGGGTCAATTTGGAAATTTTGAATAAATGACCCTAAATAGAGGGTTATCATAGACAACTTCCCTAAAAAGTGCAATTAGTTAGAGTAAAAGAAAGAACCAAACATCTTCCTTTGTCTCAACTTAGTATAGAAGTCTCCCAGGTTAAATAGTCAAACGTCAACCCTAGCAAGAAGAAACAAAAACACAAAAAAATCTACATCCACACCTGTAAGTGTTCTTCTCTTCGTGCACATTCTCATTTAAGTGAGCACCGAGCTCATCTATCAAGATTCAAGCTTGTTCACTGGGAGAACTAAATTAAATACTAAAGAATCAATAGGACATTTCAGCTAATTAATTGGATTCAGCTACTCAAATGCACAACAGCACAAGAAAAGCCTATATTGATGAGGATGTCAGAGGAATACTGACCTTTAACATACATAGGTTTATCAACAACAATCTTATCCTTGGAAGCCATTTGTAGACGAACAGCCTCTTTGTGTAACAAGCTATTGTTATGCTCTTCCAAGGCACTCATCTGCATATTTCTACTGCCTTCATTTCCATAGGGATTCCTCCTATGTTTCCTGCCATACTCTCGGCACACAGAACAGAAGATCCTTGCAGTTCCATCCTTAACATCAACATATGCCCATTTGTAAGTATCAGCCCATTCCTCTCTCCATCGTTTCACAACCTTTTTCTTTTTCTTCAATGGTTGACCTTTTGATAAGTCTTGATTTTCATCTTGGAGAGACGGCATCATTTGTATTTGCTTAGTCTCATCTTGATCGTCAACCGAAGGCTCGCGTGGAGCACTTATAAGAGAAGCACTAGCAAACGATGGATCATCATCCCCAGGACCAATTTCCAAGTCGATTTCATCACCTACTCCGAGCTCTCTAACTACCAAGTGATGCCTCTGCTGAATCAGATTCATGTCATCCATTGTAGAATTCATCCCTAACCCACTCACCGGGAGCAACATTCAGCATATCAATCCTAAACAACCTCCAATATTGTTTTCTCTGACAATTACCAACAACACACAGCTCAACAATTTCAATGTTCATACTTTTAACTAAACGACTAAGGAGACTATGAACCACTAAATCAGCACAAAGCATTCAAGATATTCATTTTTCATTTTTTGCGGACCAATACACGCAAGCCGGGCCAACCTGACCTCTCTCAGGTTAACAGGCACCCCATAAACCCCAACCCTCTTTGCCCCTAGTGAAAATTACTGTGTTGCACAGTTCAAGTAAAATAATTTGGAGTTTTACTAAATCCATCAAGCAACAAACTTGCCAGCATTTTAATTAACTCCTCCAAGCTATTTTCAATTTTTATATTTCAATTACAAAGAAAACCACTCAAAACAGGCTAAGCTGAACCAAAAATTCAATTCAATTCAATTCAATTCAATTAACATATCTCCCTAACATAATTAACATCTGATTTGCTAAAACACACAATGTAAAAATTCAAAATTTAACAAATTGGAAACAAAAGATGCACAAATAAAATATCCCAAATGCCCAGATATTAAAAATCAAGGATGAGTACCGAATTACCTCAAAAATCCAATAAAGTGAAAGAAATTTTGAAAATCCAAGAAATGGGTTTTCCAGGATTACAATTTTACACCAAGAATCCCCTTTTTCAATCGAACTGTGAAGATTAAACCCTCTGTAAAATGAAAAATTGAACGAAATCTTCAACGTGAGTACAAAACTTTCTCTAACTACTCCAACTTCACACACTCTTTCTCTCCCCTCTGTCAAAAATTGATGATTTTGATTTTGGATTTGATTTGTGGGAATACAAACTGAATTGATTTGGTGTATAAACGAACACAAATTAATGGAAGAAGGAGAGAGTGGAATTTTTAGCTTTTTTAAGTTTCATTTTGCTTCTTCTCCCAGACTTTATTCATTCTTACCCGTTTCTTAGCGCGTGCACTTCTGTTTGCGTTGCGGAAGAAATTTATGTGCCAGTTAGAACTCAATAAGGTTCGAACACAGTACCTCGTATTTGGAAAATAACTCTCATTATCAAAAAATTTAACCAACCATTAATTATTGTTATTCATGCACATTAATTTATAAATACATGTTAATATGATGTTTAAAATAACTAAATCTTTATGTTACCTTTTTATTTCTTATGGACTACTACTCCGTTTCAAAATGATTTTTTCACTTTCCGTTTTAGTCCGTTTCATAGTGTTTTTTACGCTTTGCTTTATTCAACTTTTGGACATGAAAATTTACCACCTTACCTTTCTTACCCAATAATATTTACAATTTTTCACTCATTTTTTCTTACTTAAAGGGACTAAATAGAAGATTAGTCCTTGATACATCGAGGGGAATGGGGCTTAGGCCCGTTAGTTGAGAAATTCATGGTGGACACCCGACCTTGTTCATGACTTCATGTAAGGTTTTTGGTGGACTAATGAAGCCATGGAAAGACTCATTCTTGTACACTTCCCATCCCTATAACTTGTACATTTTTTTAGGTTAAGCTTTTTAGCTTTTAATGAATTCATATCTCATGGTTTGGGTGGCCCTATTGAGAAGGACTTGATGAATTCACCGCATATATGTTGAGATGTTGAGCAATAGCTCTTAATGATTTCATATCCAAGGATATGGGTGGTCTATGTGGTAGACTTGATGAAATCGCCTACTTGATTGTGAAGGTTTGATCATCTTCTATGGAAAACTTGGCAAGTTTTTTTAGAGTACTCATTAGCATCCCAAGTATAATGGCCGTTGTTGGTTGGCTATCTTTAAACTCATAATGGTTCTAGGTAAGATATGTGTTACCGAGATTTATTTCGCAGTTGGGAGAGTTCCAAATTCATTCACTTTCTCAATAAAGAAATTGCCTAATATTCACTTTCTCAATAAAGAAATTGCCTAATATTCACTATGTATTGGTTCAGTCGCAAGATACCAACATTTAAGTATAAAACCTTCTAAAAATGCTCATAACTCTTTTTCTTATTATTCTAAATGTATCTTTGCTTTTATGGGGGATTGTTGGATATAATGCAAAGTATGTGGGCTTTTAGGTTTTACTATTTGGTGGGAGTAAGTTTGTCCCACATTGGTATTAAAGGAAATTTTTCTCTTATTTAAATATGTGCATGTGATGTATATAATTAATAATTTGAAGTACTTCCTTGGTGATTTGGGCTAGAAGAGGGCATCCCCACGCGTTGGGGTGTGCAAAAATTGGTCCAGACCGACCCAGACCGGATCGGACCGGATCGAAGGCAACCGGTCCAGTCTTCGGGTCGAGAAATATCAATTTTTGGTCTTCGGTCTAGTCCGGTCCGGTCCGGTCAAAAACCCGATTTTGGGCCGGACCGATTTTTCCTTAATAAAATAAAATGAATTCTATTAAAAAATGTAATTCTCTCCTTTAATATGTTGTAAATGTTACTATATTGTTATATATTTTATTTTAGCTTCCAAAAAAGGCCTTAAACAATTGGCTTTTTATATATATTTTTTCTTTTTTACCATAATTTTTAGAAAAAATAAAAAATATATAGAAATAGGTCTACAATCGGTCCAAACCGGTCCGGTCCGGATTTTGGACCGATTTTTTCGGTCTGATCCGGATTCGGTCCAAGCATAATCGGTCCGGTCTTCGGGTCTTGAATTATCAAAATTCGGTCTTCGATCCGGTCCGAGTCGGTCCGGTACGGGTTTGGACCGATGAACACCCCTACCCACGCGCGCCCCGCCGCAATATATACGAAATTCTTCTTCTTCCTCTCTTTTCTGTTTCAAATACGGAGTAATACGTACTAATATGACACCTTGTCATTGGTGCTTGCTACCTAGTACCTAGTCTAGGACATAGTCGATGATATGACATTGCATTGAAAATTACACACGTACCACAGAACGGCAGAAGTGAGAATACCTTTGTCCGTACCAAGTATCAAACTTGGAATTCACCCCAAAATTTATCAGATTTTGTGTAAATCCAAACAATCTCCAAGCTAACACTGCATTTTGACTGTTCCACCTGGAAATTTCACCATACCCATGAGAAACCCAGTTAGTTCTACCCCATGATCTTCATTTTCTGGGCATGAATGAATTAGCATTACTGTTTTTTGTTTGATTTTGAAATGTGGGTGTTTTGTACGTGCAGGGTAAACAAAAGGAGGTGAAGCCTGAGAATTTCAACAACATTTCTGTAAGTTTTGTGTTTAAAAATATCTCCCTTTTTTTTCATGAACACCAAAATTTCTGGTATTTACAAGTGGGTTGCTGATTTAATTTTGCAGAAAAAGCAAAAGAAATTGCGGGCTGACAGGATTAGGAAGAAATATTTTCGTTTATCTCGGGTGGGTTATGGTTAAAACTGCTAAATGCTAATGTTTCGTTTCAAATGATGAAATGTTGCAAATTGTTGATCTTTGGATATAATTTAAGCAGGGAAATGTCAATTAATTCGTTTTTTTGATGAGATAATTATGGTAAGAATCCCTGATCTAATAAAAGTTAGTAACTTGGACAGGCATTAAGGAAATGTGATTCGGTTCAAGATAAAAAAAATCATCCAAAGCTGAATGTTGAATATCCAGCTACCGTGAAAATGATGGTGAAAGGGAACGTTTCTGGTGGTTTCTTCTTGGTTAGTACCTGGAATCATGTTTTAGGGTTTTTCATTAGGCAAATGTGACAAAAATTATTCTGATGTAATATGATTATGTTGAGGTGCATGTTTTCTTATTTGGTTCATTTGGTGGAGTCACAGAGACTTCCTCTGCCCTTTTGTAAGGCGCATATACCAGTAAAAAATCCTACTATTATGGTACTCGAGACAGATACTGGAGAACGATACGAAGCCAAGTATCTGCCTCATTGTTATGGACTCAGTGGTGGGTGGAGAAGGTTTGCCATAGACATGAAATTGGAACAAGGAGATACTCTTATTTTTCAATTGGTTCAACCTACCAAATTTAAGGTTAGCTTTGTTAAGAGTGCTTCTGGATACTAATGGATTATGTGTAGTAAATGTGTAATAATCTTCTACCATCACTTCTACCTGATTGTAGCTAATTGACAACAAATACAAGTACCTCTTTCTTCGTAAATGACGCTTTGAAAACTTTATTCACAGATATTTTTCATACGGGTGAATTCCACAAATGAAGTCCATTTTCCTGTTTATCTCCTTAACTTGGTAAATCGCGTTAAGGAAAGAGTTTCAAGCAAAGCAGGCAGAAACCAGCAAAGCTTCTATAACAGAGGGGAAGTACATCATAATTACTTGCAGAGGAAGATAAAGGAGTTAAGGGCTAAGAAGTTTTGGAGGAAAGATTTGGTTGTGCCTCAGGTGGGTATGACTTATGACTGTCTTCTGAAAATGATGAAATATATTTGATTTTGTTGATGAGATATTTTCCCTACTTAAATCTTGGACAGGTCTTAGGGAAAGGTGATTTGGTTCATGCTAAAAATATTCAGTCAGAGCTGGACTTTGAACATCCAGTTACCGTGAAATGGTTGATGAAAGGGAACATTTCTAGGGGTGGTACTTTGGTTAGTATTTCGAATCATGCTTTACTACTAACTACTCCCTTACATGAGTATATGTTTATCTTGAGCTGTTTGGTTCTTTTGATGGAGTCACAGGCACTTCCTGCGCCATATTGTAGGGCGCATTTACCCGTGATAGTTACTAATATGGTACTCGAGACAGAAACAGGAGAACAATACACTACCAAGTATCTGCCTCAATCTTGCAGACTTAGTGCTGGGTGGTTTAGGTTTGTGACAAAAATGAGACTGGAAGAAGGAGATGCTGTTGTTCTCCACTTAATCGAGGCTGCCAAATTTAAGGTAGTTATTGATAAAAGCTAGTTATCTATGGGGTTTGTACTTTCTTATTGATAAAACTCTACTCCTCTATAGGTATACATCATAAGAGCAAATGCAAAGGAAGTCAATCTCCCAAATCATCTCCTTGATTTATTGAGTCATGTTAAGCAGAGCATTCCGTGTAAAGCAGATAGCAGGCAGCTAATCGTGTACACAAGGAAAGTAGATCGAATAGAACAACAGTTACGTTGGAAGAGTGCAAGGCTCAAATCCAGAAATGGTGAAGGTTCCATTTTAGTTGGTCAAGGTGTTTTGTTCAGTAATATTACTAGCTTTGAAGAGTTTAAAGCGGTTATGAACAAGTTGATTCAAAACCACCAGCTGCCTCACTATGCTCTACATGATTATTACCAACTCTGTTGCAATCAGAATGCTTTCCTTCACGCTCATTTATTCAGAGGATTCAATCCAAGGTTGAATAATCAGATCATTGCTGGAGCCATTACAAGAATTATACTTGACACAGTCAACATAGCTAACGAGTTGAGTACTTGCAAGCTCTCCACCTTCCTCCAAAAGTATGAATTATGGGACCAATCCTTGAAGACGTATGAAGCTTATGGAATGAATGTCAGCTTCATCCTTGCTCGTCTACAACACCTCAAGAACCTTGCTGTAAGTTCAGAAGGTGCAACAGACAGGAGTCGATATGAAGAAGCATGTCATGAGAATGAGCGTGCAAAAGGTGAAGTAAGAAAACTCGACCTAATACTTGCTAAGTTGCAGACATTAGAGTTGAAGCTTGGAGAGGAAACATACAGACAAGGGTATTCTTTGGCTAAGTGTGTTAAAGCCGAGATAGGTAGCCTTGAAGTTCTGATACAAGAGTTAGGAGAGTTTTTGTCTCAATATGATGCTCACATTCAGGAATTGAAGTTAAAGGTGAAGGCCCATGAGTATAAATTTCATGAAAAAGTTAGTACCCCATGGTTGCACTTGTACTCCCCTACTTTCGAATCTCTAGAGCCTTCAAACTGATTATACATACTCTAATGTTGAAGAGCTTAAACTAATCTCGTACTTGGTTATTTATCTTTGTAAGTTAAGCTTCTACTGGTAATTTACTAACTCTGATTTTTCATGGAAATATTTGCAGTCTGCAATATCATATATTTTGGAATTTTCATACAAGAGTTTACTTATGTCTTTAACATTGAGCTTGGCGAGAGAGGATGTCACGTTACAGTTAATAACACTTGTTGATGGAACTCGTCAATGACTCACGCAGGACCTGTGAAAATGGCCTTCATCTTTGAGCTTTACTTGGCAAAAGAAACTAAAGTGTAAAACTGTAATGGGTGGATGGATTGGAGGCCAAGGAGCATTAATACCATGTGTTTGGTTCAATTTGGGAGTGAGTTTCCTCCCCTAGGTTTCTAAACCTCATACCTTGGAGGTTTGAGGTATGGGTTTAAAACTCTTAAAATTGTCAACCAAACACATGGTATGGATTTAGACCATTCTAAACCTATACCTCATACCTAGAATCCGCAAACCAAACACCCCCTTAATAATTTGGATAATAACATTAAAAGTATGGGTTAACTAGTGTAGTTTTGGGTATGGGGGCTCTCTGTGATAAGTGGTGCTCGTAAGATTGAAGTCTGATGTAGGAGAGTCAAAATAGGCGATTTCAATTAGGTCAGAGGGAGGATAATATTCAGGGGAGGGAAGATTTATTGCAGTTCATAATGAATGTCACTAATTGAATCAGGACCACGTTATTCTCTTCTACAATAATGCTGCACTGCGACGACTACAGAAATAAAAATTTAAAACAGAAATGATCCTTGGAAGAAATAATTACTATCTGAATATTACAACAGTGTCAGATAAGAACAAAAGTATCCTCTAAAGTGTTATTATCATAATAATTACCCCCAGAAAAAAAATAAGTAGAAGAGAAGAAAAAATTGTACTAATCATACTTGAAAGAAATAAATAAATCAATTCACTAGTTGTTTGTTTTAAACAGCTCCTTTCTCACCAACATTTTAAGGTCAAAAAAGGGGGAAAAGAAGGAAAGAGGCAGGCTACATTCGTCTTCTTAGACTTCTTCTAGTGGCAATATGAAACATCCCATATTAGTTTTTGGTTGTAGGAGAGCTACAAACACAAATTTCCCCACCAACACATATTGAAGAACAGAGCTGCACCTATCTTTTTTTTAGCAGCAGCCATGGCTAAAAATAATAATAAACAAAAAGGAATTTGTGGCCGGTGGTTATAAATAATCAGAGCTGTGACCTGAAAATGACCTCGACGAAATCTGTGAGAGCAGCTGCAGTAAGTTTAAGAGGCACTTTTGAATCAACAAAGAGCAAACAGGCCACATTTAATTTACTGTCGGTGTGCTGTGAGGTGGGGGAAATGGCCTTCTGCCCTTCTCAGATATCAACCCCAAAAAAGTTAGCCAAGTAACAATATACCATCCTCCAGCTCCATCTTTTATGCATAATACATGTACAAACTGTTTGCTGCGGCACAAGCAATTGAGTTTTCTGATGGGTGCCAAGCTAGGTGAAGCAATTTTGTGGTGAAGTCGAAAGTATTTCCATTTGAATCAACACCAGGACTCTCAGATCCTACAATACACATTCCAATTTATTGAGTCAAAAATGTTTGGGTGGATAAGATAACTGAACCTCGTCTTAAAACTAAAGTGGATTACAAAATCAAAGTTTGAAAAACAAAAAAGAGGTAACCTCGTCTAACAACACGTGTTATGCTGCTCAATGATGATCTGGAGGGTCTTGTCGGAGTTTGCACTTGTCTCCTGCAATTGTCATAATCATGTCAATTAAATTTGCATTTCATAGAAGACATACACTAGTTCCCTGCTTTATCATCAAGAGTACCTCATGGGATTTTTACTGGCCTCCAGAGTTGTGGCCTCTGTACTTCCAGGAGCACAACCAAACACACGGAATAGATTGCTGGAACACAAAATATTTTGCTCCAATTAAGAGGGGAAAATTAAAGCAATAATATACACAGAACTGCATCAATTTATGCACTCATACCTGTAAGAACCAGTTGCCACTCGCTGCCCATCGCCACTCAGACAGCACTCAAATTTATCAAAGATAGAATCATTTTCATATAAATCACAGAGCTGCGGAAGTAAATCATCAATTAGTAAATTCGTAAAACGCTACAGATAGAATCTGAATGGGGTATCAACCTCAAATCTTACCTTAGGTCTTAAATACTCATGGACCTGAAAGGTTGCAACAGGACCTGAATCCATATTGATGTCCCATAACTGAAATCCCAAGACAAAAAGTTACTATATCATAAGCAAATGAAATCTAATGAGAAACAGCTCTTAAAATTCCTCTTGCAGCAATCACAGCACTTCACTCAAGAATTCATCATACTCAGGTATACAAAATAAAAATAATAGAAATTGCAATTGGAAAGCAGTTGCAATCAAGTCACCAACACATCCCGATATAGAAGTGCAAAGCAAAGGGTAGCACACCAGCAGTACAGGCGGAAAATTACAGCACAACGCCATCATCATGCAAATGTTTCTCAAAGTCTTTATATCAAATACTTCGAATCAATTAACCATGGAAAATACCCCATGTCCAACCCACGAAACTCAGATATGAAGTGACACTATGACAATTCTAGAACATACAGAACTTCCTAGTAGTCAGGCCTATGTGGCTATGTTAATCCCAATCTTCAAACCACTTAGTGCCCGTGTCAGTTACTCAACACTTCATTTTGGACACTTCACATGGGTAAGACACACTTGAACACTTAATTTTGGACTAAACTTATGCAAATGTCTCCCCCTTGGACATGTAGCCATGTCCAATACTTCTAGGATTCTTTCACTCAAATCCACCTGTACCAGATCCCCTGTTCACAATCTGAGCAACTTTGGACAGCATCTAAAAACCATGGTTATTTTATGTTACTTGTTTGAAAGTAAAAATATTCTTATGAGACTAGTAATTTCAAATGCCACTGCAAAAGGTGAAGGGCCTTTGGCCTGCATGATGTATCCTGTCATTAGAATTCATTAATGTAAACCCGTGTCCTACTCAATGTTTTTACAAAAAATCTGTTAACCGGGCGTTCTGTCATGAATCACCATCAGGCACCAAGGACCAGAACCAAAAGGATCACTGTGATTCAGGAAAATACAGGTGATAATACCATGAGTTGCAAAAAGAAGTCACAATCTTAGCATTGTTTAAATACACAGATATACATATACTACCTCCGTTTCAAAATAGTTGCACCATTTTGATTTTAAACTATTCATCTACTAACTTTGAACAGATATTTTTATTAATATAAAAAAGAAACGTGGTTATGTAAAAAGTTGTTAGGATTTGCCTCAATACATCTTGAGGATAACAATTTTTTGCAATTTCACTAATTAATTAACTAGAGATATGTCGGTCAAAATTATGCGGTGGCAAACGTGAAAGACAAAAATGGTGCAACTATTTTGAACCGGATGTAGTATTTTGGACTTCACTGAACAGAAAAGTGGATCAATGGCCAAGTTTCTACCATTTTCTTTTGTAGTATTCTTTTTAAAGGATGGGAAATAATGTAGTATTCTTTTTTAAAGGATGGCTGATCAGGAAGCAAGTCAACAGGATTTGATATAGGGAGTCTTCAACAAAGTGTAAGGGAATGAACCCCCGTGATTCCCTTATTTGTTGTTAGTGGGATCACTTTTTTCATTCCCTTTACCCACTTGTTTCCCCCACTTTCCTCTACCATGATTCCCCACCCCTCCTAGGGTTTCATCTAGGGAATGATTCTTCTACTTTGACCACTACCCAACCACCATTATGGCCCCACATGCACCTAACCCACTTACTGCCTCCGGCACCACCCCAGTCACCCCCCGCCTCTGTCAATACCCCGCTACCCCAACCATCACACGGAAAACTCATCCCACCCACCACAAAACCACCCCCATCCACAAAAACCCTCCCATCTCACCATAAGACCCTTCCCTACACCCATGAAAACCCTCTCCTCTCACCGTAAATCCCTACCGACACCTACGAAAACGCTCCTGCCCCAAGGAAACTCTCCCCGCACCCACCAAAACCCTTCCAACCCATCAGAAAATCAACCCCCACCCACCTAGAAACTAGATCTGAGGAAGAGTAAAAGAGCAAGAGAAAAAAAGGGGGTGCTTGCCACAAACGTAAAGGGTAGAATGATGGTGGCCAATGTTGTTGATGACACGGAAAGGGTGGGATGATGGTGGTCGAAGTTCACTTGGTGTTCTTTCCCTTTCCCCTTCTTATATCCACAATAACAACATGTCAACATCAAACAATTGGGCTTTTGCTTTCCATTCTCCTTAACTCCCTTCCGTTATGACGTTACGTCATTCCCTTTCCCCTCAAGTGTGCAAAATATGTGTATCGCTTTTCCTAGGCACACACGCCTTTGCACCTCGTCATACTCCAAGACACCCAAGAACACGTCTCTATTGTGCACCTCAGAGAACACTGAGGTGCTCTCTCACGTCTCAACCATCAAGCATTCAAAATTTTACTCAGATATCTGTTAGTATGACTATTATCTAATTTACTTCTCAGTGAATTATAAAATTTCGATAAAATAAGAAGAATATTTTGTAATTCACCTCCTCTGTAAAGGTAATGGTTAAGAGAAAAAAGATTACGAGACCATAAAGTGAACTTTAGCCAAAATAATGGATACGCCTAATGGACCATATTACAGATTTATCGCACTAAACAACCCTTCCATATTAAACAATTCGGTAACATGAGTCGAGAAAAACAGAAATCAATAACCAAAAATACTAGGGAGAGAGGAACTGATGTTCAGGCTAATATTAAGTGGCAGAAAGAAGATCCAAACCTTAAGAGACATGTAATCGCGGCTAAGTATATGTCTTCCATCTTTTGCAAATTTAATATCTGAAATGGAAGCAATGATCTCCGTAAAAAAGGATCTCGAACCAGGCGCTTCCTGTTCCTCAAATCTGCATGGAACGAATATCACCTTTTGAGTTGACTTTTTCTACTAAAAAATACTGCTTATAAATTTCTAGGCGCTTTGACTACTCATTTAGACCACTATCCAATGAACACGTAAGCATGAAGGACTACAAAAGGAAATGACAGCAGTTCCCTTTTCCTCGTCCTCATTCTTCAAGAAGAAGTATAAATCTCCCACATAGCAGAAGAAACAGAAACACTTAACCACTCACAATTTTGCGTGACTATCACATAAAGCTGATTGTCGCAAGTCAATGAGGCGGATTGATCCTTTTGAGCTACTATATGCCAACGTATTACAATGGGAAGGGTGAAACTCAGCTGATGTGATAACCTCTGCAAAAAGACAAACAGAAGTATACAGGACTGAGTTTCTACGTGTAAAAAAAAAAAAAGACAAACATAAGTGTTCAGAAAACTGAGTCTCTAGTGTAAACATAAGCTAGCATGGTCGCAACTTTCAAATAAAAATTTAAGAAAAAGAAACAATTGAGGATAATAACGAGATTAAAAAGGCATAAGAAGATAATCATCACAAGTCATTGATATGCTTCCACAACCTTTAATGACATCAAATCGTAACGTTCATTCCAAAACACACCTTCCAGACTTCCTCATGAACTAATTGTGTGTCATTCAGAACCACAAAAGCGGGCTAGCATGTAAATTTGAGTTTCCAAACAAGTTACACATTCTGATCTCTCAATTAATTTGTGTCAAGCGAATCACAAGTGGAATACAGCATTAATATTGTGGAGTTGTTTTTTAAACATATAAAACTTCAACCAAGCTGAAAACTGTTTTTTCACCCCTTACGTTTCAACTTCATTAGCTTTAGATTAGACACATCCATATAGTTGATAAAGGAGCTGGAATCGTCTAAGTACATTTGTTCATGTATAATGATTTTGGAATACTATTTCCCAAAAAATATTTGCTGGAATCTATGCAGCGAAATGCTGCCAGTTATAATGCCTTCAGCCAAGCCAAAAATTAAAAAAACCTTTAAAGATCAAAGCGTAAAATGGAAAAAGTACTCCTACCATGTGCAAGGAAGAGCACAAAAGTTATATTTTTTGTAAAAAAGATAAACAAAGGCAATTTAGCAGAACAAGACAAGTATATTGATCCACAGCCCAATAAGAGCTAAATATGATGTGCATAAACCTGCATAAAGTGAGAAAAGGGTGAAGGGGCAGCTGTGAAATCAAATATACCAGTCAGATCCTCCATATTTTGGGGCTTTACATCAACAATATTGAAACTCTGATTGCTGATCTCCAAGTTCCAAAGGTTTATCCGCAAATCATCTGCTGATATAAAAGTCTCTCCATCACTGTAACAGAGATAAAGCTAAATGTCATGGAAACCACAACATAATACTCAGCAGAGTAACATAAGATTTTTTATATAGGTAAATGCTGTTATGCTGATATTAAATTCTCTAAGTTCATGATTCCATGGTCTCTCATAGGTAAATGTGACTCATTGATATCAACAGTAAATGGCAGAACAATATTTTACAAGCATGTAACCACGTAGGAATTAGGAAGGAGGGAAAATCAACAGGCGTCTTATTTCCAATGTCTGCCTCGTAATATAAGGACTTCATTTTTCATAATGCCAACAACTAAGAAAAAAAAACGGAAGATGCAGGTACCACAAATCTGAGATAGATTAAACAAAGAAGCATTGAAGTATGAAAATATAAGTCGGCGTCTCCTTTGGCCACATCAGATCCCTCCATGACTAAAAGATAAATAATTCAAATAGGTAAATTTTTACTTCTCAGCGTCATCTACTTACTCACTGAGAACAGAAGATGCAAATATCCTAATTTTTAAGCATGTTGCAAGGAAGTTCAGGATACCATCATTTTGGATGATCCCAACATTCAATATCGTTACAAGATCAAATAAATTGCAAAATTGATCAACTGAAATTATTACATAAATAGTTACATACGCATGAAGGTATATATACACTTATACATGTGCATATGCAAACACACACGCATACAATTATAAATGCATCCTCAAGAAGTATTAGCATAAAAGAAAAATGACACGTCAGGAGAAATGCGAAATTACAAGACTGCATATCTCAGGAACAATTACCTGTTATTTGAAATAGAATTAATGTGATAGTCATGAGCATGAGCATATACTCTCCGACATCTAGCAACAAGGCTAGTTTCTTGGCTGGTGACCTACACATTCAAGGCGCTTAGCATTAGCATTTTACAAAAACTGGGGTGAGAATGAATAGTCACATAACCAAACAGTTACAAGACATCACAAAGAAGACCGAATTTTAGTTTTACGAATTCTTATAAGCTCTTTTTCATGCTATGAAACACAATAACAGTCAACAAGTTTTGCACTCCAACATATATCAACATGAACACTACTCCAATAATGCAGAAAAAAAAACTGTATGCACACAATTCTTTTTCATAAAGCAAAATAGAATCTGTTAGAAATATCTCTATGCATAGTCCGACACTCTGAACCAATGGAGTCGCCTAAATTTCAGACCGTTGCTAACTTCAGCAAGTCATCTAAACTCCAAAGTAAAAGGTAACTCAATTACCTACATCTAAACCCACAAATCAATACAATTTCTGCATAGTTCCATACACATGATGGGTTCATTACCTAATAATTTAACATCTAAACCCACAAATCAATATAAGTTCTGCATAGTTCCGTACACATGATGGGTTAATTACCTAATAATTTAACATCATAGTGATAATAGAAGTTCCAAATGTAGCAGGGGAAAAACAAAAGCTTTTTTCCCAACATGAATGGAGGACCAAGTAACACTGCCTGTCACTAAATAACCAAAAACAAAATTAAACTAGATGGGGTACAACTACCACAGGTAACCGCAGAGATGTAATCCCTCCTGGTGGGAAAGACTCATCATTCATAGAGTTGGGCAATTTGTCAGGATATCCTCCATTCACGAGGTACGGCTTGGAACTGGTTGGAAAACCTGAACTAGGAACAGAACCTGGAGATTTGGAAGAGTCCGCATTCATGTCAGCTATCTTCTTGACCTTCTTTTCTTGGACCTGACAAAATATACAATCAAGAAGCAAACCGATCAACAACAAATTTAAAATATGAGCATAACAAATAGAAGAAAATCGACCTCATGTATTATCTGCTTAGTATTTGAAGTGAATTATACTGAGCAGACAGATTTTCAATTTTTCAAACAAAGGCACGGAAAAGTATAAATTAATTACTCTACTAATGAATCAGCAATTCAGCAGTATGGTCACTGCACACAAAAAATTATGGCTGGAAGAGTAATGATTGTAGATAAATAGATGTCAGCCTCCCGTAACTTTTCTCCCTGATCAGCAGCTTCTTCATTAAATAGGACAGCTCCCCCATCATCTTCTACTTCTTATGGAATAAATGAGCAAGTTGGATGAAAGAAATAAGCCTAAATAAGGGACTCTCGAGAAAATATCAACCCACAAAATCAACATGCCAATTTTTAGATCCTTTGAATGAATTACTTTAGATAAGGCAAACGTAAAGATGATAGATGAAAAAATATTTAACTATAACCAGGCACTGAGTGAAACAAGTATGTCATCACTTATAGGAATATCACAAGGTAACAACAGAGAGAAGCCTACCTTCCAGAACTTGATGGTCTTATCATTGGTGGACAAAAGAAACAATGCGCTGTTAGCCGTTTGGCACCATCTGATTTTGTTGATTTTCTCCTCTATTTCTAAACTCTTTAGGTAGTCAAACTGAATTCAAGAAAAAAAATAATCAAACTCATCATTAGTACAGAAAAAACTTTGCACTAATATTGAGTTCATACATTAGACACCATGCAAAGTAGTAGTCCGGAGTTACCTCAGGCTCATGACTCTGAAACTCAGTTTTATATCGGAACTCTGGATGCCTACTAATTGGGTAGTCCATCCTCTCCATATCCCTTCTATTAACACCATGCTGCCGAAAATACAGAGAACATCAGAACACGAGTCTTATATTATGTTTAAATTGTGATAAGATGGAAGGTGAAGGGCTTACATCCTTCGTGTCTGTTCTCTCAAATAAAACCACCCTGCCCCCACGATCACCAGTAGCTAGATGGTCTCCGGTTTTATCAAACTCAATAGCTGAAATGATATCAACTACAAAAGGAAATACAAAGGTCTGAAGACTAGCCAACTATATATAAAAGTAACACATTGACTAAATTTTAATTATTATAATGTATAGCCTCAAAGAGAGAGGTATTTACAAAAGATGGGATACAAGGTAATAGGTGCAAAAGAATATTACTCTGAGAGTTAGACCATACAACAAGAAAGATGGAGCAGGGAAATTCATCTTAAGAATATTACTCTGAGAGTTAGACCATACAACAAGAAAGATGGAGCGGGGAAATTCATCTTAAGTACTCCCTCCTTCCCTAATTGTTTCCCCCAAGCCATTTTTTGCTTTGTTAATTTTGGTTAGAGTGAAATTGAGAAGAGATAAAAGTGGTGGAACCATATGTATTTTTGTGAGAGCAAAATTGTGTTCCCCATGCTCATTTTTAGTATTTGGGCAATCTTTTGGGTACGGACCAAAACGGCATATGAGGCGAACAAAAAGGGACGGAGGGAGTAGTTATAAAGGAGACACATGCGATGGAAGCATCTAAACACATTAAAACTAAGGACTCGGATTTTTGTTTTGCAACTTCATGAACAGCTAATACTAAATTATTTTAGCAAGTTGAGCTACATGTACTCCTATTAATTCAAACAAAGGTAACAAAAGCACATGGTAGGAGAAGGGGACATCCTCCAGGACCTCCACTCAAACATTTCCAATACTATTCTAAGCAGCAGAAGCACAATTACAATTTTGAATCCACTTTATTTTCTGAAGTATCTCTTCCAAATTCCATCCATGATCCTCATCAAATTCATGATGCATAAACTTCTCTTTCATCCTAGCCTAAAAAAATTAACATACTGCACTCATGATATAGCTAGATGTGACCAAAAACCAGTTGATTACCGAACCTTGGATCTTTCTCTTCCAAACAAAGATTTACAGAAATACTGGCTAAATACTGGCTTATAATGGATGCTGGAGGTTATATGCTTTGAAGCAACAAAATCCTTTCTACACAGCTAATATAAAAAAATAAAAATAAAATCCTGCTAACTGGCAGCAATTAATACAGTGATTAACCCAGTCACTTTAAAGTACACCATGCAGAATCTAACAGTGTATTGGAAGGAGGGGGAGAGTGAGGGATCTATTATCTGTCCTTCCCCTTTTAGCAAATCAAATCCTTTCAATATTAGAAAGACTTGGAAGAGAAATGCAAGCACACTTCTTCCCTCCCATCTCTTTCGTTCCCCTCCCCTCTAGGATTGTTAAACAAGCGCACTCTAGAAGTAACTTCCATACAAGAGATCCGAGCAAATCTGTGTCACCTATTCTGACTTCTACGGGCTTGAGCATTCCTAGAGATTGCTTACACAAGTATAAACTAAAACACACAAGTAATAGGGGAGAATCTAATTCCCTACACACAGATCATCCATTATATAATTGTAGTGAAACATGGGAGACATAATGAGGCCGTCATGGAAACAAATAGTAAAATAACAAAATAACCTGTCAATCCAATACCCCTCGGCAAGCTCTGCCCATTGCACGATTGGGTTAAGAGGGAACTACATACAGCCTTATCAGTAACTGTGTTTTCTAGACACTCTTGATTGGAAAGGCATCAACCAACTTAACAACCATTAAGCCACACGTAAACAAGTCAGTAGTTACCAAATTTGGTCCTTTACAATCCAATATCCAGTAGTGCCACTTTCAGCTATATAGAAGACGGACTCATACCTCACACTATTTTCTCTACTATAATTACTCAATAGCATTAACGGGCCGTTCCAAACGTTTCTAGCTCACTAGCTAAGCTAAGCTAAACATATATTTCCTCCCATGTTACTATGCTTATCCAATATCCATAGAGTAATACTATTACCCATGTTACATTCAATCATTTCCTAATCCTGATCCATTGCATTGTAGACAACATCAAAATCAAGATTGACCCCAAAAAGCTACTCAACAAAATCTGTAAATTCATCATTCTAATTCAATATTTGCAACAGATAAACTCAGCCCAATAAAAAAAAAACATCAGATCGGAGAAAACGAAAAATCTCAAACCCTAATCTTGTAATTAAATTAATCTTTTACAATCAATAACAAAAATCAAGAATTGGATCTCACCTTCCTGAACTTCCTCACCGGCTGCTCTTTCACCGAAGACCTGAGAGAATTTCCAGTCCAACGGAGATGGCGGTGGTCCAACGCCGGAAACTTCACCACCTCCACCTCCGCCACCTCCATCGCCACCGTTCATCGCTTTCTATCTCCTTCTATTCTCCTCCTTTCTCTCTCCTAGGTCAAATCAAAAGCCGAAAACAAACAAAGTCCCACTACTCCTTCATCAATCTCAGTTCGATTATTGTAATCTTGATCGAATTTGAAAATTTTATCAGAAGATCAACCCCAAAATAAACACAGGAAAAAAAAGAATTAGGAGATTTCAATCAAAAAATAATGTCAGCTTTTCATTTCCAACATTCCAACTATCAGATTTCGATTTCTCTCACTTTCTCTCTCCTCCACCCTTCTTCCTCTTTCTCTCTCTTCTCTTTCTGTCCTATTTTTTCCAGAGGATAGAAATTGGAATTTTGGGATTAATATGAGCAAATTAAAATTTAAAATAAAAAATAAAGGCAAGAACAAATTAAATAATTAAATAAATGGGTTTTGTGGAATTTGGGGTGTTTCATTTTTTATTTATTTTTATTTTTATTTTCTTTTTCTACTAAGTATAGTCACACTGTTTTTTGCTTCTTGTTGTCTTTTTCCTAAACCTTATTCCCTTTTACTATTACTTTGTATTTTATTTTCTACTTTGTTCAAGTATAATTCAATAAAGTTGTGTCTTTCTTCGTCCAAAAAACATAAAAATTAGGTTGTGTCTTTGCCAATTACAACCTCAAACTTTCAATTTTGTTAATTACAACCTTGAACTCTATACCGCACTTTAAATTACAATCACGTGCCATTTTCCGACAAAAACCATCTAAATATGATGTCATTAATATTATAATAAAAAAAATTCCAAAAAAAACTCTAAAGAAAAATTAAATAATTAATAAAACAAAAACAAAATAATTAGAAATATTCGTTCAAGGTTGTAATACGTGACCTCGTCCCTCGTGGGTGTGACGATTCTTTTTATTCAATCAAGTGTAATTGGATTTCCTGTGAGTATACACCCAATTGACTAGTAATATAGGAGTCGTCATTCAGTTTTTAACGACAATGAGAAAAACTGACAAAACCCGGTTATCGTGACATAAAGGGAGTGCAATTATGTTTGACCACCACGGCCGTAGGTTCCCTTGTGATCCCTGGTGTGGGGATCTCTCAATATACACCCGCAAGGTAGAGATTGAGGGTTCGGGGGACTGTAACTACCGAGAGGAGTAATTCGCTCGTCGATAACTCCAGAGACAGGATATCCTTACTAGCTCAGCATAAATAATTGAAGGGACATGCGTTAACTATTAAACTAATCTGAGTTGATTTTAGCAATATGCAACATATAATACTAATTCGATCGTGATTATCTGTTTTAAATAGCATTAAGAGACCTAGCATGATAATCCGATTTCCCAAAAATATTATATTTGTTAAGCGTGATAGAACAATCATATTAGGTCAGTTTAACAGTTCATAAAAAGGGCGAGGAAAGCAGTTAAATCAACGAAAAGGGACATATTACGACGCACCCTTGAGAGGTGCGTCACTGTTCTCAGAAAACTAACCACTTTGACTTTGCTATTTCTCCTTTTTATTTAACGAATCTCGATTATGGGACAGGATACGTTCTGTTCGATTTATGGATCGATTGCGACAGAACGCGTGAACAGTTTCGCAGCTAGAGGCTTAGGCTCAGGGATTTAGAGTCAATACTCAGAATATATTATGTGTTGTTGTGTGTCCTTTCACGTCGAAACTAGGGGTCTATTTATAGGGAAGAGTTCGTGGAAAGATAGAATTGCAGATTTCTAATCCATAAAGAATTAGGAAAAAACACGTCCCAGGTAATTTCGGCGCCCAGCTCTGGGCGTCAAAGATTTCGGCGCCCAGGGCTGGGCGTTGAAAATAGAGATCCATGCAATTTCAGCGCCCAGGGCTGGGCGTCAAAGATTTCGGCGCCCAGCTCTGGGCGTTGAAAGTGATGTCTGGGCCGAATTCTTTGTCAGATTCGGATTCCTGAAATCCGTAGAGTTTGAGATTAATTCGAGTCTTTTAGCGCGTATTAATTTTGTGACGGAATGCGTCTGGGCCCGTTACGAACTCTAGGCTCGTTAGGATTTCAATTAATACGTAACTCTTATTTCCGAATCATATTAGGAATAGGATTCTCGCAGTTTTCTATCTCATTTAGGATTTATGTTGGAATGCAACACCTAATTCTGACAGGTTTCTATCTTTTATGATTTTGCCACTTTTAGAAGCTACTTTTTACGGCAGTTACTATTTTTAGCAGGTTTCCATAAATAGCTGGTTTTGGGTGAAATGAAAAGGGGAATTGAGATTCGTTTATTTTATAGGAGATGCGTTGTCAAGTGGAGTTTTTATGCTTTCATCATCGAACCTTTCCCTTGCGGGAATGGGGACAAGAGTAGGTGTCTACACTTATGCTTTTAGGAAATTATGTAATTGTATTTTAATAAGATTAATGATATCATATTCCGATTGATTTCGCTGGGATATGACTTGGGGTTGTAATAATGTGGAGATGTGAGTTTAAGGTTGTAATTTACAAATTTGAAAGTTTGAGGTTATAATTGACAAAGAAATAACTTTATTGGGTTGTATTTGACCATTTTCCCCTGAATTTATTATTATAACTTATTGTTTTAACATGGAATATAGCAAAAACCAAATGTATAGTACTACTCCCTCCGGGTTTTTTCTTTTTACTTGAATCACTTAGACCGGCACACTTGTCAATGCATCATTTGACCATTAACTATCTCTAATTTTGTATTTGTAAAAACTATAGAAAACTGAAATTATAAAAATATGTATTGTGACTAATCCAACAACATTTTATATAAAATTTGGTTATTATATATATTGGTAAAAAAAATTAAGTCAAACTTAGTATATGAATAGTACCAAAATCAAAGTGATGCGAGTTAAAAATAACAGAGGGGAAAGATCAACTAGCATGCTTTACTCATTTTGTATTTGTAAAGCATGCTAATTTTTTATTTTTTTTTATTTTTTCAGGGGAACGATCAACCGATCAAGGCATACATTAATTAATTGATAAATTGTTCATGTGTACATACGATGAGACCTCAGGAGGACAATTTTGCATGTACGGACATACTACCAATTTTGAACTTAGTAGTATGTTCATACTTAGGAAACAAAATTGTTTGACTCCACCAAGTAAGACAAACTTGAGGATAAAGTGGAGTCTCCTGCTAACCAAGACGTCCAGAATGGAAACTCGGTCGCTCTATAATCTTTTTAGTTATTTGTTATCATCCCCTTGCCAGCCCGTCTGGCAATTAGTTTTATGTTTTCTGCACTGTGAGCACATGTATCAACATTCGTGCCTTCTGAGCACATTTATTTTGTTCGAATAATTTTTGGCCTTTGTGGCACTTTGATAATTTGCACCTCACTTTAATTTGTTCATGCTTTCATTTTTCCGCCGGCTATCGTGCATGCTTTGTCTTACATGCTTGACGGTGTTGCTTCTTATGGATGTATTATGATATGTAGTTTTTGTCATTTTGTGACGTTTGGACGTGCCGTGATGGTGTTTAGTCCATGGTCTATCATTGATTGACGTTTGCCGTTGGTGGCAAACCTTTTAAAAATGCAGGAAAATTTTCATATTTCCAAGAGAACTCAAGAAATCAGTGCGTCTTCCGATGCCACCGGCTGACCATATGGTTTTCATAATGTTTCTTATTTGTTTCTCATTTACTACTGATATTATTTATTAGTGTTTCCAACGGCTATGGTCCATGAGTTGAACAGTGCGCATTACGATGTCGTCTGTTATAGATGCATCTTAACCTAAGAATCATCAAGAGGATTGGTGCCCCATTGCACTTGCCGTTTGTGTCTATTTTACCTTTGACTGACTTTCGGACAATCAATCAGTATGATTTTCGTTTAGACACGGAGGGCAAGTTTGGACAACCCTCTAGATCATGTCTCCTGACATGTATTTATGATAGTTATAGAGCTATTGGGAGATTGAGATTGTCTGCCTTAAGGCTTGGTGCCCGATCGGCCAATTTATTTGCGAAATTTTAAGATGAATTGTTACTCTTTCTTTTAAAGAGCTGACTCATTGGGTAATGTTTAGTTGGTAACCCTTGTGTTTAGGTGATCAGTCTAATAGGGGTGCTAATCTAGGCCACTTCTCAGGTCGTCAAGCGATTAGTCTTTTGACAAGGGATCTAGGCCATTTGGTGAACCCTGCTTAATCCGTTAATGTCATAGATATCAAGAGATGTAAATTTATACATAATATTTGTCTATTTATAAAGTTGTAGGACTAGGAATAGTACAATTCTTAGTCTTTTAATCGGCGTTTTACATAATAATCTTTTTAAAGACTTTTCTTATTCTAGCTACTCTTCTCACTTTTATGTGGGACAATGTCTGTGGTGAGGTCCACTGGACTTGCTGCTTTCACTGAAAGGGCTGCTTCTTTATGCTTTCTTTTAACGCCCGTGTTAGTGACGTCTTTGTTCCATGCCACCGGATTAAGGGTAGTTAGATAACAATCTTTGGCTTGCTGCTGGTCACCATGGATGGTGCCAATGCTTCCATCAGCGCACACATATTTCATGAGCATTAGATGCATCACTACTACTGCATTAGCGACAACAACCCCAGGAGCAACCCCTTATCATTATTATTATTATTATTATTATTATTATTATTATTATTATTATTATTATTATTATTATTATTATTTATTATTATTATTATTATTATTATTATTATTATTATTATTATTATTATAAATTCTTATTAGTCTTATTATTTGTTTTTGTTTATTTTTAAATTTGGTGATTCTTTCCTCGTGTTTTATTTTAGTTGTGTAGGTGGCGGCATGGAGTACCCATTCACGAGTTTAAAAGACCAAGCTAATTAAATTACGTGGTCAAGAAAAGTCAACTTTGGCTTTAAAAGCAACAAAACCGGTCATGGCATCCTTACACTAGACCACTCCTACCCTACACTTAACACCTCTTATCCTACACCAGCCTCACTCCCTATCCTACACCATACCAATTCTCACGTACCATCATCTACTCTCCTCTCCTGTTGGCAAGTTGTCCAGCCACGCAGCTCACCACCAACATCATCCCTCAACTCCATCGCTCCAACAATCCAACAACAAGCACCCACTCCTTCACACCACCACTTGCCAACTCCCTTGCATCAACCCTTCGCACCTGTGCAACACCATCCACAACAAACCAATTTCTTTTACCATTGTTTATGCCAAATTTCGTATGGACGACCTTTGGTTGGGACATAGACGACTAGATAAAATAAAGTATGCAAATGACAGGAAATAAATGACAGAAAACAAAGAGAGACAAGACAAGAGATGGTGACGCGGAAAACCCGAAAGGGATAAAAACCGCGGGTGGCAATGAGTCCACCAATCCACTATGTTGCTGGCGTAAAAAGCCATGTTAAGTACAAGTACATTGGTATGTTTGCGTATATTTAAATGATGCTAATAATAAGACATAAGTAAAAGATAATGGGATGTCAGATGCGTGAAGAAAGTACATAAGCGGACGATGTGCTTGGGTCGGGAAGGCTTGTCGAGGATCAGTTTTGTGTTACGGCAGTAGGTTTACTATTAGGGAAAATATTTGGTTTAGTGTCTCTTGGCTAAGAATAAACAATAGTAGTTTTAGAGTATAATGCCCTTTTTTCCTCCTTATAGCTAAGGAAATGGAGTATTTATAGCAAAATGTACGTGGGTATGCTCAGGTGAAAAGATGCATCATGGAGTGTAGCTAAGTAGTGGTTAAACAATAGTAGTGGGGATAATGGATATTAGTGGGATAAATGGAAGAAGGTAGTGGTTAGATATGGGGAGTATTTAGGTTTCACCGTAGGTATTCGGTTGCCATTCTTGTTGTAGGTAGGACGTATTTATATAGCTCTGGGTCTAGCCTTGTTAAGGGAATAATGTTGTTAGCTCCTTGATATCCTCAACTGTTTGCTTAATAATCTCTAACTAATTTGACCTTGCCCTCCAAGTATTCCTTGATTCAGCCACAACGACTCCCTAAATGTAGGAGTTAACCGATACGATCTTATTCACGTTGATCCGTTCAAACGTTGACCTCACGTCGTATAAAATGACCCATAACAATAGCCCCCATTTTTCTAATTGTAGCGAGCCGAAAGTTAGAAAAATAATCTTCAAAGTCAGTCACCGCGTTCATTTGTTGTCGATGCTAATATATCATTGTCTTCGTCCTGTCCGTCGTCTTCCATACTTAATCTTGATCAACGACGTCGCAACTTGGTGTCATCCATGATTTCTGACACTTGATGTCGTCATGCGTATATTGGCGTCTTCATGTCGGCGTTGGTGTCCTCAGCTTAATTAGATGTAAACATGACATCTTGTGAAAGAATCCTTTCTCTTAACGAGCGTAAGACAACAAAATGTAATTCTTAAAAACCCGTGTGAAAACATGTTTAAGACATAACGTTAGTTAGGTATCCGGTGTCATGGCTAACTTTTGTATCTTCGTCTGACGTTTGATAATTGCGGGCGTCACGCCCATCTGTTGTGCCTTAGTCCGTCGTTCGACGTTTACAGGCGTCGTGGCCACCTGTTATATCTTAGTCTGTCGTCTGATGTTTACAGGCGTCATGGCCAACTTTTGCATCTTAGTCTGTCGTCTGATGTTTACAGGCGTCATGGCCAACTGTTGCATCTTAGTCTGTCGTCTGATGTTTACATGCGTGCTTCTATTGTCGTTGTTGTGTGACATCTATCATGTGTAGGAGATATAAGCCTCTTCGTTTGTTCGTAGTCGTGCGAAGAATTTATAGAAGGAATTCGTGTCGAGTGTGCATATGGTTGAATCGTTTTAGACGGTTTGCAATGTCATGTTAGGATAGGTAGAAGACGACTGACAAGAAGGTGGGCGAGGTGTCAAAAATGTTAATGGTCAATGACGCAGAGAGATTTAGAGAAGACAATAGTTGAAATTTGTGGCGACTAAGTTGAAGTTATAGGTGAATGAAATGAATGGTTTGAAGCAACCATATGACAATTGTCAAGAAGAGTCGAAGGGTTGTGAGGTTTCCTATAACACGAGGACAAGGGGTAGGATGTTTGGATGGCGCAGCCTATTGAAGGAGACTTTAGCCTATGGATTTTCAGAACAACAGTTTAAGTGAGACATGACCATTCTGGGTTGGCTTTGTTTGTCGTCAGTGTTGAGGGGAAAGACGTGTGTTTTTCTGCTTTGTATTTGGCGATTGGTTAGGCGTTTGGACAAGCGTCGAGGGTGCATACACGTTGTTAGCTTAAAATGTTGTTTACGATGTCTCTGTTGTTCGCAGTGGAATAGATGTCACCTGTGAGGTATTCAGAGAACGAAGTTATGTGCACATAAATAGTACCCGCGTCGTCTATAGTGGTCGCGCTTAGAAGTGACATGTCGTTGTAGGGATCCAATAAGTTTAAGGGTCATGACCTTGGAGACGTCGTCGCTTGTAGTTGATAGCGTCGTTCGTTGATGTCGTCTTCTGATGATATCGTTCGTTGTTGTTGTCGTTGGTGATATCGTCAACAAGTGATCTGTAGAGAATAGAAAAGGTAGAGGTGGACGTTCGTGTGATGCGATGTTAGCGGTGATTTTCAAATAAATAAGATGAGACATAAATATAATATAATTGCGTTTGGAAAGATATATTCAATGCGACAGATATCAAAAACTGAAATTGAACTTTAATCGCAGTGTAGTGAAAAATGTAATAACTTAATTAACGCACGAAGTAAGTGTTAGATATTACTTAATATGGGCTCGTGTAACGAAATTACGTCGTGTCGCTGACTGTCCCTTGATGACGATTCCACAATCAACAGCATTGTCCTGATGTCGTGACACCTCCCGTCGCCGATCTTGTTTTCGTTCCTGAGATCATTGTCATCGCTTGTACCATCGTCGTCACACCTGGTGTCGTCCCGTCACGTTGAATGAGATTGACGCATCGCTGGTCTTGACACTGTCCATTGTAACGTTGGTTGACTTATTGGTTGATCCTCGCAATGTGGCACAAGAAAGAACATATGGTTAATGTGAATTCCTTATACTGTCTTAAGTGGACTTTTTCTTAACGTCTTTGGTAAAACCATTTGACAAACTTACATTACAATATGTCGTAAATTATGTGAACTCTTTATAAATTACCTTTCTTGTTATTCGGTTGACGTCCTATCACTTGTCGTCTTTGGTAAACCCAATGACTTTTCTTTATCCGCCTATTTCGACATGTGATAGTGGTTGAGCCCCCAATGTTTGTACATATGTCTTAGCGTCGTACCGGTTACCAAAATCTCATGACAAGATCACCATGAAAATAAATTGTATCACATCGTTAGTTAAATTTCAAAGTTGTAACAAGTACATTAAACTAAACAGGAGTATGTACTATCTTGCCCCCCTGTGGCGACTTTAGGAAGATATTATGGCTGAAGTCGGCCACAGATATGATGACGTTTGTTTATATTTGACGCCGTACATGCGTGCCAGCATGATGCAACCTCTAAACGTCCTATCAAGTCAAACTACCTCAAAACGATTTGATAAAGTGGTTTAGTCATTAGAGAAATCGAGAAATTCATGGTGATGCAATAATTTATTAGTTAACTTGATGAACGTTGAATACGAGACATATTAATACAAGAGAACAACAATGAATGAATTGAAATGAGAAAGTGTGTGAAAAATAGTTTAGAAGTTACTCATGTGTCATCATGGTCATTGACGATGATTATTCGACATTCCGATTACCTTAGCTTTCTCGGTAGCTAGTCTGGTGGCGTCGTGTCATCGGTCATTGCCATCTCGTGGCGTCGGGGCATATCATCATGATCAAGGTACTCTATTGTCATTAATATACATTCTAACGCGTATAGTCGTGGCATGTCGTTAGTGAATGAAAAATAGTTATCATGGATGATATGTGAGAAAATTTCAATATGGTATGAGGTGTTAGTTTATAAAATTTTGACTGTCACTATTGACATAAATGAATTGCGTCACTCATACCATTCGATTGTGTTGATGACCCTCGCGATATGCGATGTACATGGCAGCGACAATACGTATATATTATAAATAAAAGATAACTTACTTCGAAAGTATGTTCGTACCTTTAGCCCCCATTGAAATTCATGTATCAACGATCTGTTGGCGAACTTACGAAGAAATATATTGTTAAAATAAAGATGTTAGATAATTAATTCTACGTACCATGTTTAACGCCAAGAAACTTCTTGTCGTCATGGGGGTAACCGGAATGGTCGCGTCCTGCTGTCGTGACTTGCTGTCGTGGCGTCATGTTGTGTCGTCGTGACCTCATGTCGTGTCGTGACCTCGTGTAACACTATCACCAAAGAAATTAAAAAATGTTAGATATTTATTTCTATGTGTCATACTTTACGACAAATGATGTCTTATCTTCTTGTGTGGCTGATCGCGTCCTGCTGTCTTGACATGTTGTCGTAACAACGCGTTATGATGTGCTGATGAAGAACTTGGTGATGAGGACGTGGGGAGAGGACACAACGTTGAGTTTATGATGTCAAGTGGTTTGACGTTGGTAGGGGTGAAAATATGATGACATGGAAAGTGTGATGGCGAAAGGTTAATTTTTTGAGAGGTGATTGTGTTGTAGGCTTGGCAATGTTGATGTGGGAAGTCACTTTGAGGTGTTACGTTTTTTGGGTCCGGTTGTGTGAATAGTCATTTGATATCGAGCCGCCGATGTCACGTTCCTGGCTAACATCTTGTCTACAACCACATTGTCATATGAAAAGTTTATTCTTAACTAAACTTGAAATCATAACAAGCGACATGCATCAACATGGTAATAATAATTCAGATACTTTCAAAAATTAAATCGCATCAAAAATATCGTATGAAATTTAAATCAAATAAAGTATACTATATGCTCACGGCCTTCTAACGTTTGGTCGCCTGCTTTACTCACGACCTTGCCAAGCGACACGTCAGTATCTGTAGATAAGACGATACCTTGTCACCTGCTTTCTAACGTCGGTCGTCTGATGTACTCATGACCTAGCCAAGCGACACGTCAATACCCTTAGACAAGACAATACTTGGCGACACGACATGATCAAACGACAAGTGGTGACGACGTTAGTACAAAAAGTGGGATAACAACGTATAGCATATATTTCAAAGTGCTTTTGGAAATTAAAACAAGCAAAGTATACTATATAAAAAGAAAATCAAGTAAAGTATACTATATGAAAATCAAATGAGATAGAGTATACTATATGCTCCCCTGTGGCGACTTCAGGACAACTACAAATTCTCCTATTTGATATTTGGACTGCAGTTAGCTACAAAATCTAGTATTGCCGACATTTTGTTGTTGAATCTCCATTTGTCGCCTTCGTTTGTGGAGACGTCGTCGACTGATGTGGAGGTGACGTCGGACGAAACTATGTTGGCGTCATGTCATTGGTGGATGACGTCATGTGTTCGTATCTGTTTTAGTGACAACAAGGACTAGAAACAATATTAGTTTAAGTTAAAATCACTGGGGTTGAGTTTTATACCATACTTTTCGCGACGTTAAGTGATCAATCGTCTCGAGAACTTGTCAAGGTACGAGCCAACTCATGTTGTATCTTGTTTGTGGTGACATCTGCATGATGGTCCGTGACGTCTAGACCAAAACCTGTCACGTATTCGAAAACGAGGCCAAACGATTAGACTTGAATATTATAAATATTAGTACCTATTTTCGATAACGTCAAGCGTTGGTGTCGTTGTTGTCACGATATGCATCATCTAGGTTGAATTCGACCACTCCGACGCGTCACTTCTAGCGATGACACCTGATGATGTTGACACCTGATCTAGCGACGACATGTACCCTGACGTCATTCCATATTCCAGCGACTGACGAGCCTGGCGACGACACCTGACCTGCCGACGACACCTGCCGACGACACCTGACCTGGCCATGACACCTGACCCGTCGACGACACCTGACCCGTCGACGACACCTAACCCGTCGACGACACCTGATCCATCGACGACACCTGACCCGTTGACGACACCTGACCCGTCGACACACCTGACCCGTCGACGACACCTGACCCGTCGACACACCTGACCCGTCGACACACCTGACCCGTCGACGAAACCTGATCCGTCGACGACACCTGACCCGTCCACGATACCTGACTCGTCGACGATACCTGACCCGTCGACGAAACCTGGACTGTCGACGACATGTGCCCTGACATAGCTTCATCTCGTGGTGGCGACACAGTATGACAACGACACATAGCATAGCGACAACTTTTCTGGTGAACTCAAGGGGTCAGATTTTGTGTTTGGGAAGGATATTTGTGGATATGTGTTTGGAGATAAATCTAGCCATCTCCCCACAGACGGCGCCAAACTGTTTATGCCAAATTTCGTATGGACGACCTTTGGTTGGGACATAGACGACTAGATAAAATAAAGTATGCAAATGACAGGAAATAAATGACAGAAAACAAAGAGAGACAAGACAAGAGATGGTGACGCGGAAAACCCGAAAGGGATAAAAACCGCGGGTGGCAATGAGTCCACCAATCCACTATGTTGCTGGCGTAAAAAGCCATGTTAAGTACAAGTACATTGGTATGTTTGCGTATATGTAAATGATGCTAATAATAAGACATAAGTAAAAGATAATGGGATGTCAGATGCGTGAAGAAAGTACATAAGCGGACGATGTGCTTGGGTCGGGAAGGCTTGTCGAGGATCAGTTTTGTGTTACGGCAGTAGGTTTACTATTAGGGAAAATATTTGGTTTAGTGTCTCTTGGCTAAGAATAAACAATAGTAGTTTTAGAGTATAATGCCCTTTTTTCCTCCTTATAGCTAAGGAAATGGAGTATTTATAGCAAAATGTACGTGGGTATGCTCAGGTGAAAAGATGCATCATGGAGTGTAGCTAAGTAGTGGTTAAACAATAGTAGTGGGGATAATGGATATTAGTGGGATAAATGGAAGAAGGTAGTGGTTAGATATGGGGAGTATTTAGGTTTCACCGTAGGTATTCGGTTGCCATTCTTGTTGTAGGTAGGACGTATTTATATAGCTCTGGGTCTAGCCTTGTTAAGGGAATAATGTAACACCCCGACAATTCTCTCTTTTCTAAAATAACCTTTTAATATAAAACATAGAGAATTATCAAAGTATTATCGCCCGTGTGAAAACGTTACGGCTTATTCAGAATTTTGCAGCGGAAAACATAAAACTAACTTTTAGGTTCATAAATAATCTATTACATATTAGGTCCAAACCAATTAACTGAATTAAAGAAATACGAATAGTACGACAAATTTCAAATCCAAGTTAACAAATTAAATCACTTAATTAAACGAATAGAACTACAAGCTCTCTAATCCCGATCCCAATGATGCATCATCTTCAAACCTGTAGATGGGCAACGCTTATTGATCCTTAGAGACTGCTCACCAAAGATGGGTCATCACAGGATCAATAAGGCATAGCCATGATCAACACACACAAACAAAGCACGTAATCAGCAAAGCTGAGTACTACATACTAAAACAACAACGATCCTAGCATGATACTATCAAACCAACAACCCTAACATGATATTAATAAATATAAGTAAGGACAGGCAAAACATAATAAATTGACGATTATACTTGACTAGACTAAGCTAGGCTTAATAACCATAATATTATTTTAGTTGAAATAGACAATGGACCGAGTTGACCATCCAAAAGTCTTCACTAAGGAAGACGAGGTACGGGCGCGACTCCGTAACCTCAGTGACCTGCGATATCGAGGAACGTTTAAATAAAAATAGGACACGGTGATCAATCCGGTCCCAGAAAAGGCCATGGGCTACCACCATGAACCCCAACTCCTGTTTGTCCGTCACTTCAGACGTGCACAGTCTAAAGCTATTGCTATTCAGTTTCACTTTACATGATTTACAAATTGAGATTCCGTTATGACTCAACCATTACATAAGACAGACAATTCACATTTGTTCACAACTGTTTTTATCTTGGAATTAAGTAGGTGATCATAAAAGTATCAATCAAGACTCATTCCAACTTAACCAACCTTTCCTTTAACCATGAGCAACCCTGTATATGGGCATAAAGTTTCAACTTACTAAACAAGGTCCTCCGCCCTTATAAAGTAGTGAAAAGTTAGAAAGGGAACAACAACCAATCGATCCAAACCAATCATATAGAATAATCTAGTGTTCCCAACCAACATGTTTGTATCAATCATCCATACTAACATGTTACCGTTCTCATAGTGCAAAATAAGTTCAATAAGTTGTCCAACAGTATTAAACACGCACATTCAATATAACCCAGTTCGTCCATAATATCAACATCACCAAGTTCAACAATAATATCAACATAACCAAGTTCAACAACAAGATTCAACATGGTTTCAACAATTAGCACCCATTCCAAGCACACAGGTATGTACGTACCTTGTGTAAACAAACTGCAAGACCACTTTAATAATTCAAAAGTCGCCTACGGAGAATTCTCCACCTAACAACCAACAAATAATCCCAATCAATTTCTAATCATTGGCAACCATAATAAAGCATTCTAAATGCATCCTAAACATATTTAGAACATTCCCCAATATCAAAACTTAAACCTTTGATTTCCTAGCATCATAATTATTGAATTAGTGATTGAAATCCGTTGAAAACTTTTTGCAAACATCGTACTTTAAACTTTCAGCAATATAAATTCATTTAAAAACTTCACTAAGACCAATTAACGTTCTTAGAACGTTGAAACAATCAATTTCAAAATCCCTAATCATCCCACCATGATTTCCAACCATTAAAGACTTAAAATTCCCGCTTTAACTAATTCAAATCGTTATTTCAATGCATTTATATAAACTGAAAATTAAATTTACTATTTAAACATAATATAAAAATATGAAATTCGAATTAAATCATAGAAATTCTAAATTCAATTTAATTAAAATATAACTTAAATTAATAACATAAATTTAGAATATTTAATTGAATTACTTAGGGTTCAAGAAATTAACCCAACAAAGATTCAAGGGAAGGCTGGCCGACGGCAATGGCTGGTGCACGCGGCGGCAGGTGGTCGCGGCTGGCGGCGAGGCTGCAACGGTGGTGACTGACTTCCGCAAGAAGTAAAGAGGAGCAAAGGAGGAAAGGCGAACGAGTGGACAACGACGGCTTGCGCAACCGTGTGGACGGTGGTTGGCTAGGGGCAGCGCGGTGGTGCGTGCGGCGACTGCGGTGGCTGTGCGAAACAGAATCCGCGATTAAGGGAAGCAAGCAACGAAATAAAAGGGGGAAAAAGGACGAAAGAGAGGGGGAAGGAGGAGACGAAATTACCGAGCAGTGAGGGTCCGACGACGAATGACAACAGCGGCGGCTCGTCGGACGGTCGGAGGTTAGGGCGGTGCTAGGCGGAGGAGTACGGTGGTGGCTGAAGCAAAGAGAGAAGAAAGGTTTTTGGGTTTTGTGGTTTCACGTGAAGGAGCAAGGGTTTAGGTGTTTTGTTTTTCACGTGAAATTGAAAGAGGGGAGAGTGGAGGAGAGTTGTGGGTTTGATATTTTGGGCTTTACCAAGTTGGGCTTGGCTTAGGATTAAGGTTGTTTGAATCCAAAATGATTAGGATTGTTTTCTAAATTCAATCGATCGTGTTTTCGTAATTCGAATTCTTTTCATCATAAAATTCTAAAATTATTTTAGTTTCATAAATCGTTGAAATATTTAAAACGTATAAAAATAAATATTCGTAACTTAAATATTTATTTCTAAAATTCGTAAATTCTATTTAAATATAATTAACTATACGTTAAAATATATTAATAAAATGTATAAAATTACGGGGATTACAATCTACCCCTCTTAAAAGAAGTTTCGTCCCGAAACTTGACACGAAAATTCACCCATTTCTCAAAAGTTTTCAACTTATTCTTACTGTAGAAGTACTTGTGCCACTAATGTGCACTCTTTTTCCAACTTAAAGTTACTTGTAATATTCACGAACACATTTTCTTGTGCGGAGAATCTATGTACTTTGCATCAGCATGAATTAGTTGTTAAAAATAAGCATAAAAATGCATAAAAACACCATAAAAATAGGTAAAAGCGCGAATTTCTATCGCATTTTACCCCCCTTAAAGAAAACGAGTTACGCCCTCGTAACTCATCCCAGAGAATGACTTTGGATATTTCTACTTCAACGAATCATGCCCCCAAAGCTATATTTCCACTAGAATCGTAGCAAGTGGGATTTCTACACTTCTTTCCACACAATGCCTCAACAGGTTCCATCTTAAAGCTCGCAGAGTAACTATTGTTCCAAGAAATTCAATCAAATCTAGATGATCTCCCAACTGCTCTTTAAAGTCAATAGTTTATGCTCTCAACATATCTCCCATGGTTTGGTTAGTGCTCTCAGGCTGACCATCGGTTGCAGGGTGGAAAACAGTATCATTTTCAATGTTGTCCCCAAGATTCAATTATACTCTTTTTGCCAAAATTTCAGGCTTTTATGGTCGGTAAGGATCTCAAATGCTTTCATATAAAGGTAATGTTTCCAAATCTTCAAAGCGAACACAATAACAGTTAGCTCTAGGTTATGGGTAGGGTAATTTGTCTCATAAGGTTTCAACTGAAGCGACAACAGGTGCGGAGGTCAAACGCTCTTTTAAAATCTAGAAGCTTCCTCACTTTTCTCACTTCACTCAAATTTTGATTCCTTTTTCAACAAGTTTGCCATTGGTTTTGCTCTCTTCTAAAGTCTTCACAACCTCTTATAACAGTCAAATAGGCCTAGGAAACTTCAAATATTAGACACGTTCTTTGGAGTAGGTCACTCACTCACAGCTCGAACCTTAGCAGGATCTACAGACACTCCTTCTGCTCAACTTTCCTTTTCTACTGAACCTCATTACGCCTTTCATGGATTTATAACTCTTGGGCTTAAATCCTAGTATTTCACCAATTCATATATTCCCCTCTTTTCAAGACAACAAATTTCTAACAATCCTGGACCACTCGAATCTTCTCTTAATTTTACTCCCTTACGTAACGTGGTTTTCGATCAATATAGTCCTTCACTTTTCCACCGGTGTCACTTATACGCACATGACTTCAAGATTTGTGTACTTCATTCACATAAAACTAGATTCTATCTAAGCGTCTCCAAAGTAATCCTCAAGATTTCATTATGCTCTTTTCATTCCTTGAATAAATCAGGATACCATCAGTAACATAATAACGAACTTAATTCGGAATTCGTAGAAAATCTTATTCATCAAATCCATAATTATGGCAGGTGCATTGGTTAACCCAAAAGACATTACTCTAAACCCATAATGACAATAACGAGTCATAATGAGGTCTTAGGTATATCTTTATCAGCTATCCTCAATTGGTGATACTTCAAACACAAATCATTCTTCGAGAACACACTCGCCCAGTTCAATTGATCCAATAGATACTTGCTCTTGATGATGTTTAGCTCCCTAAAATCGATGCATAATTCCATACTCTTATCTTTCTCCTTAACAAACAACACAGGAGCTCCCCACGGTGATGCACTAGGCCTAATATATTCCTTGACCAAACAACTCTTGCAACTTTGTCTTAATTAGCTCATTTCAGGAGGTGTCATTCTATATGGTGCTCTAGATATATGCGTCATTCTAGGAACTAAGTCTATAGGGGACTCAACGGCTCTTAGCAAGTGGCATACCTGCAATCTCACTAGGAAACACATCCATGAATTCATTCAAAGTTGGAACATCCTCGATCTTCATTCCGACTTCTTAACTCACATCTAGCTCCTACAGAAAAATAGTTCACACTCCTTATCATCAATTTCCTCACTTGCATTGCAGAAATAACCCCAAGGTTCTTGGTTTTCCCAAAACGTTTGTATGAGGTCAAATTTCCAATAGGGTTCCTTATACTTAGTTTCTGAATTACAAACTCTAACTTGGCCCTGAACAAACTTAGCCAATCCATCCCCAAAATTACATATAGGTTTCCCAGATTAAACTCTATCAAATCGGAAAGAAAACGCAATCTTTTATCTTCAAAGGCGGATTCTTAAACAACTTGGTACACCTTATGGTTACACCAGTAGGTATACTAACAGGTAAATCAATTACTCAAAATCTACCAAATTCAGACTCTTAACAACAGATGACGAAACAAAAGAATAAGTTGCTCCCGAATCACATAATGTTTTAACTAGCACAGAGTTAATAGAAAAAGTACCATGAACTACGTCTGCAGAATATTCAGCTTCATTTCTAGTCATCAAGAACGGTTTGCCCGGGCTTATTATAGTTTCCTTGATTGTTTTGTGCCCCTCCAGGCTTTGAATCTTGTCTTCCAGACTGGTTAAACCTCACTTGATTTTCACTTCCATTACCATTTTATTCCTTTTTCTGCTTGGTGAAGCACTCATACTCCCTATGGCCCCTTTTCTGACAATAGTTGCATGTCACTAATTCTCCCTTGCAGTTTTTACCAGGATGGTTGTTGTTGCATCTCTTACAGTGATGCACTCTCTCAGATTGGTTGCTATTGTTGTGCCCCTGATTGTTCCTCTGTTGAACATTTCCATTTCCACCCTCATTCCTGTTCACTTTCGTACTTTTCTTGAAATTCCCTTGGTTTTTCCCAGCATTAAACTCTTTTCTTTTCTCCCCAACCACATTTTTCTTGTCCCTTCTAGACTGCAATTCATAAATATGGGTGGTTTTCTCACGCACATTATCTAGGGATGTAAAGGTTTCTCCATCTAATCCCAACTGAATCTCATCGGTCAACCCTTGCTCAAACCTCTGAGCCTTTAGCTCCTCAGTAGCTACCACCTCAGGTGCAAACCTCGACAAAGTTATAAACTTACTATAGTATTCAGCGATAGTCATACTCCCCATCCCAAGGTTTATGAATTCTTGCGCTTTTCGTTTTGTTATGAAAGGAGGATAAAACTTTTCCCTCAACGCAACAACAAATGAGTCCCAATTAAATCCTTCAACAACACTTAGCCTAGTTCCATTCTCTTTCCACCATAGATCGGCCTCATCTTTTAGGTAAAGGACAGCTTGACCTATTTTCATATTTTCAGGACAGTTTACCACCCAAAATAGTTTTTCAAACTCCCTAATCCAGTTTTCTAGGAAGGTCGGGTCTGCTTGCCCCTTGAAGTATGGTGGCTTAACTTTCGCAAGCCTTTCAAACATGTCTCCTGCAGAATCGGGGCGCTCAGTTCTTTCCTGGGCTAGTTTTTCCGCCAAGAGGCGAAAGACAGCAGCTAGGTCATTACTGTTGGTCATCCTAGAACGCGACCTGAAATTAATATACTCTAATTCAGGTTCAAAACTTTACTTATATTATCCTCTAGCAATGTAATATCACACCAACATCCAAAATTCACATAAAATGAACAATCATCTACGAATGATATTTGCATGCAGAACATTCAGCTGAGAAACAAGGAATAACTTCAATCATCACGAATAATAAGGTAGAATAAAGAAGAAAACATTCCCCTTGCGTGCCCGTAATAAACTTTGATCCTTTGGATAATCCATAATCTAACTTTTATTCCTCAAAAGAATGTCGATAACAATCCTAAATATTAACACACACCTGTTCTCAAAATAAAGTAAAAAGGTTCTACGATATAAACATAAACTATGGTTGGGCGAATTGTCCAACATTTTCTCACACGCAACTAAATATGTAAGCAAAGTTAAAGGGAGACATCATCAGACTTGTCCTTTGATTCGTTATAATCGTCTAGGGTGAACAACTCATACTTAAGTTCATCTTCATCATCCATATCAAAATAATAAGCTTCTTTTCTTGGCCTTGAGGATCTTCGTAGACCTTGAAGTTGATGATTATTTTCCTCTAGCTCAGGCTCGGGCTCGGGCTCAGGTTCAGGCTCAAACTCAAACTCAATCTCAGGCTCAGAATCAGATTCAACCCTCAGAAAGGCTTTGTAGATATCCATTTTTGTTTGACCCACAGCACGGTCATACTCACGAATTGCCTCATCATCACTACCATATGCACTTGTTTTCATTACTTCGCGACAAATGTGCTCTAGACTACGAATTCTACTGTCAGGTTCATAATTCATCACCTTTTCATCATCACTCATAATAAGATTGGAGTCACCATCACTTAGAACGATAGGGCTGGAGTCATCATCACTCAGAACGATAGGGTGATAGTTGCTCCCTACTCTATTCTCTTCTATGTCAGACATGATTAGTGATCTATGACGATTAAACATAGTTTCTATGTTAGTAATTAGTACTCTCACTTACCGTACGATCCCACAATATACCATAAGTAAGAATAATAGCAATCGCAAAGCATAGGAAGGACACAAACAGTTAGTAGGCAGATAAAGTACAATCATGTTGATATAATGCAAACACAATGCTTCTATTCTATATGCCCTTTCCTATACTACCCATCTCTCATAATAAATCATAGTAAAACACTGAAACGTTTAAAGAATAAAACGAGAATGAATAATAAAAACGATTTTTTATTTTATTTTATATATATATATATATATATATATATATATATTTCGAATGTATTTAATTAAATTTCGAAAAGAAAAGGAACATACTTAATTCGAATAAATGAAAAGTTTCAAATTAATAAGTTAATTTCGAATTTAAATAAGAAATATAAATATGCTTTCAAACAAAATTAAAATGAATTTGGTCCCCCAAAAAAAAGTACGCATTTTTTGAATGATATAATAAGTAGAAGCTCAATTCTAGGAAATTTGTTTTAGGAACCTAGCTAGTTTAGGCGCCTAATAATTTGAAAAGCAGACACGAAAAGTCAGTAAAACCTTTAGCTCAAAAATACCACTTTTTTCTTGGCTAAGAATAAACAATAGTAGTTTTAGAGTATAATGCCCTTTTTTCCTCCTTATAGCTAAGGAAATGGAGTATTTATAGCAAAATGTACGTGGGTATGCTCAGGTGAAAAGATGCATCATGGAGTGTAGCTAAGTAGTGGTTAAACAATAGTAGTGGGGATAATGGATATTAGTGGGATAAATGGAAGAAGGTAGTGGTTAGATATGGGGAGTATTTAGGTTTCACCGTAGGTATTCGGTTGCCATTCTTGTTGTAGGTAGGACGTATTTATATAGCTCTGGGTCTAGCCTTGTTAAGGGAATAATGTTGTTAGCTCCTTGATATCCTCAACTGTTTGCTTAATAATCTCTAACTAATTTGACCTTGCCCTCCAAGTATTCCTTGATTCAGCCACAACGACTCCTTAAATGTAGGAGTTAACCGATACGATCTTATTCACGTTGATCCGTTCAAACGTTGACCTCACGTCGTATAAAATGACCCATAACAACCATCGTCATCTAAGTCCATAAAACAGCACTAACGCAAAATAACAATCAAAATCGAGCACGAAAAACAGCGCAAAAAATAGAGAAATTAGTTTGGTCGAACCCGAACTATAGTTCGATCGAACCCAAAATTTAGAAAAGTTCCTGACAATGTTGGGTCCGCCCGAACCTCCCTTCAATTCGCCCAAACCAGAATTTGGTTCCACCGAACCTCCATTGAGTTTGACTGAACATTTGAGTTATACGGATTAATGAAAATCGAGCGGCTGCGATTCAATAATTTGATTGAGGGTTGTGATGCGTTGGTTGATGATTATATGTCGAAGATGAAGAGCCTTGATCTGATGATGAAGGTAGGGGCGCAGCGGGAGGAGGTGTGGGTTGTTGATGATGAGGAGAGCAACGAAGGACATCAGACGAAGAACAAGAGGGGGTTGTTTGTTTGGTTTTCAGGGGTTTTTGTTTTGTTTTTCCTTTTGTTTTTCTTCCCTTTTTAATTTCTTTTTGGTTTCTCTTTTTCTTTTAATTTTTAATTCCTCCTTTTTTTTACTCTTTTTTTTTCTTCATTTTATTTTGAAGGGGTTAAAATAGTTAAATACCCAATTTCATAACCATCACATTCCAGTTTTAATTTCCAATTTCTAGGGTTTTTAGTTAGTTTCGAGAGAGAGAAAAGTGAGAAATTATCAATGCAATATGGGGTTTTTGATAAGGGTGGAAATTTGGTTTGAAGATTCAACCATCAATCAATGAGAATTTATTAATCTCTCTTCATTTATTTCTTTATTTATTGTTTATTTTATTGCTTTATTTATTGTTTAATTAATTTAATTGTTCATGTTTAGTTTAATTATCCATGTTTAGATTAGTTGATGTTATTGCTTAGTTTCATGTTAATAGTTATTAATTTATATAAATTTTGTGTTTTTATGTTGATTGAGTAGTGTATTGGTTAGGGTTTGGGTGAAAACCTAACGTAGATTGGTTTGGGAATTTGTGTTTAGATTTTAGGGGTTTTTCATGATTAAATAATTACATGTTTGAGCATTCTCAATTCTAGCTTGTTGCATTCAAATTAGCTACTTGGGTGTTACTTGATTTCTTGAGGTAGTCTATTTGGGTTGGAAAAGGATTAAAGACCTAACCTTGACTATTTGTTAGAATTGGACTTTGATTTGCCCCAACGTGACAGTGTAGAACAGGAATTCATGCTTGATGCTTAGGGAAATTGCTAGATACCAGGAGGTAGATGTAGCTACTCATGAATTCAACGTTCATACACGTGGTGTTCATGTTTTATACTCTATTTCATTCATCTTGTGCTCATTCCATGATTTGTTGTTGTTTGACCTCATTCCCTAATCTCGTTTACCTTTGATTTCTAAGTTTAGTTTAATTACTTTTATTTGATTAGTGATTTTTCAAAACTCCGTTCCGACCTAGCTTATCGATTGATTATCATAAATTAGTGCACCTTAGTCCTTGTGGATTTCGACCCTTGCTTACCACTTTACTTGTGTTTAGTTATTAGTTCAGGTTTTTTTTAATTAGGAGAGACTAGTAACGACCTAGTTTTTCCCCGATCAGTGTCCCTTTGCTGCCAGGCCATCTAAGGTCAAGTTTAGGTTTCTGCAGTCCTTCGTGTCATGGCCCACGTCTTCATGGAATCGACAAAATAGTTTTGGGTCCCGACTTTCTATTGGAGACTTCATGGGAAAAGGACGCTCTAAGTCAAACTTTGTGCCCACGTCAATGAGGATTGTGTATAGGTCATTGTTATAATCAAAGTGTTATTTATCTTGCGGACGTCCCATTTTCTGCCCTACTGATGCATAGTCATGTTCTTTTGATATGGCCAGGTGCCGTTGGTTCTAGGAGTTCTTCTGTCTATTTTATCCTTTTTTCCCAATGAATCAGTGGTATCCCCTGGCTTTGTGTCCTTCGGCACACTACAGATCTCTGTTGCATGTATGGATCCCTCTGCTTCATCTAACACCCCAGCCATAGTTCAGACGCTTTTCTTTACCAAGTAAACTTGAATGAACCTTTCTTTAATCCCCTTATGAAATTGTCAAAGGATACACCGTCCGGTAAGTCAGGTATCTGGTCGGCCTCTAAGTTAGAGCGCTTTACATAGCTTCTGAGTGACTCGTCCTTCCCTTGTTGGATTCGTCCAAGATGCATACTCGTTTTCTTTTCTTCCTTGTAAGCCATGAACTGGGTCAAAAATAGAATTTCCAGCTCGGCAAATGAAGCGATAGACCCAGCTGGTACCTCTCAAACCATTTGGACGACACCCCCTTTAGTGTGGCTAGAAAGTATTTGCACCACGTTGTCTCATTTGTTCCTTGTACGTACATGTGATGCAAATAAGCCACTAATGCAGATCGAGATCAGTGGTGCCTTTGTATGCCTCGATGGTAGGCGTTTTAACCTTGGACTCCTTTGGAGTGTTCATTATGGCTTCAATAAGGGGGTGGAGTGTCGCAACGTCATGTTCTCCAGCCCTTGCTAAATGCGGTAAGTTGGCTCACGACGACGAGAGGTTCCCCCTCTATGAAGGTAAGTCCTAGTGAGAGCTACTCGACTCTAGCCTCGTGTAGAGGGGTAGAAAGGACGGTCCTCCATGACTGGTGTAGAACCAGTATTTGATAATTCTGACTCAGCCTCATAATTTTCCTATCGCCGGACTGGTTGCCGTGGGATTTCCGGGTGAATTCATCTTGACGTTGGTATATAGGGCCGTGATATGTCTTCTCATCGGAGGAGACGCATGGGAAGATTGTTTCACTCCTGGTTTTTCTTCTTGTGGGGGAGTTGACGAGTCTGTTTCCCGCTTGCCGTAAACTTTCTCCAACTCTCCAAACATTTGATCTGAGCGGTAACCTATTTATCCGATCGAGACCAAGGTTGACATTTGGGTTTCGAATGACATGACCTCCCAGAGTTGTTGTTGTAGTGCCGGCTCCATATGTCAACATAATTCTTCGGATTTCTTCCTGTAGGGTAGTGTTCATCTGTTGTTGAAAATTATGGTTCATCTGCTGTTGGAAGCCGGCGAGGATTTCCTGCAGCGTCTCAACGGAGACGGGCATATCCAAGTTTTCGTCCAGCACAACATCTCGGACGCTGGGACTAAGGTGTCCTCCAAGTGGGGGTAGTCCTGCATTGAGGTCCTCTTCACTGATCACCTCAACTTCGGGAATGTGGTGTGGTGTGTGCCCGACGTTGGCAAGACAGTTGGTCTCTTCTCCATCGAAGTTCTCATTGTTGCTTTAGGGTTGTTTCCTTTCTCGCGGACGTCTCTACCTAGAGTCGCTTTGCTGCTTGTCCGCATCAGACTGGAAGTTTGTCATGCTACCGTACCTCCCCAAAGATGGCGCCAAATGATGTGGGGTTTTTCGGAGGCTGAAGTGTTCACCCTTTCAAATGAGGTATCTGGTATGTGCTGGTACAATCTTCTTGACCACCAGCAAAACAAGAATATTCCTGTAGGAATATTCCCTCCCATGCTTAAGTATTTTCTATAGAGAGAAGGTGTTTAATTAGAGAGAAGGCATAGCCAAATAGGAATGTTAGGTGAGAATGAATTGAATGCCCTTTCACATTGGGAATTTAAATATTTATAGGGCTAGATTTTGGGAAACCTAGCTATCGGATTGGCTAAAATTTCTAGAAGAGACAAATATCCTATGTTACTCAAAACTAGAGGGCTTAGTGGGCCTCTTTAAGTTGGGATTTCATTGGCTTTTTAATCTATCTTTAAGGCTGCGATCAGGGGTAGACCGTTTAACTCCTTTCAATGATGTGCCACGTTTCGTGATACGATTGGTCCTTGTTGTACAAGTGTTTTATGCCCCATCATTTATAATTCCTAATGTTCAAAAGATTAACTCATTTCCTAATATTATTGTGCTCATGTAATTGGACGGGTAATCTATATGTATGAAATAGCATTGTAGCCTTGTAGGTAGACAAATTCATGCAATTGTAAGCATTGTGTTAATGTTCAACACAAACTAAGTTTATTTCGTTTGTGTTAGTTGCTTATTCTTTTAGTTTTATTACAGAGTATTATAGATAGAGTAATAAACAAGTAAGTACTCCGTACATACAAGTCGATCATCTATCAAGTATACTTGTATATACTCCCTCCGTCGCAGATTAGTTGTTACACTTTCCTTTTTCGTCCGTCCCATATTAGTTGTTACACTTCTAAATTAGGAATGACCCATCAATTATTATATTGTCTTTCTTTTCCCACTAATTTTTTTGTCCCCACACCCTCTCTCATTCAATTAAAAAAATACCCACTAAATCCTATCATATCTACTTTTTCAATAAAATAATAATTGATAACCAACACTACTATTTATCGCGTTAAACTTTGTGCCCAGGAAAATGTAACGACTATTCTGGGACGGAGGTAATATCGCTCAGAATTGTCACAAACAAAAATAAAAAATAAACAAATATGTAAATATTAGTATGTTTCAATGAGGAAACTCTTAATAAAACCCAAAGTAAATTTTACTTGGCAGCCAAGTTCAAAGTAGTAAATATTTCGACTTCCATAAACAAAATTCTGTAAATATCTTGAAAATATCTTCTTGCTTGCTATTAAAATTTAGGAAAGTTGGAACAATTAAATTGAGGCTAATTAATCTGTAAAATTACAAGCTGTAATAAATAAATAACAGCTGTAATGTTTTATTCAAGTTATATCCTTCTTCATTATCAGAAATCAAGAAATACTCTGTTTTTTAGTGCAACTTCAACTTTAGGGTTTGTTATTCTCCAATTTTGTTTGAGGGTTAATTTTGAAATAAAAGTTCCAAATTTAAGGTATCAATTAAGATACGTAGTAATGGAGATTGTTTGCAAGTCTGATTTCGAAGATTTGAGCGTACTCAACAACATCTCTCATTTCGAGTGTTTGCTCAAAGTCGTTGAGAAAGCTTCTGAAAAAGAAAGACTGTTTCTTGAACAAATTCCCAATTCCAATCTGGGTAATCTCAATCCTAATCCCAATCTCAATTTGGGTTTTGGGATTTCAATTCCTATTAAAGAACAACAGCGTTTGCCTTTTGATCTCAACTCATCACCGTTTGATCTTCATCTTGATCATGATGATATTGCTGTTAGTTCTACTCCTTCTGCAACCCACAACCACAACCACTACCACCATCGCCACCGTACCCACGCCAAACGCCGTCGTACTCCTATCGACGCTGCCGCTTTGTTCCCCTGTTTGTATCCTCCACCTATTAAAAAACTGAAAGTCCACCTTCGACCGCCAATTGCAATTGAATTTGAAGTACCAGAGAGAGTGAAGCAGAGGATTACTGAACTAAACGGGTTTGACCCGAGATTTGTGATCGATAGAAAGATGACCGACACGGATATGAACACGAATCAAGGGCGTTTGGCAATGCCTGTATTACAATGTAAGATAAATCTTGATTATGTGGGTGTTGATGAAACAGTGAAGGTGATACAACCGAATGATGATCATGACATTTGTGAACTCAATTTCACTAAATGGTCTGATAAAACGTTTGTGATTAATGGTCATTGGAGAGATTTTCTTGAAAGTAACCCTAATCTTCGCTCCGGTGATGTCGTTCGAGTTTGGACCTTTCGACTTCCTCCGTCACCGGAAAATCCAGCTGCTCCTAAATACGGATTCGCAATCGTTAAAATCAACAATCATCAGTAACTTTAATTTTACTACTCGTACTTTTTTTATTATTATTATTGTTATCGTTTAGGGTTTAGTAATTAGTTATTTTCTATGATCGATCTAGATTAGTTGATGTAATTAAAGAGCCGTTATATTCAAATTGTTGTAAGAGGCTAACATATTCGATTAACATAACTACTCCGTATGTGTTAATTCTGTGCTGTCTTAGTTTAATCATTGTTGTTGCTCCTTCATT